>NC_057802.1:282642710-282962252 GCF_018294505.1 Triticum aestivum
CGCCCCGCCGCCAGCCGGCCCCGCCGGCGCCCCTCGCCGCCGGCGTCCCTCCCCGCCGTCGCCTCGCCTCCCTCCGCCCTGCTCCTCTCCCTCCAGCGCCGACCGCCGCCTTCCTCTCCTTCCCCGTCACCGGCCGGCGAGCTCCTCAGATCTGGATCGCCCGAGCCCGTAGAGGTTGACTTTTCCCGTGCCTAAGTTTTTTTCCCCGTCTTTATTTTTCTACAGCAAGTGCCCCTGTTCATCGTTGCATAACTCCTTGCATGTAGCTCCGTTTTGCGCGTGTAATATGTCAAATTGTTCGTCTCGTGATGCTCTACATTCTGTTCAATTGCACCATGTTCATTAGAGGTCATCTTGATGCCCAAATCTCTGTTGCAAGAGGGCTAGTTGCTGTTATCCTCTGGTTCTTAGCAGAACTTGGAGATTTGTCATTTTTGTATCATTTAATCTGTGCATCTTATGGGCATGAGCTCTACATGTGTTTTGTTGTATGCCATGCCATCTTTCCAGTGGTATATGCCATGTATTTTTGTGATCTCTGTGGTGACTAGCACAAGCATGCAAAGTAGGCTCCGTAATGTTTCTGATTTCAGGGACGTAGTGATTTCTGTCCTTGTCTGCTGTTATTTTGTTGCCATGTAAACTTGATGCTACAGAGAGGTCTATGCATATTTTGGTGATGTTCAGTAAGGATGTTCTGTAGCTATAGTTGTAATTGATCCATTCCTGCTCTTGTTTGCAATTATGGAGTGCGATAGCATGACTCAATCTTGCTCTACTTTTGCTATAAAATATTTCTGGCAGATTCTTAACATGATATTCATTTTTGCCAAGCTTATTGTAGTTGATCCATACATGCTATGCTTTTTTCTCTTGCCATGGATAGCTTCATAAACATGCCATCTTGCTGTAGGTGTGCTTGGTTTGTCATGCGTTGCTCTGTAGTGAGTGCATCAAGCTCACAAAGAGGCCTTCATATTATTATTTCTGCCATGCTCTGTTTTCTGCTGTCTGAAACCTGATAACGAAACTTGCTATGTTTACGTGCTTGCTATCATTTCTTCTGGCCCTTTTTGGCTTATGGTCAGTAAGGGACTTTTGTCATATACATTTAGTAAAATACTTCCATGCCTTGTTTTGCCATGTTAAGTTCCTGTAGCATGTTGATTTCATGCTCTGAACATTGCTACCTGATGCTGTTTACTGCCATGTCCAGTTTTTCACTTGTCTGTAATCCTGTTATCTTTTGCACTTTTGCCATGCTTGTTTGAGCTTGATATGTTGTGATCTAGCCGTAGCTCAGTGTTCATCTTTTGTCAAGCATCTCCTTTAGATTACTGGCATGTGCCTTGTTGCTATGTTGGAGTGCTGTAGCATTGTTACTTGTTGCATTTTAAGTGCTATCATGCTGTTAATCGCAGATTCGTGTCATTCTTGTTTTGCTTGCCATTTGCAAACCGTGCATCCGTTTCCGGTGATATTTATATCGATTTCGACCGAAATCATCTCATCTTTCCAGTGGCATGCTTGGTTTGCCAAGTTACTGCCATGTTCATCATTTTCCTTCCGGAGCACGCATATGCATCGCATATCATATCTTGCATATCATACATGTTTTGCATCATGTTGCTTGTGCATTTCTCGTGGTTGATTGCGGTTCCGTTTGTTTGTGTTCTTGTCTTGGGTAGAGCCGGGAGACGAGTTCGTGAACGAGGAACCTGTCGAGTACGCTTACGAGGATCAAGCTTTCGACAACTCTGAGAACCTTGCAGGCAAGATGACCACCCCTCGAAATCACTTCTATCTTTGCTTTGCTAGTTGTTCGCTCTATTGCCATGCTACGCTACCTATCACTTGCTATATCATGTCACCCATTTTGCCATGTCAGCCTCTAACCATCCTTTCCTAGCAAACCGTTGTTTGGCTAAGTTACCGCTTTTGCTCAGCCCCTCTTATAGCGTTGCTAGTTGCAGGTGAAGTTGAAGTTGGTTCCATGATGGAACACGGATATGTTGGGATATCACAATATCTCTTATTTAATTAATCCATCTATATTTTTGGTAAAGGGTGGAAGGCTCGGCCTTATGCCTGGTGTTTTGTTCCACTCTTGCCGCCCTAGTTACTATTATACCGGGATTATGTTCCTTGAGTTTGCGTTCCTTACGCGGTCAGGTGATTTATGGGACCCCCTTGAGAGTTCGCCTTGAATAAAACTCCTCCAGCAAGGCCCAACCTTGGTTTTACCATTTGCCACCTAAGCCTTTTCCCCCGGGTTTTCGCGAGCCCGAGGGTCATCTTATTTTAATCCCCCCGGGCCAGTGCTCCTTCGAGTGTTGGTCCGAACTGAGTAGACTGTGGGGCCCCCTCCTGGAAACTCGAGGTCTGGTTTTACTCGTAGGATGTCTCATCCGGTGTGCCCTGAGAACGAGATATGTGCAGCTCCTATCGGGATTTGTCGGCGCATCGGGCGGCTTTGCTGGTCTTGTTTTACCATTGTCGAAATGTCCGGGAGAAGGTTTATCCTTCGTTGACCGTGAGAGCTTATGATGGGCTAAGTTGGGACACCCCTGCAGGGTATTATCTTTCGAAAGCCATGCCCGCAGTTATGAGGCGGATGGGAATTTGTTAATGTCCGGTTGTAGAGAACTTGTCACTTGACCCAGTTAAAATACATCAACTGCGTGTGTAGCCGTGATGGTCTCTTCTCGGCGGAGTCCGGGAAGTGAACACGGTTTGAGTTATGTATGACGTAAGTAGGAGTTCAGGATCACTTCTTGGTCATTGCTAGATGACGACCGTTCCGTTGCTTCTCTTCTCGCTCTCATTTGCGCAAGTTAGCCACCATTATTGTTATTGCCGCTGCAGCTCCACCTCATTACACCATCCTTCCCTATAAGCTTAAATACTCTTGATCTCGCGGGTCTGAGATTGCTGAGTCCCTGTGACTCATAGATTCTACCAAAACAGTTGCAGGTGCCGACGATGCCAGTGCAGATGATGGGGTCGATCTCAAGTGGGAGTTCGACGAGGAACGTGGTCGTTACTATGTGTCTTTTCCTGATTATCAGTAGTGGAGCCCAGTTGGGACGATCGGGGATCTAGCATTTGGGGTTGTCTTATTTTCATTTGGATCTTGGCCGTAGTCGGTCTATGTGTGTATTTTGGATGTTGTATGAATTATATTTATGTATTGTGTGAAGTGGCGATTGTAAGCCAACTCTTTATCCCATTCTTGTTCTTTACATGGGAATGTGTGAAGATGACCCTTCTTGCGACAAAACCACTATGCGGTTATGCCTCTAAGTCGTGCCTCGACACGTGGGAGATATAGCCGCATCGTGGGCGTTACATTGTTTTTTGAGCTTCCCGTTGTAAAGAATCCTAGGGCTAAAAAGTTGGCCACTCTCGTTCTTATGAATGAGTTTGACAACATAATACGGGAAGCTAGGGAAATCTTTGATTTTTATGGTATGAATCGTGAAAAACCGGTGATAGATGAAATTATTTACAATAGTGACTATGCTTTAAGAAATTTTCTTGGGGATAATAAAATCTTTGATGAAAATCTTAAAAAGGAAGTCCCCATTTGAGATATAATCCAACAAGTTTTTAATAATGTTAATCAGCATCATTCTTGGATTGTTGCGGGAAATCAAAGAGGGTATGATGAAAACCAACTTAGGAATGCTAAGGTTTCTATGGATAATATGTTTTATGTTGTGTTTACAAAACCCCATGATGAGAACACCTCTAAGAAAATTAAGAAGAAGGATGAAAAAACTTAGATCCTTGCTTTATGCCTAGCTAAGGGCGTAAAACTATAGCGCTTGTTGGGAAGCAACCCAATGAATAAATTTTCTTTTTTTCTTTTTTGCTTTATGTTCTTGAATGTTAGCACAATTATGCTACTTTTATGATTGTGTTTTTTGTGTTTAGGTTAGTGTTTGTGCCAAGTAAATCCTTTAGGATCTTCTTGGGTGATAGTTGTTTGATCTTGCTGAAAAAACAGAAACTTTTGCGCTCACGAAAAAAACTCATTTTTTACCAGAGCGTGCTAAAATGCCAATTCTTTTTGCAGTAGATTAATATAGAAATTTCTCAGGTAGTCCTAATTTTTCAGAATTTTTGGAGTTCCAGAAGTTTTCGAAATAGTCAGGTTGCTACAAACTGTTCTGTTTTGACAGATTTTGTTTTCTTTGCGTTGTGTGCTTATTTCGATGGCTCTATGGTTTTCTTTGATGAGTTTTTGCCATAGAAAAGTTGGAATATAGTAGATATAATGCAAAAACAAAATATGAATTGGTTTGGTACAATACTTATAGTAGTGATTTGCTTTCTTACACTAACGGATCTCACGAAGGTTTTGTTGAGTTTTGTGTGATTGAAGTTTTCATGTTTTGGGTTATCTTAAGATGGATAAAGGAATAAGGAGAAAGAAGATACTAAGCTTGGGGATGCCCCGGCATCCCAAGCTATTATCCAAAAATGAGCAAAGAACTAAGCTTGGGGATGCCCCCGAGTGGCATCCCTGTTGGGGATATAACTATTGGGTTAACCCGCCCAGGAGGGGCCGGGTTAAGTCCGTTGGCGGTTTATCAAGACAAAGCCCATGAAGACACTTAAGGTGGTAGTCTATTATGTAGAGGACAAGGCCCGGAGCCTGAAGGCAACTTAAGGCCCAAATAATTGTAGACCGACATATGTATGTAACTTGTATTATAAGGCATGTAAGATAAGTCACCGAGCCGGACATGTTTGTATGAGCCGGTCGGGACTCTGTAAGCCGCAGGGCGTCAACCCATGTATATAAGGGGACGACCCGGCAGCGGCTTAGGGCAAGAGACAACAGATCGAGAGCCAGGCAAAGTGTATTTGCTCCCTGGTAATCGAAACCCTAGCAATACCACCTCAAACTGGTCTAGGCCTTTACCTTCACCGCAAGGGGCCGAACCAGTATAAACTCCTCGTGTCCTTTATCCCGTTTAACCCCTTTAAGCTAACCTCGTTTCAATGGCCCCACAACTAAGTCCTTCCATGAGGACATCTGCCGTGACACTTCCACGACAGTTGGCGCCCACCGTGGGGCCCGCGCACAGTGGTTTTGAGTTCTTGAAGTGCAGCTTCGAAGGGATCAAAGGATACGCCATGGGCCGGATGACCAAGAGTCATCACGGCAAGCTCTACATCGACGATGCAGACTGGGGCCCCGAGGCCGGCTCAGTTGAGTACTGGTACCGGGTCCCCTTCTGTGGAATCCATGTCTTCATCGGCAAAATCGGCGAACCGGGCCCTGAACCGGACATCTGCAACGACATCATCGAGACGGCTCAGCGTGCATGACCCGCCCGGATTAAACCCGCCGTGAAGCATGCCTTTGTTGGATGTGTCCATGGGCTGAGTTGGAAGGCTCTGTGTCTGGCGGTGAGACGGCCATCTACTCTGATGGTGAGTCGTCCACGGGCGAGACCGACTCATTGTGTCAACTACAAGATGGATGGCTTGGGGGTTGTTCCGATGGCGACAGTATTCCGGACCCCCATGAGCTGCCGAACAGGGTGGCGATCTTCATGGCTGGCAAACAGCCGGTTCTCGGCTCGACAGCCACCGCGGCCATGACTTCCAGTGCAACAACGGTGACGGCAGCGGGTGCTGGTGGTTCAGCGCGCCAGCCGGCTCAAGTTTTGACAGATCTGTTGGAAGCTCTCGCGACTCTAATGGAGACAGATGTAACTCCATACAACCAGGAGCAGCATAAGGCGGAAGTAGCTAAGTTGCGTGATGAGATAGCGCAAGCTAAGGCGGAATTGGCAGCAGAAAACGCTAGGATGGCTGTAGAACGGGCCGTCTTAAACGCCCAAGCACAACGGATTCAAGCAGATTCATATCGGCTTATGGTGGATCAGAATGCTTCAAACAAAGTCTTGAGGAGAAAACACCAGAGTCGTCTGCCCTCAATTTATGAATCAAGGAACCTCTTCAACACACCCGGAGCGGGGGCTAGTAACCCGCCGATGATAAACCAGACGGTTGAGGCACCAGGAGGTGTAGTGTCGGGTCAGCCGTGCGTGGCAGGTTCTCCACATATGAATAACACCCCGCCTCGGCACGTAGTGATGCCGCCGGGTCATTACTCCACCCCTCTAGACAACATGATTGCTACAGCTACGTGATTGGTGGCTCTGCCAGTTGAGGGTGAGACTCCAACAGCGATTGAAACCAGAAGGGCCAGGGAAGTTCTTCAAACGGCTTTGGTACAATAGCAGGCTTATTCTTATAGTCGTGACCAGATTCATTCGACCCCTCGTTCAAGCTGGAGCTACAGTAGGCACATTGACTCGCTAGCAGTTTCGAGTACTGAGTGGCGTCGTAACCAGCCACATGGTCATGACCCGGCGCGCAATGGTGCCAATGCACAGGATTTGGTGGACCAGGGAAGAGCGCGCCGGGAGGCCGAGCTGGCGGCTCCGCTGGCGGCTCATCAACACGCGCCGGTTTACCCGGCGGCTTCAGTTGAGACGGGTGTAACTTCTAGAGCTTTCGGTGTGCCGTGTCTAACGGCGGCTCTATGGAACGAGCGTTTGCCCAAGGACTTCAAAGGCCCTCGCAAGGTGCCCAATTACACAGCAGATCAGCCCCCTGAGGCTTGGGTGGAGAGTTATGAGATGGCTATGGAGATGCTGGATGTTAGTGAGGCTGCATACGCTAAGTACTTCACCATGATGCTGGAAGGGACGGCTCGTACCTGGTTGAAGGGGCTGCCGGCTAACTCCATCGGGTCATGGGCAGAGCTGAAGGCCCGGTTCATCTAGAATTTCAAAGATACATGCAAGCAACCAATGTCGATCGTGGATTTGGTTTCTTGTGTTCAAGTTGAGGGCGAGTCAACGACCAGCTGGGTGCGCCGGGTCTCGACTATCATACATTCTTCAGATAACATCAACGTCCGGTCAGCGGTTCTAATGTTGGAGAAAAATTGCCGTTTTATTCCACTCAAGCAGAAGCTTGGGTGGCTTAAGCGTCATTGCAATGACATGGGGGAGCTAATGGCGGCTCTTGTTAAGTATGCCGACTCTGATGGTACCAAGGACCCCGACTCTGAGGATGCAAGATTGGGAAAGGGAAAGAAGAGTAGCGACATGAAGGGGCAGCATTACAACCCTACCAATCAGGGCGGCAATGGTAAGCGCAAGGCTGATGATTTTGTGGCTAACACCGGTGCGCGCAGTTATAACCAGCGTCGTAAGGGACCGCCGGCTCAAGGGACAAGGTTTGACCTTGATGCAATATTAAATCAGCCATGTCCAAAACACGAAACGGATCAGAAGTCGGCTACTCATCTGTGGAAAGATTGCAGCATAATGAGAAGCTTTAGGGAGTCCATCCAACACAACCATGGCCCGAACGGCGGTTCAGGGTCCGGCTCTCATGGTCCGGGTCGTGGAGGCGGCGGTTCAAATTCCGGGTTTCAAGGCCACGACAACCAAGGTAATTACAACCAGCTGAATAATCAAGGGAATCAGCAGCAGCAACAGTCTGGTTATTAGAGCAACCCGAAGCTACTGAATAGTGGGCAATACCACGTCTTCACCACCAGTTTGTGTAAGCGGGGTCAGAAGTTTCACAAGAGAGCTGTGAATGTTGTTGAGCCGGCGGTGCCACGTTATTTACGGTGGTCAGAGCAGCCTATTGTATGGAGTCGTGAGGATCATCCGCCCCGGATTGATAATCCGGGTCACCTGGCTCTGGTGGTGGCGCCTCAGGTTGGGGGCTATAAATTTACTAAGGTACTCATGGATGGAGGTAGCAGCATTAACATACTTTACTATGAGACCTTCCGTCGCATGGGATTGACGGATAAGAATCTTAAGCCGTCAAACACTGTTTTTCATGGTGTGGTGCCGGGTAAGTCAGCCTACCCAGTGGGTAAGATATCTCTGGAAGTTGCCTTTGGAGATGAGCATGATTCCAGGTCTGAGACTTTGACTTTTGAAGTGGTCAAGATCAAGAGCCCTTATCATGCTCTGTTTGGGCGGCCGGCTTATGCTAAGTTCATGGCAAGGCCTTGTTATGTTTACTTGCAGCTTAATATGCCGGTTATAAGGGCACCATCACAGTGCATGGGAGTCGCAAGGTGACCTTGGAGTGTGAGGAAGGTGATGCGGCTTATGCTGATCAGTTTATGAAACAGAGGAGCTGAAATTTTACAAGGATAATGTTGACCCGGCAGATATGACATCCTTGAACAAGCCGACCATAGAGCATGATCCTTCGTTAAAGTTTAAGTCGGCAGATGATACTTAATTGGTTGACTTTGTTCCTGGCGACTCATCTAAGCAGTTTAGTATCAGTGCTAACCTGGATCCGAAATAGGAAAGCGCGCTCATCGAGTTCATCCATGAGAACGGGGACATCTTTGCATGGAAGGCTTCAGACATGCCGGGTGTAACGAGGGAACTTGCTGAGCACACTCTTAATATTGATCCAAAGTTTAAGTCGGTCAAGCAATTTCTTCGTCGATTTAACGAGGAGAGGCGGAAGGCCATTGGTGAAGAGGTGGCCCGGCTCTTAGCGGCCGGGTTTATCGTTGAAGTTTTTCATCTTGAGTGGTTGGCTAACCCGGTGTTGGCGCTTAAGAAGAATGGCACTTGGCGAATGTGTGTGGATTACACGGACTTAAACAAGGCTTGTCCGGCTGATCCGTTTGCTCTCCCTCGTATTGATCAAATCATTGATGCTACGGCGGGTTGTGAGCGTTTGAGTTTTTTGGATGCTTATTATGGTTATCATCACATCAAGATGGCAGTTAAGGACCAGGAGAAGACAACTTTCATTACTCTGTTCGGAGCCTTCTACTATGTGTCTATGCCTTTTGGGCTCATGAGTGCCCAGGCGACTTATCAGCGGTGTGTGCAGAATTGCCTTCACAATCAGATCAGGCATAATGTTCATGCTTATGTGGATGACACTGCGGTAAAATCCAGGAAAAAGGAGACCCTGATTGATGATTTGAAGGAGACATTTGACAATCTCCGGGTCTACAAGATGATGCTTAACCCGGCCAAGTGTATTTTTGGTGTACCAGTAGGCAAGCTCTTGGGTTTTCTGGTTTCTAACAGAGGCATTGAAGCTAACCCGGAGAAGATCAAGGCCATTACTTCATTGGCTAAGCCGGCGTGTGTTAATGATGTTCAGCGTCTGGCGGGTCGTATTGCAGCTCTAAGCCGGTTCATAAGCCGGTTAGGTGAGAAGGCTATTCCTCTTTATCAGATGATGAAGAAGACAGATCATTTTGTTTAGAGTGATGCGGCTAATCAAGCGTTTGAGGATCTGAAGAAACAGTTGGCTGAGCCGCCCGTGCTTGCTGCCCCTATTGATAAGGAGCCTCTATTGTTATATGTGGCTGCTAATAGTCGGGCCGTCAGTGTAGCTATTGTGGTGGAAAGGAAAGAGGCAGGCAAGGAATACCCGGTTCAACGGCCGGCTTACTACATCAGTGAGGTGCTTATTGAGTCCAAAGAGAGATATCCACACTGGCAGAAGCTTGTGCATGGGGTTTTCATGGCAAGCCGGAAGCTTAAGCAATATTTTCAGGGTCATCCCATTACTGTGGTTAGCTCGGCTCCTTTAGGAGACATCGTCCAAAATAGGGAAGCCACAGGCCGGGTTGCTAAATGGGCCATTGAGCTTGGACCTCACGGTTTAAAGTATGTGCCTCGTACGGCCATCAAGTCCCAAGCACTTGTGGATTTCATCAATGATTGGCAGAGTTGCAGGCACCTGAGGAAAAGCCGGATAACACATATTGGACTATTCACTTTGATGGATCCAGGCAGTTGGAGGGCTCGGGGGCTGGAGTTGTCTTGACTTCCCCACGAGGTGATAAATTTTCTTACGTTCTCCGGCTAATGTTCCCTTTTACTAACAATGCAGCTGAGTATGAGGCCCTGCTCCATGGTCTTCGGATGGGTAAAGAGATGAATTTAAGCCGGGTGAGGTGTTTTGGCGATTCAGATCTGGTAGCTCAACAAGTCTCTGGCACCTGGGATTCTAAGGATCCACTCATGGCGGCTTATCGCCGAGAGGTTGATGCTATTGCGGGTCATTTCAAGGGTTATCAAGTTGAGCATATTGATCACAGGAAGAATGAGGCGGCTGATACTTTAAGCCGGTTAGGGTCTCAGCGTAAGCTGATGCCACCTAACACGTTCCTGGATATTTTGCTTAACCCTTCTGTCAAATTGCCTACAGAGGAGGATCTTGATGTCCCTGACCCGGAAGCATAATTGGTGGCGGCTCTTCATGCTATTCCTGATTGGACAGTTCCGTATTTGGCTTACATGACCCAGGGTGAGTTGCCAGAGGATGAGATCTTGGCCAGACAGATAACCCGGCGGTCCAAATTAATGTCAATTGTCAATGGGGAGTTGCACCATCGCAGTGTCACAGGGGCGTTTCAGCGTTGCGTCTCTCCTGAAGAAGGCTATGAGATTCTACGGGAGATTCATGAAGGAGATTGTGGTCATCATGCCGGCTCTAAATCTCTTGTAGCCAAGGCTTTTCTTCATGGGTTCTATTTGTTGACGGCTCATGCTGATGCTGAGGATTTGGTAAGCAAGTGTGATGGTTATCAGAAATTTTCATGACGAGCTCATGTGCCGGCTAAAGAATTGAGGATGATTCCAATTACTTGGTCATTTGCAACTTGGGGGCTTGATATGGTTGGGCCTTTTAAGAGGTCCAAGGATAAGAAGACCCACCTTTTGGTGGCCGTCGATAAGTTTACTAAGTGGTTTGAAGTAGAGCTGGTTAGTAAGTGTGATGCAACAATGGCGGTTCAATTCATGAAGAAGGTGATCTTTCGTTTTGGCTTTCCACACAGCATTATAACAGATGATGGTACTAATCTCTCTAAAGGCACCATGAAAGAATTTTGTCAACGAGAGCATATCCGGCTTGATGTTTCCTCTGTGGCTCACCCTCAGTCCAATGGTCAGGCGGAACGAGCAAATCAAGAGATTCTGCAAGGTATCAAGCCCCGGCTTATGGTTCCTTTGCAAAGAACGCCGGGTTGTTGGGAAGAGGAGTTACCGTCAGTATTATGGAGTATCAATACAACCCCCAATAGATCAACAAGTTACACACCTTTCTTCATGGTTTATGGAGCAGAGGTGGTTCTCCCTAGTGACATCCGTCACGATTCACCCCGGGTGGCGGCTTACGTTGAGGCTGACAATGAAAAGGCACGTCAAGATGCACTTGACCTATTGGATGAGGAGCGTGATCACGCGGCGGCTCGTTCGGTGATTTATCAGCAAGACCTACGTCGTTATCGCAGCCGCCGGGTCAAAACCAGAACCTTTCAAGAAGGCAACTTAGTGCTCCGGCTCATCCAGGACCAAAAGGATATGCATAAACTATCGCCGCCTTGGGAAGGACCTTTTGTGGTCAGCAAGAATCTGCATAACGGGTCATACTATCTTATTGACGTTCGAGACCACAAGGACTCACGCAAGTCGGAGGAGGAGACCCGTCGGCCGTGGAATATAGCTCATATTCGGCCCTACTATACTTGAGCCACCGGCTCTCATGATGTACATAGTCAGATGATGTATATATTATAAATAGTATAATAAAGCCAGCATCCCTGATAATTCAGGGCCTCTATCGTCTAACTTCCTCGAAGCTAAGTCTTTATCATCATCTTACATATTCATTTAAGAGGCTCAACGCCCAAACTTCAGGGGCCAAAGAGAGTTGGATGCACAGCACAGCTCAAACATAGGTCCCTGACGAACATGACTTGTCAGTATGTCACTTGGGGGCTTCCTGCTCAAACATAGGCGTATTCGACCAAAGAGAACATAGCGTTACTACCCTCTTGACCAGGTTATCTGTCCAAACATAGGCGTATTCGACCAAAGAGGACATAACCTTTCCGGGTCATCCTACCTATATACCAGCTGCTTCAACTCCATCAGGTAATCCCGATTGACCCGTCCAACTCTTAACGACCAATCTTTACAGCATATTTGACCAAGATCTGAGCTTGTTAAGGTTCAAACGGCGGCTTGTCATGCGAGAGCACGGTTTACAGATAGTCAGGATAGACCCAGGCTTCATAAGCCGCCTTCCTTGAAACTTGGGTAAATCAGCCCGTGATGTATGCTGTAACTCTGACCCCGCATACTCCTGATAAGTCTATCTTTGAGCAAGACCTGACTTTATCTGGGTTCAAATGTCGATTGGGTACTGTGAGTCAGGCTCACGGAACGCACGTGCCTTCTAGTGGCTCCGGCTAGTTTCATCGAAGAAGACACTTTGGCTTGGCAGCCTACAAAAGCCTCGAATTTCTTTTGACTTCTTATTTATATTCTATGATCTTTTCTTTGCCTTCTGGTTTTTTACAAGTTGGGCCCAGCTGCCTTACTTACGGCTCATATTTGAAGCATATTTTGGGTTTCTACAACCCGTCAGGAGGGTTGACTCTAAGTCGCCAGAATATCATACTCTTATGTTTAGAGTTACAGCTCTAACACCTCTAACCGCACGAAGCTGATAAGCCGGCAGTATAAGCATATACGACAGGTATGACATCTTATTTAACAATTCAGACCGGCCCTGGCTATGGACTATTCATACTCAGTGGCTTCAATTGGGTATCATGACCCGCCCGGCGGTAAGCCGCCAGGGTATTTGTACTTTCTTTGTGTGCAGGATAATAATCGATTTGATCGGTATAAATCAAATGTGGTCATAAAAATAAGGTGATGTTTTCTCATAGTGGAAATCAGCAGTCTTGCGCAAAATCAGAAATGTGCACGATGGCATGGCAGATTCAAGTTTTAATTACCCGATTACATGGCTCCGTGAGCCAAATGAGATCAAGTATTTTTTCCAAGGATCAAACATATAAACCGACTAGCAGTTCACTCTACTTGGCCTTGCTGACTGGAGGGCACTGGATCATCATTTGCCGGTTCATCTGCCTCCTCTTCACCCAATGGCAGGAAGTTAGTAGTCGACCAGTTGATCCCAGTTAATGCTCTGAAGACAGCTTCATCACTTATAAGTGTGGATGGATCAACATCAGGGGCGTAAGTGTGCTTACGGATCGGAGGAGTCAGGTCCGGAGCATCACGATTCGGCACCTTCACCTTCTTATTATCGGCATCATAAACCGGCTGATAATGGGTCAGATCAGTTTCTTCAGCCAGTTTGCTAGCCAAAGTGCGCATTTCTCTAGTCAGAGCGGCGAAGTCGTCTGCGGTAAAGGTGATCCATCTTCTTTTATGCTTGGGCAGCCGTTGGCTAAGTCTGTCGGCTCAAGATCGGCTAGCCATGCTTTGGCACGGGTTAGTGCAGTAAGGGCCCCGGCTCTGGCGGCTGATTTTTTGAATTTCCCAATCCGTGCAGGCAGCATAGCTAATTTATCCAACGTATCCTTGATAAGGGTTGGGGCCAGCCTGTTGTGAGCGGCTGTGCATATAGCTCGCTATGCGCCTATATAGAGTTGTTCTATGAGTGTATAAGCAGCCTTCAGCTTCATCCACATATCTGTGCCCAGATGGGTAATCCGGGATCCTGCAGTGTTAAGGATGTTTTGTAAGACAGGAGCATGATGGATAAACAAATGTTCAAAGAGTAAAGAAGAAATTATTTTACCAAAGACAACTGCAGTTATGGCGTCAATTTGCTATTTTAAGCCGGCAAGCTCTGAAGATACCGGCTCAAGGGCCGCTTCAGCATCTTCAGCCCTTTTCAGCAGAGCTGCCTTCTCTGTTTCCCAACCTGTTTGTTCCGCTTTGAAGCTTTTCCTTCATTTTTTCCATGGTAGCCAAGGCACTAGTCAGATCATCCTTGGCCTTGGAGGTTTCGCTTGTTGCGACTTAATATTTTCTTGGAGGTTGGCGACTTGGGATTCTTTGCTACTAAGTTCAGTCTGCAAAAGGTAAACAATACATAAGATGGCAAAGGAGTTATTTGAAGTCCCAAGTACAATACAAGTATTACACTTGGCACATGGGGCTAATGCATATTGCTCTTTAAGAATATGGATTTATTTGCTGACCCGGCTAAATGGGGATGAAACGGCTTATGAAGGCTAGGACTGGAATTATGGATTTCTAGAGAGTGATTAGTCTTGACTTAACATATTTTGTTAAGACGACCCTTGGGGCCTACGGACGCAATTTTATTTATTGCTAGGTTGAGAAGTCCCGGCTCAACATATTTATTAAGCCGGCCCTTTGGGGCTACAAGGAGTTGATCTATGCAATTATTGAAGTTTACATCACATGTTATTCTATCATGTTCAATAAACTTGGCGGCTAAGGGGAAGGATATTTATGTATAAGAGATTGCAGTGTTTACCTCATATCGATCCTTCATCAGATACACTAAGCCGGCTTCAAAATCACGGCTTGTGTACAGGCGATTTAAGAAGCCAGAATGGAGATCTTGGGCGCTGAAATGACTATAGCTCTCCAAGTATGTGTTCCACTTGCCTTTGTCTTCAGCAGTAATTTCCTCCTTGGCACTGTGCTTGGATAAAACATTAGGCTGACCCGGAGTTGTAAAACCAAAGCCGGTGAGAACAACATCATCAATTTTTTGTTTGGAAGGTTTGATTGGGCTTGGCGGCTTAGAGGTGGTCGGTTCAACATCCACATGGTCCATGGAAGCTTCATGATCTTGCGGAGGCGCGTTATCGGTGGTGACCTCTGCAGTTTGTTGAGGATTTGAAGATTCTGGCTGCTTCTTCGGTTCAGACAGATTAAGATCGTCTGTCGGCTTAGCTAGCCTAGCCTTCTTGCTGGGTTTAGCTTGACCACTGAAAAACAAAAAGGAAAAGAAAGTCAAGGTGATGATCAGGTATATAAGTTGGAATAATTGAAAATGATCTTACCCAGGTACAGTTTTGAAAGCTGGAATTTGTGTTCTTGTTGATTCGCCAGAGGAGGAATGAGAAGTACCCTGGTAGTTTGAATCAGACGGGTTAAGAAGTTGTCGAAAATAACCCGCCTTCGGGTAAAGTATGTCAGAAATATATAAGACCTCTGGGCGGCGTTTGCGAAGCAGGGTGTTTGGTAAGCCGACAGAAGTTATCACATTGCCACTATGCCGGGTCGTGCGGCGAACTTCATGTTGTTGTTTATTCAAAAGAAAGTTTGGATCCAAGTGAGCTAGAGGGTGAGAAAAGCTTACTTTCCGGCTTGCTTGTCGGGTTTTTGGTGTTGGGAGAGGTTCTGAGCCGGAAGAAAGAATAATTACCTCTGCATCACCGGCACGGCTTGCTTCTGCATCGTCCTGATAACAATCATTGTCAATGAGATGTATAAAAAAGGATCCAAGAGAATCAAGTTCTACCTCTGACTCATGATCGTCATCATCAATGTTTAAGTCAGCGGATTCGGTAGCTTTCTTCTTGGAGAGCTTCTTGTGAGCCTTGGTTTTCACGCGAGTCGCTTTTGCCGGCTTATCCTGTGTTCTCTTATTCCAAAATGGATCATCAGCCTGTGAAGATTGAGAAGATCATAAGTTGATATCAAAATATGGATTAAGCATAAGAGGGGAAATTCTTACAGCTGGCGGCTGGTTGAAGGAACAGAATGGACTAAGTCCAGTTTTGCTGCATTCTTTTACAGGTTCATTCAGCAGCTTCTTAGTGGCTTCAGTGACTTCAGCATCAGACAGTTGAATGTTACAATGGCGTTGAGGGTGATTTACATCACCAGTATATTCACACATTAAGCCGGGGCGGCGGCTTAACGGCAAGATACTCCAAGATATCCAGCATCAGAAGAAGTCGACGCCTGTTAAGCCGTTTGCCATAAAGGCTCTGAGCTTTGAAAAAGTTGGTGCGTATTTGGCTCTTTCCCTCGAGCTGAGCCATCGGGGGAGCAGATGCGTGTTGCTAAGCCGGTCTTCATGGTAACCCGGCAGAGGATTCTCACCATCTGGAGATGTATCTCGACAATAAAACCAAGTTTGGTTCCAGTCTTTGGGGTGACTATGCAGTTTAGCATGAGGAAAGCTGACATCCTTCCTTTTCTGAATAGAGACTCTGCCAAGTTCTTAACACGGCCCATCAACGAATTCTGTCTGGCGGTTCAGGTAATAAAATTCTTTGAATAGCTCAACACTGGGCTCTTCTTGAAGATAAGCTTCGCAAAATACTTGGAAGTTGCAAATATTGGACACAGAGTTGGGTGCGATGTCTTGGGGGTGAAGTTGGAGAAAGTGCAATACATCATGAAAAAAATTGAGCCGGGTGGACTGAATCCTCGGCTCAAGTGATCAGCAAAAACGATTATTTCTCCATCTTTTGGTTGAGGGGGAACTTCCCCAGTAGGAGCTCTCCAATGGATGATCTCCTTCTTGGCTAAAGCGCCAGTGGTGACAAAGTTGTTCAACTCTTCTTCAGTAACCCGGGATTTGACCCAGTCACAAGATGTATATGTCTTGGCCATCTTATCAATGATCTGAAAGAAAGATTATGCCGGTTCAATATGACATGGGTAAGCTGGCCTATGGTAACAAGGAAACGGTCAATGAAGCATGTATAGGTGTTAAGCCGGAGATTTGCATCGCAAAGTTATGAGGAACCATTGGCAGCTTACAAGGGGAGTAATGACACTACAAGAAATATGTCAACTTATGACCCTCACTATTGGTCCCTGAAAGGTCATTGATTTTCATTTGCGACCTTTTTTGACCAAAAACAGATGGTCAAAAGCTGGCGGTCGTAAACTGAAATTAACAACCTTCTCTGTGAGAAGGTCGTGGAATTCCACGACTAAAACAAAAGGTCGTTGATTCCATGACCTTCTGTTTTGGTCACTAGCTCTCTGCCCAGGCCACGTCGGATCCGACGTGGCAATCTGACGTGGCAAAATTGTGACCAATTGAAAAGGTCAAAAATTAGAATCAGCCCGGTCCAATTGGGTGTTTATATGGGCCGAGCCCATTAATTCAGCCTTTTTTACATTTGTTCTGTTAATTTTTGCTAGCTACATGGGCCTGGCCCAGTAATTTAGCCTTTTTATTTCAAGGCCTCATCTATTTCGGAGTCCATTTCATTAAGCCTTTTTGTATCATATTTGCATCATTGCACAATATTCCGCGCACTATTGTTTGGGCCATTGCCTTTTTAGAGCCCAAATATTATTCGATCCAATAGAACATTCAATCTTTTTCAATCACATATTTCAATTTTACACATTTCAACAGCAAACAATAAATAATTTTCTCAATTAAATGATCAAATCCAGAAATCACTAAATGAAACTCAAACAGCACGTACACGACTACACGGTCCATCAAGTGTACATACAATCAAATACACAGGCACCAAAACATGGTGGCAACATCAACTAAAACTATGATGCACATCTCCAGGCTGATCTTTGGTCACAACAGCAGCCACCTCGACAACATAAGATCCTGATCTATATAAATTATTTACTTAAAGATTCTTCTCCTGGAGTTCCTTGTACACCAACTTTTGACGAATGAATGCCAAAATCTGCGGATTATGAATCAGAAAAGTTAGGGAACATAATCAAGTGTAGCCCTGCATATAACATTCTCCTAACAATGAAACATGGCTGCAGAATTTGAGATCTAATAAGAAACCATGCATATAACATTCTCATAACAACAAAACTGAGATATATTTGGAAAGGGCGAATGACAAGTATCAACCTGCTGCTAGATAACAGAGCAAACATGTCAAAATTATTCAGATATCCTGATGTGTGTGTCACATTATACATGCATCAAGCTATATAACATTCTCCTAACAATGAAACATAGCTGCAGAATTTGAGATCTAATAAGAAACCATGCATATAACATTCTCATAACAACAAAACTGAGATATATTTGGAAAGGGCAAATGACAAGTATCAACCTGCTCCTAGATAACAGAGCAAACATGTCAAAATTGTTCAGATATCCTGATGTGTGTGTCACATTATACATGCATCAAGCTTCAGGCCATCAATTTTAGGATGAGTAGATACCTAACTTCATGTCGATGATATGGATGGGGTTGTAGTAGAACATCTGGTAAGCATCATCTTCGACGCTGAACGTTGCAGATACTTGTCCATTTAGTAGTCTATCATGCGCTCCTGCCATCGCGCCAGAGAGGATATGGTAAGTCTAAAATACTATTAGCAGCCCACAATGCTAAAAAGGTGCTTTAAGATAGTGAACCAGTGGATATCACTCAAGTAAACTATTTTACTCCTTACATACAACAGTCAGGAATTAGTACAGTTGTTGAAGCAGGAGTAAGCTGATCATATAACATAAGAGTCAGGAATTCTATGCTTATTGTTAAGAAAAAAATGATACAAGTTAATATTTTGTTTAACAGTAGGTCTAAGAAAAAAACTATGCATTTGGTGAGAATATAGCAACAGATTAAGAGCATATTGTTCAGCATCACACAGATAGTAGAACAATGCTACAGGAAGCTATTTGCATAAAGTAGAGAACTACAAAACAAGCTATTGACCATCCTACTGGTAGCAAGGACATAAAGATAATCACTTAATAAGATAAGAAGCAGACATGAATAAATCACATATCTATGTACAATTCAATATCCCAGCTGAGAGTGAACATGTATTCAACATTTCCTGCATTTCAATACATGCACGACAGATTCACAGCAAAACTATATATAGCTGTACAAACATGCATGAACAGGAAAGCAACCAAACTACAAGAACATATAAGGAAACAGAGGGAATCACTATAACCTATGGAGTGACAAGACATATATGAACTCAAAATAATGCCCAGCTAGACCAAAAGAAGCTGGATTAGTCGGAATCAGGCGACGGACCGACAACGCTGATGCGCCGGCTGTTCGAAATGGAACGCGTTAAAGGGATGCGATTTTGCGGACGGGGAGGAGGCACGCTCGGCTCGCCTAACAACCGCCTCTGTCGCCGCTGACGAGAGCCGTGCCGCCGAGTCCCGCAGCCACCAACTCGCGCCGCTCGCCGCCGCAGTCACCACCTTCGTCGTCGACGCGACGGTGCTGCCGGACCTGCAAAAAACAGAGGAGGCGTCTGGAATCAGCGACGGAATCCAGCGAATGGACATCACACTTGCCAACTAATTAACTATAGCATGCTACAGAAACATTTCATTAACAAATTTGATTCAGGAACTAGCTTATTGACTATGACAAAAATGCTTAGAATAAAAATCATTTCAAGAAATGCTGCAGTAGCTAAAAATCATTATGTCAAGGAAAGCGGATACTTCGTCTAAATAAATACATCTTATGCCAGACTTATTAAACTGAGAGAAGTCACAGCAACACAACATACTTGAAAATGCCAGATTTAGCATACCTCTATTCCTACGTACTACACATAGGTTAACAACTAGGAGAGCAACAGAGCATGCCAAGACTGCAATTGGCCAACTAATTGCTTTAGGTCACAGTGCCAAGAACACTGCTACATGTACAAGTACAACAACAGAAGAATCTCAGGCCTCTATAATTCGCTAGTTTCTTAGGCAACAAACATCATTGCAAATTTTGATGAGATGCATAGGTCCAGCCGATGACTACACAACAGCAACTACTCCAGATATTGGCTAGAGAAATGCTCATCTTTTTTATTCTTTGTAAAAGAAATTTTGAGTTCAAGCAGTAGCACTAGTTACTGACCACACATGTATACAGTGCAATAGCATAACTATAAGTGCAGATTTTTAACCAGTAAGTGCACATAACCTGGACTATTATAGCATCCGATTTTTAACATTTGGACTATTATAGCATCAGATTTTTAACAGGAGGTTAAACCAGTAAGTGCACATAACCTGGACTATTATAAGTGCAGATTTTTAACCAGGAAGTGCACATAATCTGGACTAGTAAACCAGTAAGTGCACATAAGGCTTGGGCTGCACACAAACACACACATACATGTATCAGAAGCAATTTAGTCAACACTCTTGGCAGGCAAGAGGCAAGTTGGCACTCACAGGGTTGAGATAATAGCAGGAGACGTGCATACCTGAAGGGGCGAGCGATTGGTCCGAGCCCGGAGAGCAGAGGAGGCATGGCGGCGGTGTGCTGGCGCACCTTGGAAGCCCGGGAACGTGGTGGTACCGATGGTCAAGGAAGAAGAGGAGCAGAGCAGGCCCTTGATGGCCAGCTAGATGCGTCCCTCCTTCTGCTCCTCGAGGATGGGTGACCTGCAGTAACAGATATGTTATACAACCCAGGATCAAATGTAGCACATACTATCGTTGTAACAGTCTTCTCTTGTGTCTGGCAGTATCCAAATTTACTGTTACTTTTTAAAGTTAAGTTGAATTGTCTTGTAGGAACAAAAGAAGAAACGAGTTGAATCATTATGTTGCCTAAGGAAGTTTTCATTTTCTTTGGACAAAAAAACCATTTTCCATTTTTCGAGTGCCCAAAAGGAGGTTTTTTGTGAAGGACCTCCCAAATAATTGTTGCAAAATTGGGCCAAATAAATTTTCTAAAATACTAGGACATATTTAATGCACAATTGACAAAATGGTTGGGTGTAAAAAGTTTTGATCCACCTCTCGTGAAAAAGACAAATTTTCGCCGATTCAGCTGGAAGCGGGTCAAATTGAACTGCAGCTGCCTCATAGTTTGCTATTTACTTTTTCCAAAAATAATTTCTAGTTACATAAGTACCTATTTAATCATAAATACATGGTTTGGTGGCGATACGTCGAGGTTTGGGCGGTGGCCGAGGGCCCCAACTCTAGAGCGCGTAAACTCGCATGCCCGTCGCGTGGTCTTCGCGTGACCGTGGCGTTGCCATGTGTTCTGGGTGGCCTAGGCATGTCTAGTGGGTAGGGCACTCCCCAGGTAGGTGCTAGGAAGAAAATTACAACATAAGATTCTCACGAGGAGACCGATCGATGCTCAAACATGAATAGCAGCCAAGTGTTTGATTAGCGGTACGGGAAATGTACATGGCTAATGGGCGTGAGTTTTGGTTGAGGATGATCAGTTACTAAGAAGACTGTCTTCACAAATTTTCAGCTCAACAGGAGGAGCCTAGGTGGTACTTGCTTTTTAAAGTACCACACTGGACATAAATACGAATGTTGAAGCTGGGATCAAAATAATGAATGGATTGAGCTGGCATTTGGTGGAGGATGGTTTTGGGCATAGGAAAGCACCGTAGAAAATGGATACTATTTGGACATGCCAAAGTGGTACTTCCTTCACAAAGTGTTGTTCTGAACAAAATAGGAAAATGAATATTGTTGAATTATTTTTGAACTAGGCAAGGCAGTTTTTCTATATATTTGACAAAGATATGACCCAAAGAATTTATGAGATTTTTTTGGGAATTTTGGGAATGACAGAAATATAGGTTGCTTCACAACCTGGGGCAAAAATTGCCACATGGACATGACACATAGGCAAAACTGATGAGGTGGCGCCTAGTCATAGCAACCCAAATTTACAAGGTTATGACCATCTATATTGGTCGTGATCAGCTAGAAATAAGGCAGCGGACCAGTGCTATCTGCTTTATGACTATTTCGTGTAAGGAAATTACGACCTTTCTGACCAAAATGGTCGTTATAGTTTAGGGTTTGGAGCCCCCCGAACAGCTTTTGACCAACTGGTCTGAAATGGCCATAGATCTATGACTAATTCTTCCAGGGTCACTGACAGAAGGTCACTAGTTGACATATTTCTTGTAGTGTGATACCTGACAAGTTACTATTTCTGAGCTAAGCCGACCATGCAGATATTGGAAGGATAGATCTGGAGATGGAAAAATCACTAGGTGCTGAGAAAAATAGTTTTCGCAGATTGATGCTATAATTTTGGATCTACCGTGTCTCAGTTAATACAAAAAAAATCAGACCTAAAATATCAGTGCTTGGGCAGTTCATGGTCCAGATTCGTTTCCTAATACAGAGGAAATATTCTAATAGTAAAAGGGATTGCTACGACTACTGCGATGTAGGAGGAGTACCGAGTTTGGATCTGAAAATGAATGCTACAAACAAGAATAGGGACGAGCTTCGATGAACTCCGTTCAATCCCTAGCGGATCTATGAAGAGAGGAAGGAGGAGAACTAACCAGAGCAGTTAAACAGCGGAGTGCACGGAAGCAATCTGATTCGAACAGGTTGATGCGGCAGCCAATGTTGGGGCAGAAGCAAAGGTCAACGGTCGCAGCAGAGCTCGAGGGTTCGGGCGTCGTGAGGAAGAAGACGAAGATGAAGAGGCAAGGGGGAAAAGGAAAAAGGGACCCTCGGTCCTATTTATAAGGCAGATGGATAAGTGTCAGATGCGGGAATCGAGGAGGCTGAAAAACAAATGTGACAGATACAAATGCCGCATTTTTCGGAGATTCATTAAAAAGAAGATTTATTGAGAGTTGGGCCTAGTACGAATATTAATGACAGATGACGTCACGGCGGGTTATCAAGAATTTGGAAGATGACGTCATGGCGAGTTACAAGATTTTGCAAAAGTAATGAGGAAAATATTTTTTCTAAGTGTGGAACATTAATATGAACAAGTTCAAATCAACCTCGGGCCTAATGTTGGGGATATAACTATTGGGTTAACCCGCCCAGGAGGGGCCAGGTTAAGTCCGTTGGCGGTTTATCAAGACAAAGTCCATGAAGACACTTAAGGTGGTAGTCTATTATGCAGAGGACAAGGCCCGGAGCCCGAAGGCGACTTAAGGCCCAAATAATTGTAGACCGAGATATGTATGTAACTTGTATTATAAGGCATGTAAGATTAGTCACCGAGCCGGACACGTTTGTATGAGCCGGCTGGGACTCTGTAAGCCGCAGGGTGTCAACCCATGTATATAAGGGGACGACCGGCAGTGGCATAGGGCAAGAGACAACAGATCGAGAGCCAGGCAAAGCGTATTTGCTCCCTGGTAATCGAAACCCTAGCAATACCACCACAAACTGGACTAGGCCTTTACCTTCACTGCAAGGGGCCAAACCAGTATAAACTCCTCGTGTCCTTTGTCCCGTTTAACCCCTTTAAGCTAACCTCGTCGCAATGGCTCCACAACTAAGTCCTTCCATCAGGACATCTGTCGTGACACTTCCACGACAATCCCCTCTTTCTTCTAACGACCATCGGTATTTTACTCGAGGCTATATTTTTATTTGTCACATACTATGTGTTTTGCTTGGAGCGTCTTGTATGATATGAGTCTTTGCTTATTTTATTTTGTGTTTTAAGTCTTGATTCCTTGCTGGACACACCTATTTGAGAGAGCCAAAATTATGTCATGACTTGTTAGAATTGCTCTCTATGCTTCACTTAAATTTTAATGAGCTATGGACTTGCTCTAGTGCTTCACTTATATCTTTTTTAGCACGGTGTGCTTTAGTATTTTTGAAGAAATGCTCTCTTGCTTCACTTAGATTTATTTGAGAGTTAGTAAATTTTTCAAGAAATTCTCTCTTGCTTCACTTAAATTAATTTGAGAGAAAGAAAGAAAAATTATGCTCATGATCTTCACTTATATTTGTTTGAGCTTGTCAAAAGCAACATATGAAAATTAGTTCCAAAGTGATAGATAACCAAGAAGGATATAATAAAAACTTCCATGAAGATCATTGGACAAAATACACTTGATTCTTAGTAATAGTTTTGAGATATGATGGTGTGATATGTGAGTTATGTTGATGAGTAATTATGCTTTAGTAAGAATATTGGTGTTAAGGTTTGTGATTCCCTATGCAAGCACGAAAGTCAATAATTATGCAATGAAATTATATCCTACTTGTGGTGCATTATTCGGTGTTAATTATGCTTAATGCTCGCTTATGAGATTATCCGTGTCTTGGTTGGTCGCTTCTCAATCTTTTGCTAGCCTTCATTTTGCACTAAGTATGATCTCTACTTGTGCATCCAAAAACCTTTAAACCAGTTTTGCCACATGAGTCCACTATATCTACCTATATGCGGTATTCTTTTGCCCTTCTAAGCAAATTTGTATGTGCCATCTCTAATTTTCAAAATAAACTTCTCTTTTGTGTGTTCGTTTTGCTCGCGGAGCGGTACGGGGTGGCTAATATTTTCCATGTTAGATGTGTTATTCTCAAGATGAGTGTTTATTCACTTATCATTGCACGAGAGTAAGGCAAAGGTACTAGGGATGCCCAGTCCCGAAATGAAAAATTAATTTACTTTATGTTGTCAAATAATAAATTCCTTGGAAAGTGTTGGTATGGAAGGCACCTGTGGATACGGTTAGCCATGGAAAGTGAAAGTATGGTTGAAAAAGGAATAAACTTTATTTTCTGTTTGGGAACCGCCTATGATATATCTAGCATGGAAAGTGTTGGGAACTCTAAGTCATTTTCGTTGGTGGGAAGGATACACCTCCCAAAATGTTTTTATCTCTAAGTTTTTCGCTTTGAGCTCTGGCACCTCTACAAATCCCTACTTCCCTCTGTGAAGGGCCTTTCTTTTGCTTTATGCAATTTTTATTTTGAATTTGAGTCTCCATCTTCTCTTATAAAAGCACCAACTAGGAGGCAATATGATCGTACTTAAGTATTGGGTGTAACTAATATGCGAGTGTGTTTCATGAATGGATCAGTGGTTGAGCATGATGGGCTAGGGATAACTTATTTTAGAGTTGATATTTTCAAAGACATGGTTGCTTGTTGATATGCTTGAGTATTTAAATTATCATGTCAAAACTAGACTATTGCTTTGAATCACATAAAAGTCCAAATGTCCATGCTATAAAGAAAAGAATATGATGACATGTTAGGAAGCATTCCACATCAAAAATTCTGTTTTTATCACTTACCTACTCGAGGACGAGTAGGAGTTAAGCTTGGGGATGCTAATACGTCTCCAACGTATCTATAATTTTTGATTGTTCCATGCTGTTATATTATAAATCTTGGATGTTTTATAATCATTTTATAGTCATTTTATATCATTTTTTGGTACTAACCTATTGACATAGTGCCAAGTGCTAGTTGTTGTTTTCTGCATGTTTTTTACATCGCGGGAAATCAATATCAGACGGAGTCCAAACGCAAAAAAACTTCATGGAGATTTTTTTTGGAGCAGAAGGAACATAATGGGCCCTGGCTACGCCCGGGGGGTGCTCCGAGGAGAGCACAACCCACCAGGGCGCCGGTGGGTTGTGCCCACCTCGGGTGCCCCCCGGACCGCCTCTTTGCTCTATAAATACCCCCAATATTCTCAAAACCCTAGGGGAGTCGACGAAATATTCATCCAGCCGCCGCAGAGTCCAGAACCACCAGATCCAATCTAGACACCATCTTGGATGGGGTTCACCACCTCCATTGGTGCCTCTTCGATGATGCGTGAGTGATACGTCTCCAACGTATCTACTTTTCCTAACGCTTTTCCTCTTGTTTTGGACTCCAATTTGCATGATTTGAATGAAACTAACCCCGGACTGACGATGTTTTCAGCAGAACTACCATGGTGTTGTTTTTGTGCAGAAATAAAAGTTCTCGAAATGGAACGTAACTTTGCGAGGAATTTTTATATAATAAATAAGAATTTCTGGAGCCAAGACCTGCCAGAGAGGGGCACCTGGGTGGGCACAACCCACCAGGGCGCGCCCCCCTCTCCTGGCGCGCCCAGGTGGGTTGTCCCCACCTGGTGGCCCCGCAGACCCTGAAACCGACGCTATAAAATCATATTTTTTCCCGAAAAAAACAGGGAGAAAGAATTATCGCGATCCACGAGACGGGCCGCCGTCACCTCCTGTTCTTCATCGGGAGGCCAGATCTGGAGTCTGTTTGGGGCTCCGGAGAGGGGGATCTTTGTTCTTCATCATCACCAACCCTTCTCCGTCGCCAATTCCATGATGCTCCCCATCGGGAGTGAGTAATTCCTTCATAGGCTCGCTGGTCGGTGAGGAGTTGGATGAGATTCATCATGTAATCGAGTTAGTTTTGTTACGGCTTGATCCCTAGTATCTACTATGTTCTAAGATTGATGTTGCTATGACTTTGCCATGCTTAATGCTTGTTACTTTGGGCCCGGGTGCCATGATTTCAGATCTCAACCATTTATGTTATCATAATTATATCCATGTTCTAGATCCGATCTTGCAAGTTATAGTCACCTACTACGTGTTACGATCCGGCAACCCCGGAGTGACAGAAACCGGGACTTCAACCGGTGATGACCGGAGTTTGAGGAGTTCATGTATTCACTATGTGTTAATGCTTTGTTCCGCTCTCTATTAAAAGGAGGCCTTAATATCCTTTAGTTTCCAATATGGACCCCGCTGCCACGGGAGGGTAGGACAAAAGATGTCATGCAAGTTCTTTCCATACGCATGTATGACTATTTATGGAATACATGCCTACATTATATTGACGAACTAGAGCTAGTGCCGTATAACCCTAGGTTATAACCGTCTCATGATAAATATCATCCAACAAGTCACCGATCCAATGCCTACGAATTTATCTTATATTGTTCTTGCTAAGTTACTACTGCTATCATCACTGTTACACTTGCTACAAAATTACTGCTATCACTGTTACCGTTATTGTTGCTGCTGCTACTATTATCAAAACTATCATATTATTTTGATACTGATCACCTTGCTACAGATAATTAATCTTCAAGTGTGGTTGAATTGACAACTCAGCTGCTAATACCTTCAAATATTCTTTGGCTCCCCTTGTGTTGAATATATAAATTTGGGTTGAATACTCTACCCTCAAAAACTGTTGCGATCCCCTATACTTGTGGGTTATAAAGTCCTTTTCCTTGCGCCGTTGCTAGGGAGCATAGCTATATTTGTTGAGTCACTTGGGATTATTATCACTATGAAGAATCTGAAGGATGCCAAGACTAAGATATTTCCCTCAAAGACGAGGGGGGGTAAGGAACTGCCATCCAGTTCTACTTTAGATTCACCTTCTATTATAAGTAAACTTGCAACACCACCACATGCTATTAATTCTAATATGTCGCGAGTTATTGATAATGCTACTTCTACTATGAATGATGCTTATGATGGTGCTAGTACCTTGCTTGATAATGATGGTGTGCCACTTGGTGATTTTCTTGATAAACAAATTGCTAAAGTAATACAACATGATGTTGTTGAATCTGATGATGAGCTTGAAACTGAAACTCCTGAAACACCTACTAGAACTAGCCTTCCTAGATATGAATTGCCTAAGGTACCGGAAGGTTATGTTATGAATGAAGAAACAACTAGATATATTCTTGCTTGTAAGGATAGAGATGATCTAGAGAGATTATTATGCAAGTATAAAGAAAATTCTCTGAATGCTATAATGAAATATGATCCTAAGTTTGCTACTTCACCTATCTTTATTGATGATAAGGATTATGAATTCTCTGCCGACCCAGAGTTAATTACTTTGGTTGAATCTGATCCTTTCCATGGTTATGAAACTGAAACTGTTGTGGCACATCTTACTAAGTTGAATGCCATAGCCACCCTTTTTACTCATGATGAGAAAACTCGTTTTTACTTTATTCTCGAATTATTTCCTTTCTCATTAAAGGGTGATGCTAAAGCTTGGTGCAATACTCTTACTCCTGGTTGTGTGCGTAGTCCCCAGGATATGATTTATTACTTCTCTGAAAAATATTTTCCTGCTCATAAGAAACAAGCTGCTTTACAGGAAATATTTAACTTTGTGCAAATTAAAGAAGAGAGTCTCCCACAAGCTTGGGGGGGGGGGGCTTTGCCAGTTACTTAATGCTTTGCCTGATCATCGTCTTAAGAAAAATGAAATACTCAATATCTTCTATAATGGACTAACCGATGTTTCTAGGGACTTCCTAGATAGTTGTGCTGGTTGTGTTTTCACGGAACGAACTGTTGGACAAGCTGAAGAATTATTGAATAACATATTGAAAAATTATGATGATTGGACTCTTCCTGAACCACCGCCTAAACCCACTCTGAAGAAGAGGGGTATATTATATCTCAGTCCTAAAGATATGCAAGAGGCAAAGAAATCTATGAAGGAAAAAGGTATTAAAGGTGAGGATGTTAAAAATTTACCTCCTATTGAAGAAATACATGGGCTTAATACACCACCAATGCCTAAGGTGGTAGAGGTAAATTCTTTAATGAAGTTCAATGATAATGGCAATCCTCACAATATGCACCCTAGCCAATGCCTTTATGAGTTTGAAAACTACAGCAGAAAACAAGATCACTTCAATGCAAATGTTATGAAACAATTGAAATACAATTCTAATATGATTGCTCGTTTGAGTGACTTGTTATTTAGAATATCAAGTGATGTTAGAGGTGTTGTAAAGCATGCTTCTATGGTTCAAACTCAGTTAGAACAAGTTGCTAGATCTCAAAGAGAGTTGCTTGATGAAATGAATAACAATATACATGACTTTGTTGTTTGAGTTGCAACTAGAGGAGGTAAAATGACTCAGGAACCACTTTATCCTGAGGGACACCCTAAAAGAATTGAACAAGATTCACAAAGAGTTAACACTGATGCACCTAGTCCTTGTAGAAATAAAAAGAAAAGGAGAAATGATAGGACTTTGCATACTTCTAGTGAACCTGAAATAGAGAAACCTCCTGATAATGATAATGAAACTTCTATCTCTGATGCTAAAACTCAGTCTGGTAATGAACACTCACTTAGTGATAATGAAAAAGATAATGATGAGGTTCATGAAGACACTCAAACAAATGAAAAAGAACCAGATAATGATGTTGAGATAGAACCACCTGTTGATCTTGATAACCCACAACCTAAGAATAAAAGGTATGATAAAAGAGACTTCATTGCTAGAAACACGGTAAAGAAAGAGAACCGTGGGTTCAAAAACCTATGCCTTTTCCACCCAAGTCAACTAAAAAGAAACATGATGAAGAATTTGAATGCTTTGCTGAAATGCTGAGGCCAGTCTTTTTGCATACTCGCTTGACTGATATCTTGAAAATGCCTCCTTATGCAAAGTATATGAAAGACATTCTCACAAATAAGAGAAAAATACCGCAGCTGAAATCTCCACTATGCTTTGCTAATTATACTTTTAAAGATGGAGTGCCAGAAAAACTTGGAGATCCGGGAATACCAACTATACCTTGTTCTATCAAAAAGAATTATGTGAAAACTAGTTTGTGTGATTTAGGAGCTGGTGTTAGTGTTATGCCTTTCTCTTTATATAGAAGACTTGACTTGAATAAACTCACACCTACTGAAATATCTTTGCAAATGGCTGACAAATCAAATGCCGTACCTACCGGTATTTGTGAGGATGTGCCCGTTGTTGTTGCTAATGTTACTATTTTGACTGACTTTGTTATACTTGAGATGCCCGAGGACGACAACATGTCGATTATCCTTGGTAGACCCTTCTTGAATACTGCAGGGGCTGTTATTGATTGCAATAAAAGCAAGGTCCCTTTTCATATCAATGGTAATGAGCATACGATGCACTTTCTGAAGAAACAATTCCAAGTGAATGGTATTAATGTTATTCAAAAATCTCCGACAATCACTATTGGAAGTTTTCAAATACCTCTACCTACTGTCAAAAAGAAATATGAAATGCTTATTGTTGGGGACATTCATATCCCCATTGAGGTAACTTAGTGATTTACGAAAGTTCTTCGGTTTCATGCTAATCAAAAGTGGTTGTTAATAAGACCTGATCAACCTTATTAATGGATCATTTTTGAACGATATGAAGTTGATGAATTTAGTTTACCTTATGTCCATACTCTTTGTTTTCTGTTTTTATTAGTTAAATAAAATAAATTGCCATGTTTTGTCTGTTTTCTGAATTTCCCGTGCAATAAAAAAATGACCCAAAAATAAAAGTTCTCAGAATGCCCTGAAAATTTAATACAATTTTTTCTGAATATTTCTGAATTTCTGGTGCAAATAATATCAGAGAGAGGTGCACCAGGTGGGCACAACCCACCTGGGCGCGCCAGGACCCCCAGGTGCGCCCTGGTGGGTTGTGGTCCCCACATGGGACCCCTCACTTATCTCTTCATCCCACATCATCACTTACCTCCAGAAAAAATCTCCATTGCTCTCTCTCCCATGTTCTTGCTCCCAAACCCGCGGATTTCGATCTCTTTGCTCGAAGCTCCGTTTATGAAACTGTTTCGGGGGATTGTTGCTTGGTATGTGACTCCACCGTTCGTCCAATTAGTTTTTGTTTTAGTGGTTTATATTTTGAATAATTATCTACTCTTGGTGCTGTTGTAGGTGAGCTTGCATGTTAAATTCTTAGAGTTCTAAGTAGTTTGAATGCTTGCTATGGCCTCTATGTATCCCTATGAGTAGTTGGTATCAATTTTGTGAAGTTTTGTTGAGAAAATTTTGTGGCCTAATAAATTTCAGAATTTTGTTCATAGGAAACCATGAATATCTTTAGGAAGTTTGGATCCAAGAAGAACTCCAAGGGTGTTATTGGGGAGTCATCTGATAGTGATCTCCATCCTCGGAGGTTGGCGGAAGTACGGCCGTGTGAATGGCTGCACACCCCATTCCTGGAAGAGGTTGGAATCCTTCAGGAGTTCACACAATATGCTGCTAATGCCGGCCTCACTGACTTCATCACATATGAGTGTGAGCAGCATCAAATCCTCACAAACAACTTTGTTCAAAGTTTTACTTTCCTGCCTAGGAATAATCCTCCTGAAGTGAGCTTTGATTTATATGCTGAAAACCCATCAGATACCACTTACTGAATTTTGTGACATATGCATGATCCCTTCTGATGGGAGCTTCGCCGAGCCTAGGTCGACTGGGTTTGAGGCCTTTTATCGCACTTTGACAGTGGGAGATGAGAGAGGGGTGTCAGCTACCACTGCCGCTGGCTTGCATTTTCCTGCTGTTCATTACTTTGCACTTTTCATTACAAAATGCTTGCTTGCTAGGGAGAAGGTGGGTGCACTTAGTTCACCAAACCTTGCTGTTTTACATCGTGCACTAGAGGGCAACAACACTTATAGCTTGGGAGCTATTGTGGCTCGTCGCCTCCATATTAATAAATTCGAGGGTAAAATACATGGTGGGATTTATGCTACTCGTTTGGCGGCTCACTTTAATGTTGAGATAGGCCCTCATGATTACCCTCTAAACAAGGTTTACCTAGACCGCGCAGCCATGGAACACCATCATTTTCTTGCACGAGATTATCCTAACATCCCTATTCCTTATAACCTGGTTTTTAGCGTTGAAACTCGTGATATTATTCAGTTGCCTGCTCCTGCTTTGTTTGATTCTGTTGCCAGGGGCGGATATAGGATTATGCCTGCAGACATCATCGCCTATCGGAACGTTCAGGCTGCCGTAGAGGCAGCGGAGGAGCCTCAGCAGTGGGATGAGTGGATGCCCGCTCCGCAGCACCCCTACTACCATTCAGGCTACTGATCGACTACCAAGTTAGGCCAAAAACCTAAGCTTGGGGGAGTACGTGTTTCCCACTGACATTACATTCATGTTCACTTATTCCATTAGTCGGTGTTCACACTTTTTCAGTGTATCATCCATGCTTAGATTTATTTTCTTACTTTCTTCTTGTGTGTTTGAAAAACTTTAGAAAAACCAAAAAAATAGTTGTAGCTAGTTTACTTTCTATGCATGCTTAGTACTAGCACTAAAAAGAAAACCCAAAAAGATTTCCTTATTCTTCTTTTGCTTGTTGGGAGCTTTCCCATGTAAATAGTTTTTCTCATTTTTGCTTTTCCCTTTTATTTGCTTGTTCAAGAAAACCAAAAACTCCAAAAATATTTCAGTGTGTTTCTCTGAATTTATTTTCCTTTTTATTCGAGTCTTACCGAGGAGAAGACCACCATGAAAATGTTGAGTGGCTAACATATGAATAATTTTTTAACTAATAAAGAGCACATTTTACCTTGTCCTCTCCTGTTGAATAAAATGTTTCGCAGATTCCAGCTTAGTCCACGGCACTCTTGCACTATTATTATTTTCATACGTTCAGTCATGCAAGTGAAAGGCAATAATGACGATATTCGATGAACTGGCCGTGGCAGAGAGAAACGGGTATGAACTCGACTTTTTCTGTTTGTGTAAATATGTTTAACCTAGTATCCATGATTCAGCCCATTATGATTAAACATGTTTGCAATGACAATTAGAGAGTATAATTTCTCATGCAATGCATAAGTAGCTAGGAGTGGATAATGATTTATCTTGGATATCAACATTGCGTTAAAATGATTGTGATGTAGTATGATGATATGGTATCCTCCTCTGAATGTTTGAGTGGCTTGACTTGCCACATGTTCATGCATGTAGTTGAATCAAAACCAACATAGCCTCTATGATATTTATGTTCATGGTGTTCATATCTTACTCATGCTAGTGTCCAATGTTCCTTACGCATAATGCATGTTTATGACTGTTGTTGCTCTCTAGTTGGCCGCTTCTTAATCTAATTGCTAGCCTTCGCCTGTACTAAGTGGGAATTCTGCTTGTACATCAAAAACGTTGAACCCAAAGTTATTCCAGATGAGTCCACCATACCTACCTATATGCGATATTACCCTGCTGTCCTAAGTAAATTTGCATGTGCCACCTCTAAAAAACTTCTAAATAAATATCCTTTTGTGTGCCTAGATCGTTCATGGAACGATAGGAGGTGGTCGGTATCTTCCATGCTAAGCGGGTTATTCTCAGGTCAAGTGTTTATTCACTCGCCATCGCACGAGAAAAGGGCGGTAATAGGGATGCCCAGTCCCAAACTGCAAACTGAAAAAGAGTTAATCTCTTAACTAATCAAACAAAAACTCCCAATGGAGTCAAAACCTTTACTTTTATCGCTTGGGAACCGCCACTACCGTGCTTAGCATGGAAGATATTAATAACTGATAGTCGTGAAGTAAATGAGAAGGGTGCATGTCTCAAAATATCATATACCTCTGTTTTAAATTCTTGAGCTCTGGCACCACTGCAAATCACTACTTCCCTCTTCGATGTTGGGTGCATCATGACTGGATCTTTTCTACCATGAATTACAATGTTTAGTCGCTGCTTGAACTTTGGAGGTGCTCTGCATTTATGTTTTGCGGTCTCAGAAACGGCTGGCGAGATACCACTATTGTCATATTATATCATGGTTGTTTTGACAACATGTTGCCATTTGAGATATCTTATTATTGCTCGCTAGCTGATTATGTCATTAATATGAGTCATTATAATCTTTAAGAGTTATTGTCGGCATGGTTAGTTATAATGTGGCTGAAAACCTGGGTGCTGTTTAAGCTTATTTATGCAAACAAGAGCAAAAGAGTTCATAAAAGTTTTTCTTTTTCACTTTCAGTTTATCTACTGAACTACTTGAGGACAAGCAAAGGTTTAAGCTTGGGGGAGTTGATACTTCTCCAACGTATCTACTTTTCCTAACGCTTTTCCTCTTGTTTTGGACTCTAATTTGCATGATTTAAATGAAACTAACCCCAGACTGACGCTGTTTTCAGCAGAACTACCATCGTGTTAATTTTTTGCAGAAATAAAAGTTCTGGGAATGGAACGAAACTTTGCGAGGAATTTTTATATAATAAATAAGAATTTCTAGGGCCAAGACCTGCCGGAGAGCGGCGCCTGGGTGGGCACAACCCACCAGGGCGCGCCCCCCTCTCCTAGTGCGCCCAGGTGGGTTGTCCTCACCTGGTGGCCCCGCAGACCCTGAAACCGACGCTATAAAATCCTATTTTTCCAGAAAAAATCACGGAGAAACAATTATCATGATCCACGAGACGGAGCCATCGTCACCTCCTGTTCTTCATCGGGAGGCCAGGTTTGGAGTCCATTTGGGGCTCCGGAGAGGGGGATCTTCGTTCTTCATCATCACCAACCCTTCTCCATCACCAATTCCATGATGCTCCCCACCGGGAGTGAGTAATTTCTTCGTAGGCTCGCTGGTCGGTGAGGAGTTGGATGAGATTCATCATGTAATCAAGTTAGTTTTGTTAGGGCTTGATCCCAAGTATCCACTATGTTCTAAGATTGATGTTGCTATGACTTCGCCATGCTTAATGCTTGTCACTTTGGGCCCGGGTGGCATGATTTCGGATCTGAACCGTTTATGATATCATAATTATATCCATGTTCTAGATCCGATCTTGCAAGTTATAGTCACCTACTACATGTTATGATCGGGCAACCCCGGAGTGACGGAAACCGGGACTTCTCCCGGTGATGACCGTAGTTTTAGGAGTTCATGTATTCACTATGTGTTACTGCTTTGTTCCGGTTCTCTGTTAAAAGGAGGCCTTAATATCCCTTAGTTTCCAATACGGACCCCGCTGCCATGGGAGGGTAGGACAAAAGATGTCATGCAAGTTCTTTCCATAAGCACGTATGACTATTTACGGAAAACATGCCTACATTATATTAACGAACTGGAGCTAGTGCCGTATCGCCCTAGGTTATAACTGTCTCATGATGAATATCATCCAACAAGTCACCGATCCAATGCCTACGAATTTGTCTTATATTGTTCTTGCTAAGTTACTATTGCTATCATCACTGTTACACTTGCTACAAAATTACTGCTATCACTGTTACCGTTATTGTTGTTGCTGCTACTATTATCAAAACTATCATATTATTTTGCTACTGATCACCTTGCTGCAGATAATTAATCTCCAGGTGTGGTTGAATTGACAACTTAGCTGCTAATACCTTCAAATATTCTTTGGCTCCCCTTGTGTCGAATCTATAAATTTGGGTTGAATACTCTACCCTCGAAAATTGTTGTGATCCCCTATACTTGTGGGTTATCAGTGAGTAGTTCTTTGTAGACCTTCGGGTCCGTAGTTAGTAGCTAGATGGCTTCCTCCCTCTCTCTCTCTCTCTCTCTCTCTCTCTCTCTCTCTCTCTCTCGCTGAATTCTCAATACAATGGCCCCTTGGAGATCCATATGATGTAACTCTTTTGCGGCGTGTTTGTTGGGACCGATGAACTTTGAGTTTATGATCAGATCTATCTTTTTATATCCATGAAAGTATTTGAGTTTCTTTGATCTCTTTTATGCATGATTACATATAGCCTCGTATTTATTCTCCGATATTTCGGTTTTGTTTGGCCAACTTGATCTATTTATCTTGCAATGGGAAGAGGTGCTTTGTAGTGGGTTCGATCTTACGGTGCTTGATCCCAGTGACTGAAAGGGAACCGACAAGTATGTATCATTGCTACTAAGGATAAAACGATGGGGTCTATCTCTATATAGATAGATCTTGTCTACATCATGTCATCGTTCTTATTGCATTACTCCGTTTCTCCATGAACTTAATACACTAGATGCATGATGGATAGCGGTCGATGTGTGGAGTAATAGTAGTAGATGCAGGCAGGAGTCGGTCTACTAATCTTGGATGTGATGCCTATGTAATGATCATTGCCTGGATATCATCATGATTATTTGAAGTTCTATCAATTGCCCAACAGTAATTTGTTCACCCACCGTTTGCTATTTTTCTCGAGAGAAGCCACTAGTGGAATCTACGACCCTCGGGTCTCTTTCTCATATTATTTGCCTTTGCGATCTATTTTCCTTTGCATTTCATTTTCAGATCTATTAAACTAAAAATACAAAAATACCTTGCTGCAATTTATTCTTATTTATTTTGTTTGGCATTCAATCTACCAATCTACTACAAATTATCTCACGTCTGTTTGCCTATATTGAGGCGTCGTACCCGGAAGGGATTTACAACCCCTTTAACACGTCGGGTTGCGAGGATTTGTTATCTGTTTGCAGGTGTTGTTTACGTTGTGTTGCTTGGTTCTCCTACTGGTTCGATAACCTTGGTTTCACATCTGAGGGAAATACCTACCGCTGATGTGCTGCATCATCCCTTCCTCTTTGGGAAATACCGATGTATTATCAAGCCGCATCAATGTTGTGTGGGCATAGGAGGTCTTTTAAGTAAGGCAAATCCCACAAGCATGTCTTGTGAGTCCAGGCGTGTTCCGAAATATACCCCTTGAAATACCCTGGATGCTCTGGATCTGGCTCGAGAGTGTTTAACTGATCCAGGGAATCTTGGCCTGTCAACGCAGGTGGTGCAGAGTTTTTGACAACTCTACCTTTGATGAAGTTCTTCTTGTCTTTCCTGAACTTATGGCAAGGATCCAGGAACTGTCTATGCAAGTCGAAGCAAGACAACTTGCGACCCGCCTGCAGCCAACAGAACTGAAGATCTGCCTTGCATGTGGGGCACGGGAACCTTCCATGCACACACCAACCAATGAATAGCACATACGCCGGCAAGTCATGCATCGAGTACATGTACCAGACACGTATTATGAAGTTCTGTTTGCTAGCGGCGTCGTATGTCTTGAACCAATTATCCCAAGTTTCTTGCAATTCACCCTTAAGCGGTTGCATGTACACATTCATATTCTTCCCCGGATAGTTGGGCCCTGGAATTATCAATGCCAGGAAAATGTTCTTTCTTTGCATAATTTGTTGATAACCCACAAGTATAGGGGATCCCAACAGTTTTCGAGGGTAGAGTATTCAACCCAAATTTATTGATTCGACACAAGGGGAGCCAAAGAATATTCTCAAGTATTAGCAGTTGAGTTGTCAATTCAACCACACCTGAAAGACTTAATATCTACAGCAAAGTATTTATTAGCAAAGTACTATGGAAGTAACGGTAACGGTGGCAAAAGTAACAGTAGTAGTTTGTAGCAATCCTAACAGTGGCAACGGAAAAGTAACTAAGCAAAGATCAATATGTGAAAAGCTCGTAGGCAATGGATCAATGATGGATAATTATGTCGGATGCGATTCCTCATTCAACAGTTATAACATAGGGTGACACAGAACTAGCTCCAGTTCATCAATGTAATGTAGGCATGTATTCCGAATATAGTCATACATGCTTATGGAAAAGAACTTGCATGACATCTTTTGTCCTACCCTCCCGTGGCAGCGGAGTCCTATTGGAAACTAAGGGGATATTAAGGCCTCCTTTTAATAGAGTACCGGACCAAAGCATTAACACTTAGTGAATACATGAACTCCTCAAGCTACGGTCATTACCGGAGGTGGTCCCGATTATTGTCACTTCGGGGTTGCCGGATCATAACACATAGTAGGTGACTATTGACTTGCAAGATAGGATCAGGAACTCACATATATTCATGAAAACATAATAGGTTCAGATCTGAAATAATGGCACTCGGGCCCTAGTGACAAGCATTAAGCATAGCAAAGTCATAGCAACATCAATCTTAGAACATAATGGATACTAGTGATCAAACCCTAACAAAACTAACTCGATTACATGGTAAATCTCATCCAACCCATCACCGTCCAGCAAGCCTACGATGGGATTACTCACGCACGGCCATGAGCATCACGAAATTGGTGATGGAGGATGGTTGATGATGACGACGGCGACGGATTCCCCTCTCCGGAGCCCCGAACGGACTCCATATCAGCCCTCCCGAGGAAGATTAGGGCTTGGCGGCGGCTCCGTATCATAAAACGCGATGAATCCTTCTCTCTGATTTTTTTTCTCCCCGAACATGAATATATGGAGTTGGGGTTGAGGTCGGTGGAGTCCTAGGGGGCCCACGAGGCAGGGGGCGCCCTGCACCCTCGTGGACAGGGTGTGGCCCCCCTGATGCTGATTGTTTCGCCAGTATTTTTTGAAAGTGCGTTATATCGACTAGAGGGGGGTGAATAGGCAATTTTTATGAATTCTTCACTGAGGAATTTCAGGGTGAGGAAATTCCTAGGTGAAGAACTAGTTGCAGCGGAATAAGTACTCAGATACAAACATGACATAACATAAACATGGACATCATGATGAAATGAAAACAGATACAGAGTACGGGAAGCGTAAGCACAGGATAAAACAGGATGAAGACAAACAGACTGAAGAAATTGAACTAAGGAAATTGAGGAAGTCTTCAGTCAAAGTCTTCAAACAGATATGAACAAGCACACAGCACAGTAATGAGGAAATGAAAGAGTTGAGGAAATAGAACCAGTAGGCTTGGCGAAGACAATGATTTGGTAGACCAGTTCCAACTGCTGTGACAGTTGTACGTCTGGTTGGAGCGGCTAGGTATTTAAACATGAGGACACACAGTCCCGAACACACAGTCCTCACCGTATTCTCCTTGAGCTAAGGTCACACAGTCCTCGCCCAATCACTCGTGGTAAGTCTTCAGGTGACTTCCAAACCTTCACAAACTCAGTCACTTGGCGATCCACAATTTCCTCTTGGATGCTCTAGACCATGACGCCTAACCGTCTGGAAGATGCACAGTCTTCAAAGGTAACAAGCATCAGATCCATGCAAGATCAATCTCTTCAGTGATGCTCAATCACTTTGGGTTTGTATGTGTTTGGGTTTGGGTTTCCTCACTTGATGATTTTCACTCAAAGTCCTCGGAGGATGGGATGCTCTCAAATGACAAGTGTCAGTTTCTCACGGAGCAGCCAACCAGCTAGTGGTTGTAGGGCGCGGCTATTTATAGCCTAGGGAGCAGCCCGACATGATAAGACATAAATGTCCTTCAATGATATGACTATTAGGTGGGTAGATATTTTGGGACAGCTGGCGCATAGCACAGCAACGGTCGGAAATTTGACTATCAAATTCCTCAGGGCTATCATGTTCCTCACTTGTAGGCAATCCGCACTGGCGAATTCCTAACTCCTCAGTTAGAACAAATTCCTCAGAGACCATAAGAACTTCGTCTCTGTCACTGAAGAAATTGACTGAACTATATGAGACTTCCAATGGCTTCACTCGAAGGGATTGGTAGGTGTAGGATTTTGAGTTGAGCATCACTTGGAAATTTTTCCTTAGTATTTCCTCGACCCCCTTTAACAATACAGCGTTTCCTGTGACTCAAGAAAGAGAAAATGAAACTACGAAAACAAAAGTCTTCACGCTTCATGTTCCTCGAATGAATACCAAGTCTTCAAGGTCACACCAATTTCTTCGCTTTCAAAGTCTTCAGAAAGTCTTTAGAAATCCAAAGTCTTCAGTCGAAGAACTTCATTTTTAGGGGTCGACTTTCTCTGTAAATATCAAACTCCTGATAGACTTATAGACCTGTGTATACTCACAAACGCATCAGTCCCTTAACCTATAAGTCTTCAATACACCAAAATCACTAAGGGGCATTAGATGCACTTACATTTTTCATTAATACCAAAACGTGTCTCCGTGGATTTTCAGGTCATTCCGAGAACTTCTATTTCTGCACAAAAATAACACCATGGCAGTTCTGCTGAAAACAGCGTCAGTTCGGATTAGTTCCATTCAAATCATGCAAGTTAGAGTCCAAAACAAGGGCAGAAGTGTTTGGAAAAGTAGATACGTTGGAGACGTATCATCTGTCCCGGGGGGGATTGAGTGGAATGACAAATACGGGCCAGCAACTGTATTGGGTTGCCGTCAGACCAAACACATTGAACCCATCCGTGCTGATGGTGACTCGAGGACGCCTTGGATCTGCCGCTTTTTTCTCATATAATGCATTGAAGTACTTCCACGCAGAACCATCCGATGTGTGTACCATCATCAGATCCCCATCTGCATCTAGTTCGATTATTTTGCCCATTTTGTGCCATGTCATCTGTCTGGCTGTCTCTTAGACCATGAAAAGACATTGAAGTCTTGGTATGATTGGCATATACTGAAGAACATTAACGGGGATTTTGGTCCGCGTCTTCTCATCCATACCATTGTCTACCACAATATACCTGGAAGACTTGCAAATGCGACAATAGTTCAAGTCCGCATACTCAAGCCTAAATAAGGCACATCCTTTCTCACAGGCATGTATCTTCTCATAGGGCATCTTAAGTGCACGGAGGATTTTGTCCGACTGGTACAGGTTTGCAGGCATTACATGGCCTTTGGGTAGAAAGCGTCCAAATACTATCATCATCGCGTCGTAGCATTCTCTGCCCAAGTTGAGCCTTCAGAGCCATTACTTGTGAGATGGCATCCAGCTGACAAAGCTCAGTGTGCTCGTGGAGAGGACGTTTTGAAGACTCCAACATTTCATTAAAGGCATTTGCAGATTCCTCCATCTCATCGTCCGAATCCCGAGCATCATCAAAGTCTTGCACCATGTCTTCCATCCCAGTACCATGCTCCTCGGTGCGACGACGAACCACCTCAGCTCTGGCATGTTGGGCAGACTAACCATGAAATGTCCACACCATTTAACCGGGCATAAAACCACTCTTCTGCAGGTGTTTGCCCATTTCATCCTCTGTCCTCTTGTGCCAATTATCGCACTGGACACAGGGGCACCAAGTTTTTCTCTGGCCACTTGCAAATGCGGCTCTCACAAACCCCTTGCTTTTTCTTAACCATTCATTGGTCATGTCTTTCTGACTAGTGTGACCGATGTACATCCACGCACGATCACTCATCTTGCCTAGCTACTGGACAAACAAGAAATATATATATATATAATTCAGCATGTATATTCATCAGTTAATCTAGTTTGTCAATTTTATTACCTCCATGCAAGCTATACTCTAATAGGTAAAGATAGGTCCTAATCCTGCCCGAGTATGTGTAGATTGGGTTCGTTTTCCCATGCTCTGCTCCGGATCCGACGCAAAATTTTGGCAGCACCTCCCCGCTATTCTCCTGATACACGTCTCTGCAATAAGCAGAGAGGATGTGTACCCGGAGAAAAACAGGGAGGCACTGACGAATTTTATGCGTCAGATCCGGAGCAAAGCATATGGGAAAAAGAACGCAATCTACACATACTCGGGCTGTCCATGGATAACGTTGGACAATTCGAAAGAATCACGGTTATAAATATGCAAATGCTTGCATATTTATAACTGTAACCCTTTCGAACGGGAGACCCATACTGGTCACGCATACTGATGATTGAAGACACCAATAGCTAGCAAGTTTCATTGGCATGAAGACCGGAACAGAGCAAATAATGAAGGGGGAGGAGGAGATGTCATTTGTGCTCACCCACGAACGCAGGGGCGGAGCTCGTCGAACACCACACCCTCGCAGCGACGAATCAACTGCACATTTAAATCCAAAGATGAGTAACATAGCATTATTGTTTTTCCCGTCAACCTAACTAAATATTTACAACAGGATGCCACATAAATATATGTCATTCAGGGTTCCGGCGACGTCGAGGCACCCCTAACCTAAATAGTCGTCATTTAGGGTTCCATCAACGTCGAGGACCCACCTAACCCGCTTGTCCCCAGGCGCCCTCAGGTATGGCGGCGCATGGGGGACGGGTCAGCACTCGGACCGGGGTATTCTCAGCCTGGGCGACGGTGCCGGGACCAGCGGGACCCACTGGCTCCACCATCTATCCCCTCGGCGACCGGCGATCCTTGACCCTCTGCCCCGACCCTCGACCCTGTTTTGGCGACCGGCGATCCTCAACCCGGTTTCGTCGGCGCCGATGCACCCCTAACCTTGACCCGGTTCTTCTTCTTCTTATTATTTTTTTCATCTTTCTTCTTTCTTCTTAACCTAAACTAAACCTAAATTAAATTAAACTAAACTAAACTAAATCTAAAAAAATAGGAAAAAAAACCTAAACTAAATCTAAAAAAAGAAAAAAAGAGGAGAGCTCACCTTCGGAAGGGGCGACCGGTGGAGGAGGTGGGCGGGGCGGCCCGGGGCAGGGCGGCGGGGTGACCGCGGCAGGGGCGGCAGTGGCGACGGGGCCGCAGGGCTCCGGGGCGGCGGGGTGGTGCGGCGACGGGGTGGTGGGGCGACGACAACGTCCGGGCGGCGGCGGTGCGGCTGCGGGTGAGATGCGGGCGGTGGTGCGGACGCGGGTCCATAGAGAGGGCGTACAGACGTACAGGGGAAGTTCGAGAGGTCAAAATAACGACCACTCAACCTGTTGTCAGGTCCCACACGCAGCTCGCCTCTGGTCATGGCATGTTAAATAGCCGGTTTCTTCTCGCACTATTTGTATTAATGCACTTTGACGCATTAACCCAATTATAATGGAAATAGTTCGTGGCTCAAGTTTAAGGGCCCCAGATATCACCTCTGCTTTCTTTCTGTTTTCCGTTAATAACTCATCTTCTAGCATCCGTACACTTTGGTATGTTTCATATTTGCCAGGGGCTCCCAGGCGCCCCACAATATGGCAACAAAGTCCGAACACTTTTTATAGTATAGTTCGGCACCCCGAATTTAGCATTATATGCATTGGCTCCGAATCATGTCTTTGGTCAATAGTTGGGTTGCCCGGCTCCTGCGCTTGCTACCTTATGTTCCGCTATATCGGCTAAGGTAGTAAAGGGAGAACTACTGCAATTGTGCCCTGGTTTATCCAAAGGAGCACCTCAGTAGAGAAAGCCGAAAACTGACTGTCATGATGCAGCGAGAGTCGGTCAGCTGTTCGGAGGTTGCAAATCGTTGGAGATTTCCTCCGCGTTGTGCGAAGGATCGGTACTTCCCGATCAGACGCTTATGGCACCCTAGTTCGGAAAACTAGGGGCTGCGTCCATGTTTTTATTGTCGAGCTCCTATGGCTAAGTGAGGGCGTTAAAGCCGAATAGTCTGGTTGCCTGGTTCATTGCGCTAAACAACTCCTTCAAGGACCATACAATTGGATCAAGATTGTTTAGATTCCATCCCGAACACCTCCGTACTACCTACGTGGGGACAGAAGCCGACGACTGGCCAACCCTCAGATTTCATATAACACGGCCGCGCAGGAGATAAAATTAAAGACATATCAATCATTATATTACAAACACACTTTGTTTAACCATACAAGGGAAACATAACATGAATGTATTCATTTGAAAATAATGTCCCGCCCACACTGCGTTGTTACAATGCGAGACCCCTCCAGGACATCCGCAAAATAGCGCTCAGGTGTACGGTGCTCCTTGCCCTCTGCGGCCCCCGGGCCAGCTCGACGGCGTTCATCTTCGCCCACCACATCTTGCAACGGGCGAAGGCCATACGCGCACCTTCAATACAGGCCGATCGCTTGACGATGTCCAGCCGTGGATAGGCGTTCACCCGCCGCCTCACGAGTCTGAAGTAGCTGCCGGGCATAGCTTCGGTTGGCCATAGCCGAATTATCAAATCCTTCATGGCTAGTTCGGCCACCCTATACAGCTCCACCAGCTGTTTCGGCTGATTGGTGAAGGGCACGGGATGCTCTGGCACAAGATATTGCGACCAGAATAGCTTCTCTGTGGAGCTCCCTTCTTCGGCTCAGTAGAACTCTGTGGCGTCGGACACACTCCGCGGCAGATCAGCAAAAGCCCCTGGAGAACTCCGAATCCGGGTTAGTAAAAGATACTTCCTCTTTGCATATTTGCTTTGCATACTGAATGCCTTACCCACCGCGATCTTCCTCGCCTATTGGATCTCTTGGAGGGCGCCCTGGGCCTTGTTCCGGGCCGTCTCCGCGCTCTGGTGAGCCTTGGAGAGTTCGGCCTCTTTAGCCGACACGTCATGTTCCAAGGTCTCACACTTATTCACCGCGTCATGGATCTCTTGTTGGACCTCGTTGACCCGGGCCTTGAGCTTCTTACGAGCAGCCTGCTCCTTGACGGCCTTCCCCTCGGCTTCGCCCAGGGCCTTTTTCAGGGCCTCGACCTCAGTCGTTGCTCCTGGTCATATCACGACACTTCGGTCAATATATAACATCCTACTCTTTCCGAATACTCCCTGGGTTATTATATACCTTGATTTTCCAGGAGCTGCCTCTTCACCTGGCCGAGCTCCTCCTCGGCCTTCTCCAGTCTCCGCTTAAGTTCGGAGACTTCGGCAGCATGTGAAGCCGCGGACAGAAGCGACACCTGCATATTCATTCCCGACAAATTTAGTTAGTTTCCTACAAGTAAGGATCAACCCACTGTCCGGCTTTTCTTTCCGAACACCGGACAATGTCTCAGGGGCTACTGACTATATTGGGATTTTTGCGTCGCTTACCTCAAAACCTGTTAGCAGGCTGCTGCAGGCTTTGGTCAGCCCGCTCTTGGTGGACTGGACCCTCTCAATCACCGTACCCATAAGGATACGGTGCTCGTCCACAATGGAGGCACCTCGAAGCGCCTCCATCAGATTATCCGGTGCCCTTGGTTGGACAGGGGCCACCGGTGGAATGGGCGCACCCCCCTCTTGTCGGTGTCAAAACCGGAGGATCTCAGGTAGGGGGTCCCGAACTATGCGTCTAAGGCACATGGTAACAGGAGGCGGGGGACACGATGTTTACCCAGGTTCGGGCCCTCTCGATGGAGGTAATACCCTACTTCCTGCTTGATTGATCTTGATGATATGAGTATTACAAGAGTTGATCTACCACGAGATCGTAGAGGCTAAACCCTAGAAGCTAGCCTATGGTATGATTGTTGTTGTCCTATGGACTAAACCCTCCGATTTATATAGACACTGGAGGGGGCTAGGGTTACACAGAGTCGGTTACAAGGGAGGAGATCTACATATCCGTATTACCAAGCTTGCCTTCCACGCCAAGGAGAGTCCCATCCGGACACGGGACGGAGTCTTCAATCTTGTATCTTCATAGTCCAACGGTCCGGCTAAAGGATATAGTCCGGCTGTCCGAGGACCCCCTAATCCAGGACTCCCTCAGTAGCCCTCGAACCAGGCTTCAATGACGATGAGTCCGGCGCGCAGATTGTCTTCGGCATTGCAAGGCGGGTTCTTCTCCAAATTCTGAGTACCTGTCGAGTAGTGTCTGGCTTCCCATAAATGTTGCACTCCTTGGCTTCCGCGCCTAATAATGGCTATCTTCCACGTGTCGAGCGAATGCGAGAAGCCAGGGCATTTTTACATTTGCCACCCTAGCCATGTGAGTAAATCGTCTATTAAAGAGACGGGGATTCTCAGATCCAGATCACACCATCCTCCCACAGCGAGTATCCATCGGAGCGCGCCCGGAAAAATCCATTCCAACATGGTCGGCCATCGCAGCTCCTCCTCTCGCTCCCGTAGCCCCAAGCCCGGCAATTGGAAGAAGTGTTCCGTCCCCCACAGCCAATTAGTAAAGTTACAGACCCAGGGATTTCTCCCTCCAGCGTATATGGTCCCCGTTCGAGCCGGGCTCGCGACCTACAATGGCGGGGAGCAAGCGGAGAGCTTTCCCAACCCATCCACGGGGGAGCGGGTATGCCTTGTCCCTTACTTATTCAGAGGGCTTGGATTTCCAATTCATCCTTTCCTCCGCGGGCTCCTGGAGTTCTACGGCCTCCAGATACATAATTTTACTCCCATCTCCATATTACACATCGCTGGCTATGTCGCCCTTTGCGAGCTGTTTCTGGGCTGCGAAGCTCATTTCGAGCTATGGAAGAGGCTATTCTGCCTCGTACCCCGTACACAGGAGGGGTCAATATATCAAGTGGGCAGAGCCGAAATATGGCGCATCGCCGGGACCGGGTACCTATCAGGTACTCCGAAGAAGACATCCGAAGACTGGCCTTCGGAGTGGTTTTATATGGAGGACGTCCCCCTTCCGGACCCTATTCGGATGGGCCTTCCTGAGTTCGACAATGCTCCCTTGAAGAAACGCCACAGCTGGTGCCCTCGGAGCCCTCAAGAGGAAGATAACGGGGAAGTCCTTTACCTGATGGGTCGGATACAGATGCTGGCCCAGTCAGGATTGACAGTAATCGAGGTTATGTCAATATGTATAATGCGGGGGGTGCAGCCACTTCAATATCGGGGGCAACCCATGTGGCACTTCAACGGAGAAGACGATGCCACCCGCTGCGGTCGTAAGGGACCGGACTCAGTCGCTGCTCTAGCAAAAATTATGTCCGATTTGTACAAAGGAGAGGAAGAGGAGTTCATCCGCATCAAGCCGCGGGATGGATTCTCCATGTACAACCCTCCAACCTGGGTGAGCTGCTACTTTTTCCTCCCAACCTTCCCGCATTCTTCGCCATAAGTATTTACCTTGCCATTTCATAGCAGGAACTGCGAAAAGCTGTAAGGGAGGTTCACAGCCCGCCTCCACAACCGGAGGACCCTGACCGGGCCCTCGACCCCGGACTTGAAGAAGATCCGGACACATTTGTGGAGCTTATTGACAGGAAGTTCTATCAATTAAGCTGCGATGATGCCATGGTGGCCATCATAGCCGATTATCCGGGACTACTCCCTGCATCGCATGTAAGTAAAACCGGAGTCCTAACTTCCAAGAAGGATCCCTTTTTCTGCACTTCACCTACTTCACACATACGGTGTTTTACAGGGAAGGCCCTCAGGACGCCATGCCGAACCCGCGGTGGTTCACCAACAAGGGGCACCGAAGCCGGGTAGGCTTAAAAGGAAGGCGGTCAGGACTGAGACGCCGTCGCAGAGGTACGAAAGAGAACCCCGCTCCGTGGTGATCGTCTTTTAAAATATAATAATGCCCATGTTTCCTAGTAGGAAAAACGCTCATCGGACTATATCCGGAGAGGTTGCCGGTCACGCCTCCACCAGTCGGGCTCCAGAGCCGGACATAGAGGCGGACGCTAACATGGGGCCAACGCCGGAGGTTCCTCCTACAGAGGATGCGGATAGTCTATGCGCTACAAATTCCGAAGTGGAGAGCGCCATGAATCACAGGCGTCGCCGGGCCGTACTCCGTGACGCTTGTTTCTCCCAAGAGGCGTTTGATGCCTTCAACTCAGGAGACGCGTACGTCCGAGCTGCTCAAAATGGTCTTGCCAGAGCCACGGACCAGTATGTGAAGGATATATGGGTAAGGAAATCTAATAATTATGTATATCAGTAGCCCCTGAGACTTGAAACAGTTGGCACAACTGATTTAAGGATCATTGTTTGCATAGGTTCTTACGGAGAAGAATACCCAGTTATCTCTAGAGCTGGAGGAGTGCAAAGCTCAGCTTCAGGCCGCAGTTGCCGCAGTGAAGGAGTCTGAGAAGGCCCCATCAGGTAACACTTGTTTTTATTGCAAAGAATGTCGTGTATCAGGTAGTATGCGGCATGCGTGCAAATCTAACAATAGATTCTGCAGATGACTCTGGAGTGAATCCAGAGGTCATGCGAGGGGATGAGCAACATGCAAAATGACAGCTAAAGGCTGGCGAGCGCATGCTTACACGGGTTAGGTGGGAGAAAAACGAGCTCCAAGACGCCAATACCCGGCTGGGCGTTGAACTGAAAGATGTTCGAGCCCAGCTTGCTGACTCCGTAAAGGAGAATAAGAGGCTTCGACATGGCATTTTCAGTAAGTGCTTGAACGAACTTTTAAAGAGTTCGGCGAAGAAACCGGCTGACAGAGTTATATCTGTAGGTATGCTGACGGGTCGTCCCGCGGAGGAGATGCCCGGGTCTACAGGCGATCTTCTGCCGGAGCTCTCACAACTGCACAAACAAGTGCGGCAAGTGATGCAGGGCATAGCCCAAGCCTTGTGGCCATCTGCCTCCCTGCCAGGAGGCATGAGAGAGCTTGTAGAAAAGCTCAAGGGAGCGCGGCGGCGCTTCCGATTATGGAAGATATCAGCCTGCCGACAAGGTGCAAGGGAAGCCTGGGCCATGGAGAAGACGCGATATACCAAGGCTGACCCGAACCACATGGCTGAGGTCGGGCCTGTGGGGCCTGACGGGAAAGAGATCCCTGTCAGTTTGGTTTATGACCAGGTAGAATTAGCCGCAAAGTATTCTCAACAGGACTGTAGGCTAGACCGCCTGTTGGATGGTATAGAAGAAGAATTTAGTCAGTCTAAGTGACTGTGTACTTCAAGTGACATATATTGTCCCTAGCCGGATTGTAAATCATTTGTCATGGCGGACCCTTTCGCTTCAACCTCCGGACCCGACCGTCCGGAGTGTATCCGAATACCCGCTCAATTATGTAAAAACTGGGATATGCGTGGAAACCAGGCGTAGGGGTCATAAGTGCTTGAACAGACAAGTACCCAACTAGCTATGTTATATTACATGGATAGTAAGAAACATCTTCCAGGGAGAATAGTTCCGTTAAGGGTTCCTTTCCCTGGGTACGCATGCATTAATGTGCATGTCCGGACTGCGAAAAGAGATGCAGGATATAGACATCTGGGGGCATGTATTACAATAAATAAAAGTCATCTTTTATTCACCGACCGAATATTCCCTTAAGAACGCTAGCTTTCGGCTTCACCCAGTCTGAGGTACACATCCGGCTGACCTGGCAGTAACAATCGCAGAGGTGCTCCCCTTATGCCCTAGCCGAATTAACGGGAACGTAGGGCATAAACACAAGAGCCAGGCAACCCAGCTTGGCCAAAACTTAAGTCATATCGATGCATATAATGGCGAAAAAATGTACATGTGGAAGAATAACACATGTGTGGGGCATAGAGCCCGGAAAATAGTTGTATTAAGCTTCTGTATAAGAAGCCCCCAGGTATAATGAGCGCGGCTAGCGCATCAAGATTGTGTAGTCAAGACACATTTTAGCCTTTTAAGGCCTTGAAAAAGGGAAGAAGGAAAGAAAGAAAAGACAGATAACGAATATATAAAAAAATTGACAGAGGTAAGGAGACTAACACCGAGTCCGGCACTAGGCGTAGAACCTTCGGAGTCTGGCTGCGTTCCATGGGTTCGGCTCGAGTCGATTGTCCGATGCATCCCGCAGACGGTACGCTCCACCGGTCAGGACTTGGTCAATAACGAAGGGACCTTCCCATTTGGGCTTGAGCTTGTTCTTTTTCTTCTCCGGTAGGTGTAGAACGAGTTCGCCAACGTTATAAGTTTTGGCCCGTACTTCTCTGCTTTGATACCTTCGAGCCTGTTGCTGATAGAATGCGGAACGGGCTTTTGCCACATCACGCTCCTCCTCCAGGGCGTCCAAACTGTCCCGCCGATCAAGCTCGGCTTCTTTCTCTTCATACATGCGCACTCGAGGTGAGTCATGAATTATGTCGCAGGGCAGTACCGCCTCTGCGCCGTACACCATAAAAAACGGGGTGTACCCGGTAGTGCGATTCGGCGTGGTCCGCAGCCCCCATAGTACGGAGTCGAGCTCCTCTACCCAGTGCGTATCGGATTCCTTCAAGGATCGCACTAATCTGGGTTTAATGCCGCTCATGATAAGACTGTTTGCTCGCTCGACTTGATCGTTAGTTTGTGGGTGATAGACAGAAGCATAATCGAGCTTGATGCCATGTTGCTGCACCAAAGTTTTACCTCGTCAGCTGTGAAGTTCGAGCCATTATCGGTGATGATGCTGTGGGGAACGCCATAACGGTGTACAACCCCGGATATGAAGTCTATCACTGGTCCGGATTCGGCCGTTTTAACTGGTTTGGCTTCTATCCATTTGGTGAATTTATCCGCCATGACCAATAAGTATTTTTTTCTTATGGCTTCCCCCTTTGAGGGGTCCGACCATATCAAGCCCCCAGACCGCAAAGGGCCAAGTAATGGGGATTGTTTGGAGAGCGGTAGGCGGCATATGGCTTTGGTTTGCAAAAAGCTGGCAACCGACGCAACGTTGAACGAGGTCCTGTGCATATGCTCGGGCCGTCGGCCAGTAAAAACCTGTACGGAAGGCCTTGCTTACAAGGGCCCGAGCTGCGGCGTGGTGGCCGCCAAGTCCAGCGTGAATTTCTGCCAAAAGTTGCCGCCCTTCCTCTTTGGAGATGCACCTTTGAAGGACTCCGCTAGCGCTTTTCTTATAAAGCTCTCCCTCGTGGACCTTGTAGGCTTTAGACCGCCGCACAATGTTGCGCGCCTCATTTGGGTCCTCGGGTAGTTCCTGCCTAGTTAGGTAGGCCAGGAATGGTTCTGTCCACGGGGCGATGACAGCCATTATCACGTGGGCGGGCGGTGTTATTTCGGTGGCAGAGCCGCCGATTATGTCAGAGCGTTCAGTATCTGGTGTTGTGGCCGGGTCCGGACTATTGTTACCGGTCTCTCCTTCCCATACCATGGATGGTTTAAAGAGCCTTTCCAAGAAGATATTAGGTGGGACAGGGTCGCGCTTAGCGCCGATGCGGGCGAGGATATCCGCCGCCTGATTGTTTTCCCGGGCCACATGGTGGAATTCAAGCCCCTCGAACCGAGCTGACATTTTGAGGACGGCGTTGTGGTAAGCCGCCATTTTTGTATCCTTGGCGTTGAAGTCTCCATTTATTTGAGATATTGCGAGGTTCGAATCCCCACGCACCTCTAGGCGTTGAATGCCCATGGAGACTGCCATCCGGAGACCATGTAACAGGGCCTCGTATTCTGCTGCATTGTTGGAGTCTGTGTATAGTATTTGGAGTACGTATTGGACTGTATCTCCGGTGGGGGATGTCAGGACGACACCAGCCCCCAGACCAGCCAGCATTTTAGAGCCGTCAAAGTGCATGATCCAATTGGAGTATGCGCCGTACTCTTTAGGGAGTTCGGCTTCTGTCCATTCGGCGGTGAAATCAGCCAGTACTTGTGACTTAATGGCTCGCTGTGGTTTGTATATTATGTCGAATGGGAGGAGCTCAATAGCCCATTTAGCAATCCGGCCTGTGGCCTCGCGGTTGTTTATTATGTCATTGAGTGGTACTTCAGAGGCCACCGTAATTGAACACTCTTGAAAGTAGTGTCGTAGTTTCCCGGATGCCATGAAGACCGCGTATGCTATCTTTTGATAATGTGGGTACAGTGACTTGCATGGAGTGAGGACAGTGGATACATAGTATACCGGCTTTTGAAGCGGGAACTAATGTCCGTCCGTCTCTCGTTCGACGACGAGCACTGCACTTACAACTTGGTGTGTTGCCGCTATATATAACAGCATTGGTTCGCCGACATTTGGCGCGGCCAAGATTGGGTTTGTGGCCAAAACAGCTTTTATTTCCTCTAGTCTGGCTGTGGCCGCATCCGTCCACTCGAAGTTTGTTCAGTGCGTCGAAGGAGGCGATAAAGAGGCAGTGCCTTTTCTCCTAATCAGGAGATGAAGCGGCTTAAGGCAGCCACGCATCCAGTTAGTTTCTGGATTTGCTTGAGGTCTGTTGGGATGGCCAACTGTGACAAAGCTCAGATTTTAGCCGGATTTGCTTCAATTCCTCTATTGGAGACGATGAAGCCTAAGAGCTTTCTGGCGGGCACGCTAAAGGTGCATTTTTCCGGATTGAGCTTAATGTCGTATGTTCGGAGATTGTCGAACGTGAGCCTCAAGTCGTCTATTAAGGATTCGACGTGTCTGGTTTTAATGACCACATCGTCTACGTATGCCTCCACTGTTTTGCCAATCTGTGTCTCCAAGCATGTCTGAATCATGTGTTGATAGGTTGCACCGGCGTTTTTTAGCCCGAAAGGCATGGTGTTAAAACAGAAGGGGCCGTATGGAGTGATAAATGCCGTTGCGGCTTGATCGGACTCCGCCATCTTAATTTGATGGTATCCGGAGTATGCGTCGAGGAAACACAATGAGTCGTGTCCTGCGGTAGCGTCGATAATTCGATCGATGCGAGGGAGGGGGAAGGGATCCTTGGGGCAAGCCTTGTTAAGGTCCTTGAAGTCGACACATAGGCGCCAGGATTTGTCCTTCTTTGGTACCATCACCAGGTTTGCTAGCCAGTCTGGATGTTTTATTTCTCGAATGAATCCGGCCTCCAGTAACTTGGCTAGCTCCTCTCCCATGGCTTGTCGCTTAGGTTCAGAGAAACGCCGAAGAGTTTGCTTGACCGGCTTGAATCCCTTTAGAATGTTAAGGCTATGCTCGGCCAGCCTGCGTGGGATTCCTGGCATGTCTGAAGGATGCCAGGCGAAGATGTCCCAATTTTCGCGCAAGAACTCCCGTAGTGCGGCGTCTACTGTGGGGTTTAATTGTGCCCCGATGGATGCTGTTTTTGTAGGGTCCGTTGGATGGACTTGGAATTTGACTATTTCATCCGCTGGTTTAAAAGAGGTGGACTTGGATCTTTTGTCGAGTATCACGTCGTCCCTGTCCACTGTGGAGCGCAGTGCAGTTAATTCCTCGGCCGCGAGGGCTTCGGATAACGCCTCGAGGGCCAGTGCGGCTGTTTTATTTTCAGCGCAGAGAGCTATGTCGGGATCACTAGCTAGAGTGATGATTCCATTGGGCCCGGGCATTTTGAGCTTCATGTACCCATAATGGGGTATAGCTTGGAAGATCGTGAATGCCTCCCGCCCTAGAAGGGCGTGGTATTCACTATTGAACAGGGCCACTTGGATGTGATTTCTTTGGACCTATAATTCTCCGGCGTGCCGAATACCACATCTAGTGTGATTTTCCCAGCACATCGTGCCTCCCGACTAGGGATGATTCCTCTGAATGTCGTGCTGCTTTGCTCAATGCGGCTTTTGTCTATTTCCATTTTTCGAAGAGTCTCCTCATAGATGAGGTTTAATCCGCTGCCGCCGTCCATGAGCACTTTAGTAAGCCGGAAGCCGTCCACAATTGGGCTAAGGACCAAGGCGGCTGGTGCTCGGGCTGTTCGGAATTTAGGTTCGTCACTGGCATTGAAGGTGATAGCCGTATCGCTCCATGGATTTATTGCTGCTACATGGCAGACTTTGGCAAGGCTGCGGAGTGCTCTCTTACGCCTATTATTTGAGGCGAAGGTGTCGAATACTGTCAATACTGTATTGCTGTTTTCCACGGGATGGTGCTCTGCGGTATTGTTGATGAGGAGATCCTCACCGCTCTTGGCCACCTGCCGGAGTACCCAACATGCTCTAAGGCTATGTGTTGGCATGGTATCCGCTGTACTGTGAATTTTGCATGGCCCATTAAGCCATCCCTCCAATACGGTTCCGCGCCCTGTAGCGGGCTTTTGTTTCTTTGTTATTGGATCGGGTGACTTACGAGAGTACACCCTTTTAGTTCGGACGGGGGGTTTTGTGAGGGCCGGAGGATCCCAAAATTTTGTTTGGGTTTTCCAGGCGCTTTCCATCGCACAGTACTTCCGTACTATGGCCGCCAAGTCAGTGAAGTGTGCTATATCACGGCGACTTATGGCGTTGAGGATTCCCTTGTCTGTGCAATTATTGCAAAAGAATGAAATTGCGTCTTCCTCGTGACAGTCCTTAACCTTGCTCATTGCAAGGAGGAATCTGGCCCAATAGTGGTGTACTGTCTCTTGGGGCTCTTGTCTAATGTGGGAAAGATCACTTATATCTAGGTGGGTGGGTAGACTTAGGTCCGAACCCTGACCCGATCTGAGACCCAGGGGCGGAGGAGTTTCCGATCTTGGAAGTTCGGGCTCCGGGATGTTGCCCGCTAGGTCTGGCCCGCTATCTGATTCTAGGTTCAAGGCTTGGGCCATGTCCTCCCGTAGACGGGTATCCGGCTCGGAGAGCTCAGGAATCTGGACATAGTTCGTCCTCAAGATGGGGGAAGAATCACTGAGTTGCTCCTCCACCACCGCTATCTGATGGGTGACCGGCGGAGAGTTAATTTCCCTTTGGTCGGGTTTAAGCCCAATCCGATCATAGTCCGTAGCGACTCCCAAAGCAGCGATGCGATCTAAGAGCTCGTTCAAGGAGGAGAGCTCCATTGGATCCATCTTCTCGGTGAATCCCGAGCCGACGCGGAGACGGTTTTTGATGACCCGAGAGGTCATTGTCGGCGCAGCAGCCGAACGGGCGGTCATGATGAAGTCGCCTAGTCGGAGAGTTTGGCCTACAGCCAGGGATCCCCCGGAGGTGATGTTGTCCTTGACAACAAGACGAGCCATCAAGCCTTATGGTGACGACACAGTGGAACTCTCAATGAAAGCACCAATGTCGGTGTCAAAACCGGCGGATCTCGGGTAGGGGGTCCCGAACTGTGCGTCTAAGGCAGATGGTAACAGGAGGCGGGGGACACGATGTTTACCCACGTTCGGGCCCTCTCGATGGAGGTAATACCCTACTTCCTGCTTGATTGATCTTGATGATATGAGTATTACGAGTTGATCTACCACGAGATCGTAGAGGCTAAACCCTAGAAGCTAGCCTATGGTATGATTGTTGTTGTCCTACGGACTAAACCCTCCGGTTTATATAGACACCGGAGGGGGCTAGGGTTACACAGAGTCGGTTACAAGGGAGGAGATCTACATATCCGTATTACCAAGCTTGCCTTCCACGCCAAGGAGAGTCCCATCCGGACACGGGACGGAGTCTTCAATCTTGTATCTTCATAGTCCAACAGTCCGGCTAAAGGATATAGTCCGCCTGTCCGAGGACCCCCTAATCCAGGACTCCCTCACCTCTTTCAAAGGAGGTCGCTCCCGGATTCCGGAACCGTATGGGTCTCCGTAGTCATATTTGGCTGAGGGCCGAACTGAATACGGCCCTCCTCGCCAATCTCCGTGGGGATTTGCTCCCCCGTGTGTCCGGCGGTAGAGGTTTTGCCCTCTGGCGCCCTCTTGACAGCGTCCGGAGCCTCTCCTCAGCCTGGAGCGGTCCTTCGGGACAACACCTCGGTGTCTTCCATGGCCTTGGGAGAGTGAGCGGTCGGCGGTGACATGCTGGCCATCTCCTTGGAGTCTAGCGAACCTCTTGACGAGGATCGCTGGAAGCTGTCGTGGGCCGGACTGAAATAACACAACTAACCATGTTCATACAATGAGGAAAAGAGGTCGGACATATGTGTATGCATGAATCGTAGTACTTACGATGCGGCCTGAGGCTTAGCGCAGGAGCAGCGCTCCGGACTACTGTCGACATCCCATACGAAGTTATTCGCAAGGGAGCCCTTCCTCTTCTTGGGCGTCCCCACCTCCAGATTCGTGGACGCCGCCCTCTTCTCCCTCCCCTCATCACGGGGAGGGATCTCCTCCTCCTCCTCCTCGTCATCGTCCTCAGGGACGGAGGAATGGGTCTCTTCGTCCTCGGACGTTACGTCCGAAGTACCCATATGGCGGGGGCCACCTTTGGCCCCCTTGGCCTTCTTCTTGGCCTTCTTCTCCGGCGCCTTATAGGGCACCGGCACCAGCATCTTCGCTAAACGTGGGATGACTGGTTCTTCAGGCAACGGAGCCGGACACTGGATCCGCTTCGCCCTCTCATCCATTCCTGAAAAAGCAATGACGGTAAAAGTTCGGATATCTTCCTTAGAGCAGACAAGTAGAGGACGTGTTGGAAACTCACCTCGCTGGCGGGGTGGTTAATGTCGTGTCCACAGTCCAAATCCGTGGCTGGTGGTATCTCGTTGCCCTTGAAGAGCAATTTCCAGGCATCTTCGTGAGTGGTCTCGAAGAGCCTCTTCAGGGTATGGTGCTTCTTCGGATTGAACTTCCATAGCGGGAGGCTTCAGCTCTGGCACGGGAGAATCCGGCGAACTAGCATCACCTGGATGACATCGACAAGTTTGATATTCTTGTCCACCATGCTTTGAACGCGCGTCTGCAGCGCTATCAGCTCGTCTGGCGAACACCAGTTCGGGCTCTTCTCAACCCAGGAGGTGAGTCGCAGGGGAGCGCCGGAGTTAAATTCGGCAGCCGCGGCCCAGTTTGAGCCGCGGGGTTCTGTGATGTAGAACCATTGTTTTTGCCATTCCTTGACAGTCTCCACGAAAGTGCCTTTTGGCCAGGAGACATTGGCCAGCTTACTCACCATGGCTCCTCCGCACTCTGCGTGCTGGCCGTCCACTACCTTCGGCTTCACGTTGAAGACTTTGAGCCACAGCCCGAAGTAGGGTTGGATGCGGAGGAAGGCCTCACACACGACGATGAACGCCGAGATGTTGAGGAAAGAGTTCGGGGATAGATCATGGAAGTCTATCCCATAATAATACATCAGCCCGCGGATGAAAGGGTGGAGTGGAAACCCTAGCCCGCGGAGGAAATGAGGGATGAATACCACCCTCTCGTTGGGCTTGGGCATGGGGACGACTTGCCCCTGGGCTGGTAGACGGTGGGCGATTTCCTTCGCCAAATACCTGGTCGCCCGAAGCTCGGCAATGTCTTTCTCCTTGACGGAGGAGACCATCCATTTGCCTTGACCTCCGGATCCGGACATGGTCGGATGCTTTTCGGAGATGGAGAAGGATGGGGACTTGGGCGCTGGAGCTCAAGGATGGAAGGGCAGAGGAAGGGGAAGGCGTGAGTAGATAAGGGTGAATTATTATTCCCTTGTAAAGGGCCGCGAATATCAAGCGCCTCCTCACTCGCCTTAAAACTCGCCTATTCCCAAGGGCTATGTAAACAGCACGGTTGGGTTACCCATACCCGTATTGATGAGAATCCCGCAATAAGGGGACACAATCTCTGCTTCGACAAGATGTGCCAATGGCAACCGTGTCTCGAAACATGGAACGGCAGAAAAAAATGGTCTGAAATTATGACCGGGCAGGCGTGATGTCACGTTGTAAAAAGTTGTCAGCGGATTGGACTCGCGGAGTATTATATTCTCTCTACGGTTGTGTGTGGTGTGTGATAGGTCCGGATACAATCATCGCGTCTGGAGACTACCTTGGAGTTCGGAAAGGAGGGAACCCGCCTTGCAATGCCGAAGACAAATCTGCGCGCCGGACTCCTCGTCATTGAAGCCAGGTTCAGGGGCTACTGAGGGAGTCCTGGACTAAGGGGTCCTTGGGCGTCTGGCCTGTTAGCCATGGGCCGGACTGATGGGCTGTGAAGATACGAAGACCGAAGACTGCACCCGTGTCTGGATGGGACTCTCCTTGGCGTGGAAGGCAAGCTTGGCGACCGAATATGTAGATTCTTTTCCTTTGTAACCGACCTTGTGTAACCCTAGATCCTCCCGGTGCCTATATAAACCGGAGGACTTAGTCCGGAAAGGACAGATACTCATTACCATAGTCATACAGGCTAGACTTTTAGGGTTTATCCATTACGATCTCATGGTAGATCGACTCTTGTAATACTCATATTCATCAAGATCAATCAAGCAGGAAGTAGGGTATTACCTCCATAGAGAGGGCCCGAACCTGGGTAAAACATCGTGTCCCCTGTCTCCTGTTACCATCGACCTTAGACGCACAGTTCGGGACCCCCTACCCGAGATCCGCCGGTTTTGACACCGACAGAGAGAGAGGGGTGGGGTCGGGACGACAAAGAATCTTTGTCGTCCGCTAGCTGACGGCAAAGAGGTGGGGGTGGGCCGTTACAACGGTGGCCTAAAATGGACCCCACCCATCTCTTTGCCGTTTGCTAGCGGATGGCAAAGATTCTTTGCCATCTGCTGGCTGATGGCAAATTGTATCTTTGCCACCCGCCAGTTCTTTGTTGTCTGTTTTTTGTAAGAAGATGGCAAAGACCTTCTTTGTCGTCAGCTAGCAGACGACAAAGAACTGGTTGATGGCAAATTCTCTGATTCCAGTAGTGATTGAAAATAATTAACACTGAATAATGCACCACAAGTAGGGTATAATTTCATTGCATAACTATTGACTTTACGTGCATGCATAGAGAATCACAAACCTTAACACGAGTATTCTTACTAAAGCATAATTACTCATCAACATGACTCACATATCACCATCTCCATATCGCAAAACTATTGCAAGAAATCAAGTTCATAATTTCCAATGGTCTTCATGAAAGTTTTTATTATATCCCCTTTGAATATCTATCACTTTGGGACCAAATTCATATCTCGTGCAAATTACCATTACTATTCTTTAACTCTCAAAAAGATATAAGTGAAGCACAAGAGCATAAATATTTCTTCAAAATTTTCATCTCTCAAAATAATATAAGTGAAGCATGAGAGCATATTTCTTTAAAGTTTACTAACACTTAGAATAATATAAGTGAAGCATGAGAGTTTATTTCTTCAAAATATAACCACCGCCATGCTCAAAAAGATATAAGTGAAGCACTAGAGCAACTGCCTAGCTCAAAAGATTTAAGTGAAGCACATGGAGTATTCTAGCAAATCATGATATGCCTGTGGCTATCTCAGACAAGCAGTGTATTCAGCAAGGATGATTGTGACAAACTAAATAATCAACAAAGCAAAGACTCATATAATACAAGATGCTCCAAGCAAACCTCATGATATGTGAGGAATAAAAATATAGCTCCAAGTAAAATTACCGATGGTCATTAGAAGAAAGAGGGGATGCCTTCGAGGGCATCCCTAAGCTTAGTTGCTTGGGAGTCCTTGAATATTACCTTGGGGTGCCTTGGGCATCCCCAAGCTTAGGCTCTTGTCACTCCTTATTCCTTCATCCATCATGATCTCACCCAAAACTTGAAAACTTCAATCACACAAAACTTAACAAAACCTTCGTGAGACCCATTAGTATAATAAAGCAAATCACCGCTTTAAGTTGTCGGTGTACAAAAGTAGGGGCACTCCTTTTTTACCCCTTTACTTGTGCACGGGCAGTCGAAGCTGCACCCGCGGCCACACTAAGCAGGGCAGAGGAAGGAAGCCGAAGCGCAAGACAAACGAGGCAATGCCAAGACCAGAAGCGCAAAAGAGCAAGAGGGCGGGGAGGACTCCTCCGGCAAGACCCTTGCCGGGGCAGCCTCCGCGGCCCTGGCAAGAGCCTTGCTGGGCAACTTGCCCGATGCCAGCAGAGCAAGCCACCCTTGAGCCCTCGGGTTCCAACACCACCAACCAACTACATTGGAACCAAGGCTCGGGAGGCACCTTTGGTGGCATGCAGATCTTCGTCAAGATCATGAACACACAAGATCAGATGGGGACCATAAGACGACGACCCTCGGCAAGATCCTTGCCGAGGAGATCCATGAGACCCCCGGCAAGACCCTTGCCGGGGACGACCATGGTGCCGCGGCAAGACCCTTGCCGGGGCCCGGCCAAGGCCCTTGCCAGAGACACTTACGGGGCCGCGGCCAGGCCCGCGTCTTGCTCGGATCAGTGTCATGAGTTCGTTGGTGCCTTCACCGGAGGCCACCAAGCTCATGGCCAGGCGAGTGATTTGCATATCATTCCCCAGAAGGAAGGTGAAACCCTGCGCAAGTACATACAGAGGTTCGGCCGGGTGCAATATAACATCCCAGATGTTCATCCCGCCGCTGTGATCAGCGCATTCCATCAGAATGTGCGTAACCGCAAGAAGCGTGAAGAGCTGGCAATGAACAAGGTCAAGGATGTGGCCAAACTTTACGTTCTGGCCGATAGATGCGCTCGAGCCGAAGAGGGGAGGAAGTACCCCGGCGAGGATGCCGGCGCGGAAACCGACTCTACTGACGAAGACACCGCCATCCGGACAAAGAAGGGTCGGCGTCGCAACAGGAAACGCAAGGGCAAGGTCGTGCTTGCCGTCAAGGGATCCGACGATACCGGCGCTGCCAAGAAGGCCAAGGCAGACGACCCCGGCAAGGAGATTGCCGAGTGCGCCGCTTGCCGGGCCTTGGCGGCTGCCGACAAGCCAGGGGGCTCCGACAAGCAATATTGCAAGATCCACCGCACCAAGGGCCACGACCTCCAGAACTGCCGACAAGTCAAGCTGCTTGCTGAAAAGCAAAAAGCCGAGTATGAGAGGCGGGACAAGGAGAAAGGTCAGGACGGTGCCGAAGGATCCGGCAAGAAGCATGGCGGCCAAGGAGGCCGCCGCGGCAAGGATAACCAGCAAGAGAGGCCCGCTCGGGGCCGTGATAAGAAGCAGGAAGACGACGATCATGACGAGGACGACGAGTTCGACGAGCATGAGTTTCAGAAGGCTACGGAGGCCATGTGCATCGATGGTGGCGCCTCACTGCATACTTCTCACCGCCAGCTCAAGCAGTGGGCGCGTGAGATCACAGCAGCGGAGCCATCGTTCAATGCTCAGAAGGCGCTGAAGTGGTCCTACACACCCATCATCTTTGACGGCGAGTATCACCCTGATCGCACAACTGCGGTCGGGTGTTTGCCGTTGTTGGTTTCACCAACGATACGCAACCTCAAGGTGAACAAGATGCTGGTTGACGGCGGGGCCGGTCTGAACTTGATCTCACCCGTTGTGATCAAAAGGCTGCAAATTCCTGATGGAGACCTCGAGGAGACGGGCACGTTTCAAGGGGTCAACCCGGGAAGAAGCCAGCCGAAGGGGAAGGTCACGTTGCCTGTGACATTTGGAGGCGAGTTGAACTATAGGACGGAAAGGATTATCTTCGATGTAGCCGAGATCCCCTTGCCCTACAATGGGATCCTCGGCCGCCCGGCACTAGCCAAGTTCATGGCGGCGGCGCATTACGCCTACAACACGCTGAAGATGCCTGGGCCGATGACCATCATCACTGTCCCCTGCGACGAGAAGGATGCGATGATCTGCCCCAACCTACTCTACCGGGAAGCAGTTGCAGCAGCTGCCGCCAAGGTACTTGCTCCTGCCGCTGAAGCCCCGGGAGGGAAGAAGAAGACCGGCAAGACCTCTCGCACCCACTCCGGCAAGCGCACCTCTTTGGAGTGTTGTGCTACCGTCAAGGACGTGCCAGAGAGCTCCACCGACAAGAGCAAGAAATCCAGAGCTGTGCCACCAGAGACCAAGAAGGTGTCCATCAAGGAGGATGGCACGGGAGGGGCTTTCACCATAAGCTCCACCCTCGACAACAAATAGGAATGCGCGCTCATCACTTTCCTGCAGGCGAATGTCGATGTGTTTGCATGGCAAGCATCCGACATCCCCGGCGTTCCCAGGGAAGTGATTGAGCACCATCTTGCTGTCTGCCCCCATGCGCGACCCATCAAGCAGAAGGTCAGGAAGCAAGCTTTGGAATGGCAGGAGTTCATCACAGAGGAGATCAAGGAGTTGGAGGCAGCAGGCTTGGTGAGAGGAGTACTCCATCCGACGTGGTTGGCCAATCTGGTGGTGGTGCGCAAGGCAAATGGGAAGTGGAGGTTGTGTATTGACTACACAGATATCAATAAGGCTTGTCCCAAGGACCCTTTCCTATTGCCGCGCATCGACCAGATTGTTGACTCCACGGCCGGGCGTGATCTGTTATCATTCCTCGACGCCTACTCAGGATACCACCAGATCTTCATGACAAGGGAAGACGAAGAAAAGACAGCATTCATCACCCCATGTGGTATGTATTGCTTTTTACGGATGCCCTTTGGGTTGAAGAGTGCTGGCTCAACATTTGCAAGAGCAGTCCAAATTGGTTTTGAGCCCCAGCTACATAGAAATATGGAAGCATATATGGATGACATAGTAGTCAAGACCAAGGACGGGGCAACACTTGTACAAGATCTGGAGGAGACGTTTGCAAATTTGCGCAAGATCAACCTCAAGTTGAACCCTGAGAAGTGTGTCTTCGGAGTTCCGTCCGGCAAACTTCTCGAATTCTTTGTCTCACAGCGTGGGATCGAGGCGAACCCAGACAAGATCAAGGCTATCGAGTAGATTGAGGCGCCCAAGCGGATCAAGGATGTGCGTCGGCTCACCGGCTGCGTTGCCGCCATGAGCCGATTCATCTCCAAGTCTGCTGAGCGTGCCCTCCCCTTTTTCAAAATCTTGAAAAAGGCAGGCCCAATGGAGTGGACCCCGGAGGCCGAAGCGGCACTGCAAGACCTGAAGAAATACCTCTCCTCTACACCAATACTGGTTGCGCCTAAACCACAAGAGCCATTGCTATTGTATCTGGCGGCGACGAATCAAGTGGTCAGCGCCGCGCTAGTGGCGCAGAGGGAGGTCGACGAAGAGGCAGTGGCAACGGCAGGATAGGCGGATGGCGAGTGAGGGAGTCCTGGACTAAGGGGTCCTCGGGGCGTCCGACCTGTTAGCCATGGGCCGGACTGGTGGGCTGTGAAGATACGAAGGCCGAAGACTACACCCGTGTCTGGATGGGAGTCTCCTTGGCGTGGAAGGCAAGCTTGGCGACCGAATATGTAGATTCCTTTCTTTGTAACCGACCTTATGTAACCCTAGATCTTCCCGGTGTCTATATAAACCGGAGGACTTAGTCCGGAAACGGAGATACTCATTACCATAGTCATATAGGCTAGACTTCTAGGGTTTAGCCATTACGATCTCGTGGTAGATCAACTCTCGTAATACTCATATTCATCAAGATAAATCAAGCAGGAAGTAGGGTATTACCTCCATAGATAGGGCCCGAACCTGGGTAAAACATTATGTCCGCTGTCTCCTGTTACCATCGACCTTAGACGCACAGTTCGGGACCCCCTACCCGAGATCCGCCGTTTTTGACACCGACATTGGTGCTTTCATTGAGAGTTCTACTGCACCGTCGACGAAAGGTTCGATGGCCCCTTCAATCGTCGATAGTGACGCTGTCCAAGGAGAAACCTTCCTCCCCGGACAGATCTTCATGTTCGGCGGCTTCGCACTGCGGGCCAACTCGTTTGGCCACCTCGAGCAGATCGATAGCTATGCCCCTGACCATCAGGTCAGATTTGGGAGTTTGAACTACGTTGCGGACATCCGTGGAGATTTGGTCTTCGTCGGATTCGAGACCGCGTCGACCGCTCCCGGTCACCTTGACGAACATGACCTAAATCTGTCGTCAGGCCGCATCCAGGAGATAGCTCCTGTGACCACTCCGGCCTTAGATCTAGAGCACACTGCGGCATCCAAGGATTGGAGGTTCAACCCCACCATGGAGGCCACAGATTCTCCGGCGTTGGAGCCGCACATGGACTTAATCCCACGCAATACTCGTGTCACCGAAACTCCGGACTCTTCTCTGGGTATGAGTTCCGAACCACGCGAGTTCACGGATACCGAACTTGAGCGTTTATCGATCTTCGAGTTCAGCACTGCAGACATCTTCTAGCACTCGCCCTTGGGCGATGTGCTAAACTCATTAAAGAGCCTGTCCTTGGCGGGGGACTCACAGCCGAACTCTGTCCGGTTTGGATTGATGATCGAGAATTTGTCTTCCCACCCGCCACCCACTTCATAGCCACTGTCGAGGATTTAACCGACATGCTTGACTATGGCTCCGAAGACATCGCCAGTACGGACAACGATGTCGACAAGGAGCAAGGCCAAAACCCGCCATTCACTGGACGACGGACCGCCACTTCTTCCTACGACGTATACATGGTGGACACGCCTGGAAAAACTAACAATGATGACAAAGAGGATCCAGTTGAGGATAAACCTCCTGAGAGATAGCCCAAAGATTGCAGTACGGGCACCGGAAAAAATAATACTCCGGACGATGCCGAAAATAATGAAGACCCCGTCAAGGTAACCTCCGAACAGGGGGAATGGGAAATTGGGTAAGATAGCCCTGATGAACAGGCCATACACGGAGACTCGAAGGACATTAATTATCTTCCGCTCTCCGAGGAAGAGGAGAGCCTCGGCAACGAGGATTTCACTGTGCCTGAGGAACCTCTCGAGCAGGAGCGCTTCAAACGCCGACTAATAGCCACTGCAAGAAGCCTGAGAAAGAAGCAGCTGCAGCTTAAAGTAGACCAAGATCTGCTCAAGGATAGATGGACCGAAGTCCTCACCGCCGAAGAATACGGCCTTAGCGGCCCAGCCAAAAGCTATCCGAAGCGTAGATTGCTACCTCAGTGCGATGACAAGGCGCTGGAGCCCGTACCATCATCGCACGATGCGGCAGGTCAACCACAAGTCGGTCCGGATAAAGCGGCAACTCAAGCCGAACACCAGACCGCCCCACCTCGCCGTAAAGGCAAGAATAAAACAGCTCGGGGGTGTACATACGACCTTCAACAGGACTTGGATAGTAGAGCAGGACACACAAGATCGATCTACGGATCGCGAGGACACGCCTCGACACGCGACGATGGCTACCTATTCGGACGTGACAAACCTAGCCACGCCCGGGCCGAAAACCGCAAATGGACTCCATCGGAGATACGTCGCAGTGTGGCCCAACATAGAGGTGCCGCACACCCTCTTTGCTTCACAAACGAAGTAATGGAGCATGAATTCCCAGACGGGTTCAAGCCCATGAATATCGAATCATACGACGGAACAACGGATCCCGCGGTATGGATCGAGGATTTCCTCCTCCATATCCACATGGCCTGCGGAGATGACCTTCATGCCATCAAATACCTACCACTAAAACTCAAAGGACCAGCTCGGTACGGGTTAAAGAGTCTGCCTGAAAATTCTATTGGCAGCTGGGAAGATTTGGAAGATGCCTTTCGCGACAACTTCCAAGGAACATATGTCCGGCCACCGGACGCCGATGACTTAAGTCACATTATCCAGCAGCCCGGAGAGTCAGCCAGGAAGCTTTGGACTAGGTTCTTAGTAAAAAGAACCATATCGTCGACTGTCCGGACGCGGAAGCCCTCACGGCCTTCAAACACAGTGTCCGGGATGAATGGCTTGCACGCCACCTCGGTCAAGAAGGACCTAAATCCATGACAGCCCTTACCGCTCTTATGACTCGCTTTTGCGCGGGAGAAGACAGCTGGCTCGCTCGTAGAAGCAACAGCGCCAGCGACTCGGGCACTTCCGAAGTCTGAGATGGCAATGGCAAACCACGACGAAGCAAACACAACAGTCGCGATGATAATGAAAGATCACGCGACACAGCGGTCAACGCCGGATTCAGCAATCCCAAACCCGGTCAACGGAAAAAGCCACTCAAGGCGAACCGAGATGGACCATCCAACCTAGACAGGATACTGGACCGACCCTGCCAGATTCACGGCCACCCCGGTAAACCAGCTAATCATACCAATAGAAACTGTTGGGTCTTCAAGCAGGCCGGCAAGCTCAACGCCGAACACAAGGGGAGGAGGCCGCCAGGAGATAGGGACGACAGAGAGGTTCACCAACCAAACACCGGGGGTCAGAAGCAATTTCCCCCCGAGGATCGATCAACCCCGAAGCGGAAGTAGCAGTTCGGCTTCCGCCGCCCACCTCACATACACGCAAAATTTGTACCGCGCATACACCACTACGCACTTAAGATACCATGGGCATTGGCAGAAGCACAATACGGCAAGCATTCCCGTAACATTCTTTATCTACTTTCCTTTTTTCTTTTTTCATTATCTCTTAAAAACAGGTGAAGCAAAGGACAAACATCTCAACCGACTCCATCGGAGTTCGGATCCGTACACTCACCTAAGGGGCTACTTCCGTCAAGGATTCCCCTCGCCGAGGACAGGCGGCGCAGACGTGCGACAGGAGGTCCAAAATAAACTTTTTGTAGACCGCATTCTTTATTTCGAGCCTGTAATATGCCTTTTTCCTCCGCCTTCGACCCCGGGCATGTCAAATAGCCGGGGTTGAGGTCTTTTTATATATAAAGTAACCATTGGCATACCGCTCAGGTCCCAGTAAACATTATCCGAATTAATCATTCGTGCCTTTTCTCAAATGAATATGGCTCCTATGGTTGTCTTACAGATATACCTTGGCATAACCTACGAGGGGCTCGGTATGGTAACAAATGAGTTGCCGGCAAGTCCGAACAGCTTTATAGTGTACTTCAGCGTCGCGAGTTTGGCCTTATATGCATTAGTTCCGAATCATGTCTTGGGTCAATAGTTGGGTTGCCCAGCTCCTGTGCTTGCTACCCTACGTTCCGCTCTATCGGCTAGGGTAGTAAAGGGAGAAATACTGCGATTGTGCTTCCGGTTCATCTGGTCAAGCACCCTAGTAGAGAAAGCCGAAAACTGACTGTCATGATGCGGCGAGAGCTGGTCAACCACTCGATGACTTATCGGAATATTTAGCGATTCTCTCCGTGTTATACGAAGGATCTTTTTCAGATCATCTGTACAGCGCATCGTACTAAAAATAAGTCGCTTACATACCAGGGGCTATATCGTAGACCCATCATAAAACTCCTATGGCTAAGTGAAAGTGTTAACGCCCTATAGTCTGATTGCCTTGTTGGCTGCATTGTCACCTCCTTCATGGACCAAGACGTTGGGTCAAGAGTGATCAAATGTTTTTCCGAACACCCCCGTACTTCCTACGAGGGGGCTAAAGCCGACGACTGGAAAACTTTCAGATTACATAAAAACGGCTGCACAGGAGGAACAAAAAGCTTTCGAGCAAAACTTAAAAATAGATTAAATATAAAATTGTCTTCTACAATTCCCTTACACCTCACTCGAATACTATGTCTTTCGAGCATTGACCCTCTATCAAGCGGGCAGCCTCTAAGACGTCTTCAAAATAATGCTCCGGTGCGTGGTGGTCCTTGCCCTTGGGTGGACTCTTCGCCGCGACATCGATGGCCTTCATCTTCCCCCAGAATGTCTTAACTCGGGCAAAGGCCATCCGTGCACCCTCAATGCACACCGACCGCTTCACAGCGTCGATACGTGGCACCGCATCAACAAGCCGCTGCACCAAGCCAAAGTAGCTATTCGGAACAGGCTCAGTTGGCCACAACCGGATTATGACGTTCTTCATGGCAGCACCGGATATCCTATGAAGCTCGGCCCATTGGGATATCTGTTCATTCAGCAACAGAGGGCGCTTCGACGCGCCAAATTGTGACCAGAAAAGCTTCTCCGTTGCATACCCCTCTCGCGCCTGGTAAAACTGCGCCGCATCGGAAGAACTCTTCGGCAAGTCTAAAAACTGGTCCGGAGAACTCCACACTTGGTTAAGCTGAGCATAGTTCGGATCGCCAAACTTAGTTTGTAGCAAAAAGGGCTTACCAGCCGCAATCTCCCCAGCTTGCCGGATCTCCTCACGGGCCACTCTGGATTCCGACCACGCTTCGCTCGCCTCTAGTAAGGCCTTGTCAAGTTCAGCCGTTTTGGCTTTATTCTCCTTCTCAAGAAGTTCACAGCGGCCAGCAGCATTTTTTAGTTCGAGCGCCATCGTGGATATCTTCTCCTCGTCTTGGCGCCGAGCAGCTTGTTTGGCTTTCAATTCAGCCAATGCCTTTTTGGCAGCCGCATTACTAAGCCGGGCCTGCTCCTTGGCCCGGGCCAGCTCCGCCCGAAGAATTTCAACGGCGGCAGCACCATCTGCAGTCATGCATATTCCAGTATATAACTTTCAGCGCCATGCTTATATCACAAAAACGTATGTGAAGGGACTGCCCCGAATACATACCTTGCGACTCGTCAAGACGCATATTGATTAACGCAATGTCATCCCCTGCCACATCAAACTTCCGCTGCAGCTCGGCAATTTCCGTAGTCTGGGAAGTAGCCAGGGGGGAAGCACCCTGTGTTCAAGTTAATTAGATTAGTCCTTGAATGTTTCTTCTCGATCCTTCGTTCGCCTCCCATGGGAAACCAACCCGAGTCTCAGGGGCTACTACCTATACACAGGTGCATCTTTGTAAATAAAATATAGTTGAAAACATTACATCACAAACCTCAAAGCCTTTTAGCAGGCTCATGAAGGCTTCATTCAATCCGCTCTTCGTGGACAGAATCTTCTCAACCACCGTACCCATCAAGGTACATTGTTCCTCCGAGACAGATGCTTTTCGCAGCATATCTCGCAATATATCCGGCGTCGTCGGGTCTCCGGAAGCCGCTCTGGGAGCACAACCATCCTTTGAAGGAACCCGTTCACCCATCTCCAGAATCATTGTTGGCTGAAAACTGGACAGTCCAGGGCCTTCATTATTGGCCCCCGAATCCCGAACGATCGGAGGTCCGCCTTCGGGTACTACCTCCTTCATCCCCTGCGCAGCTTGTTGATCAAGAAAAACCCTCCGAGATGACACTTCGAAGTCGTCCACCTTATTGGGCGAGGAGGTCGGGGGAGGCGTCTCGCTTTCCATCATCTCTGGGAGGAGATCACCCGAAGAAGAGGATTGCCCGGAAAAACTCTGTGCCGAACTGTAAAAATACGCAGGCACGTTACGTATCTCTCCGGTAACAGGAAAGGAGCGGGACGCTATCAAAGCACCCCGGATTCACTTACGGTTTGGTTGAGGGCTTGTCCTCATGATGGAGCTGTTCAACGGCGTCGCCTTCCAAACCCGAGCCGCTCGACGGTGGCATCTTGCCCCTCTTAGGAGACCGCCCCTCCCAACCTTCGGAGGCGGCCCTTTTCCTCCCGAATGGAGAAGGGATACTGGCTTCTCTTTCGCCTTTGTCTTCAGGCGAAGAAGTGTCGATTTCTCTGGACTCAGTATCTGATTTACCTCCGGAACCAAGGTCATCCCGGGTCTTCTCACTCTCCACCTTGCCCTCCCCTGCCGGCACCTGGTATGGTGCCGGTGCTAGCATCCTTGTTAACACGGGGTCTGCTGAGTCTTCGGGAAGAGGGGCCGGACACCTAATCCGTTCCGCTTTCTTTATCCAGCCCTGGAAAAGGATGGTTTGCTCAGTATCTTACCACAGGATATCTGATTATGAGGCGTTCGGCGGATGAGTACTTACCGGGGTGTCCGGATGGTTACAGTCTAGGCCGGTATCCTCGGTGGTGCCCAGCCATTGTTTTCGTCTCCCGAAGAATAGTTTCCACATTCCTTCATGCGTAGTGCCGAGGAAGTGCTGAAGAGTCCGTGGCCCTTCTGGGTTAAACTCCCATAGGCGAAGAGGCCATCGCTGGCACAGCAGGGTCCGGCGGACTAGCATTACCTAAATAACGTTGACAATATCGATATCCTTATCAATGAGGCTTCGGATGCGACTTTGTAGAGTCCGCACCTCGTCAACTGATCCCTAGTCCAACCCCTTATTGATCCACGATGCAAGCTGAATTGGGGGGACTGGATCAGAATGCAGGCGCAGCTGCCCACTTGGAACCACGGGGCTCGGTGATATAGAACCACTCCTGCTGCCATAAGTCGGAAGATTCTTTGAAGGATCCTTTTAGCCAAATCGCGCTGGTAAGCTCGCTCACTGAGGCACCACCGCACTCCACCTGCTCCCCCTCTATCACTTGCAGTTTCACATTGAAGGTCTTGAGCCACAAGCCGAAGTGTGGAGGAGTTCGGTGGAAGGCTTCGCACGTGACAATAAACGCCGAGATGAGAAGAACAGAGTTCGGGGCGAGATCGTGAAAATCAAGTCCATAATAGAACATGAGCCCCCGGACGAAGGGATTGAGGGCGAACCCTAACCCTCGGAGGAAGTGGGAAATGAACACGACCCTCTCGCTGGATCTAGGGGTAGGGATAATCTGCCCTTCCGCGGGAAGCCGGTGGAGGATTTCTGCGGTCAGATATCTTGCCGCCCGAAGCTTCGCGATATCCTCCTCTGTGACAGAAGAAGCCACCCACCGGCCTTGACGACTAGGTCCGGACATGACTGAGGCTCGCGGAGATTGAAACCTGGGTGTTGGAACTCGAGGTAGTAAGGGTTGAGGAAGAAGCAAGCGTGGAGAAGAAAGACGGGTCTGTACCCTGTTATAAAGGCTGTGAATAACGAACGCCTCCTCCCGGGCCTTAAACTTTGCCTATTCCCAAGAAGTTGTACCCTAAGGACGGTTGGGTTACCCACGTCTGTATTGATAAAAGAATCCCTTAATAAGGGGACACGATCTCTGCTTGGATAAAACGTGTCAATGACAACCGCGTTTCAGAACGTGGGGCCACAGGCGAAACAACGGTTCGAAATAATGACCGGACTGACATGATGTCATGTTGTAAAAAGTTGCCAGAGGATTGGACTTATGAATTATTACGCCCTTTGTGGAAATATATGCTGCTCATGCTGCCAAGCCGAACTCGATCATCCGAAGACCATTGTGAAGCATCCGGAAAGAGGGAACCCGCCTTGCAATGCCGAATACAAATCTGCGCGCCGGACTCCTCGTCATTGAAGCCAGGTTCAGGGGCTACTGAGGGAGTCCTGGACTAAGGGGTCCTCGCGGCGTCCGGCCTGTTAGCCATGGGCCGGACTGGTGAGCTATGAAGATACGTAGACCGAAGACTGCACCTGTGTCCGGATGGGACTCTCCTTGGCGTGGAAAGCAAGCTTGGCGACCGAATATGTAGATTCCTTTCTTTGTAACCGACCTTGTGTAACCCTAGATCTCTCCGGTGTTTATATAAACCGGAGGACTTAGTCCGGAAACGGAGATACTCATTACCATAGTCATACATGCTAGACTTCTAGGGTTTAGCCATTACGATCTCTTGGTAGATCAACTCTCGTAATACTCATATTCATCAAGATTAATCAAGCAGGAAGTAGGGTATTACCTCCATAGAGAAGGCCCGAACCTGGGTAAAACATCGTGTCCCCTGTCTCCTGTTACCATCGACCTTAGACGCACAGTTCGGGACCCCCTATCCGAGATCCGCCGGTTTTGACACCGACAGCGAGCCAGAGATTCCCCCGGCAGGGCCTGGCGCCGGCAAGGCAAGGCCCCCGGTAGAGTCTGACGCCATCGGGACGGGGCCCGCGCAGCCAAATGAAGTGGTGCAGAGGAAGAAGATGATGCAGCACCCGGTTTACTTTGTCAGCTCCCTCTTGCAGGGGGCTAGGTCAAGGTACTCCGGTGTGCAGAAATTGCTCTTCATTCTCCTTATGGCCTCGAGGAAGCTGCGTCATTACTTCTAAGCACACGAAATCACCGTCGTTACCCGCCTCCCGTTGCAACAGATACTGCATAACCCAGACGCAACCGGGAGGATCGTGGAGTGGGCCTTGGAAATGTTGAGCTTTGGTTTGAAGTTTGAAAGTACTTCAACAATCCAGAGCCGAGTCCTGGCGGAGTTCATTGCGGAATGGACCTCAACGCCCGACGAAGAGATCCAGGAGACCACTCTCCCCGGAAAGGAAGCAAGTCGCAACTGGATCATGTACTTTGACGGGGCTTTCTCGCTGCAAAGCGCCGGTGCTGGTGTGCTACTAGTCGCACCCACCGGAGAGCACCTCAAGTATGTAATCCAGATGCACTTTCCCAGGGAGATGTCCACAAATAACACCGCTGAATATGAAGGGTTGCTTGCCGGTCTCAGGATCGTGGCAGACCTCGGGATTAAGAAGCTCATTGTCATGGGTGATTCACAGCTTGTCATCAGGCAAGTCAACAAAGATTACCAGAGCCCGTTGATGGAGGCCTACATAGATGAGGTGAGGAAGCTGGAAGAGTGCTTCGACAGTATACAAGCGGAGCATGTTCCCCGAGTGGCGAACGACATCGCCGATTACCTATCGAAGCGCGCTGTGTTCAAGCTACCTGTGGAACCAGGTACTTTTGTGCTTCGGTTAACTCAACCATCCGTTGAACCATCAACAGAGCAGAACAAGCGAAGGAAATCAGGCCCCGGCAAGTACTTCCCCGCCGAGCCCCCTGCGGCCGCCGGCGAGGATGTTGTCGTGGGAACTGGGCCTACCAAGGGGCAACTGACTCCGGCAGGGCGTCAAGCCCTGGCCGTAGAGACGGCCGCTCCCATGGCAGAAGAAATGCCTTTTTGGTCCTTGCCGTCGAGCCCAGGCTCCAGCATGGGCACAGCATACCATCCGATTCCTCCAAATAGGGGAGCTTCTTGAGGAGCAGGAAGAAGCGGAGAAAGTAGCCCGTCGGTCTGCTATGTATCAGTTCGTCGATGACGTCCTGTACAGGAAAAGGCTGAACGGTGTGAAATTGAAGTGCATCCCCCGGGAGGAAGGACTGGAGCTGTTGGCGGAGATACACTGAGGCATATGTGGCTCCCACATAGGGTCGAGGGCCCTTGCCGGCAAGGCGTTCCGGCAAGGTTTCTTCTGGCCCACTGCCCTCCAGGATGCAACGGCACTAGTAACCAAGTGTGAAGCGTGTCAGTTCTATTCGAAGAAGCTTCATCAACCAGCTCAAGCCTTTCAAACAATTCCTCTCTCCTGGCCATTTTCGGTCTGGGGGCTCGACATACTGGGCCCTTTCCCCCGCGCTGTCGGGGGCTTTGAGTACTTGTACGTTGCAATCGACAAGTTCACAAAGTGGCCGGAGGTGGAAGTAGTGAGGAAGGTGACAGCACAGTCAGCCGTCAAGTTCTCAAGGGGCTAGTCTGTCGTTTTGGTGTGCCAAACAGGGTCATCACCGACAACGGCACGTAGTTCACAAGCCGCACCTTCATGCAATACATCCAGGACCTCGGCAGCAAGGTCTGTTTCGCTTCCGTGGCACACCCACGGAGCAACGGCCAGGTGGAGAGGGCAAATGCTGAAGTACTGTGAGGCCTGAGAACAAAGACTTTTGACAAGCTGCACAAGAGTGGAAGGCGCTGGATTGATGAGTTGTCGGCGGTTCTTTGGTCGATCAGAACGACGCCAAATCGAGCCACCGACCAGACACCCTTTGCCCTGGTATACGGGGCAGAAGCAGTTCTCCCCACGGAACTCACATACGGGTCACCTCGAGTGCTCGCTTATGACGAGCTTGAGCAAGAACAATTGCGGCAAGATGACGCAACGCTCCTTGAGGAAGATCATCTTCGGGCGGCTGTGGGAGTAGCGTGCTACCAGCAAGCCTTGCGCCGCTACCATAGCCGCAAGGTTCATGCCCGAAGCTTTGAGGAAGGCGACCTTGTTCTTCGGCGCGTTCAATCGGCCAAGAATTCCAACAAGTTGACGCCAAAGTGGGAAGGCCCTTATCGGATAATACGAGTCACCAGGCTCAGCGCAGTCCACCTGGAGACCGAATATGCTATTCCAGTGAGCAACTCCTGGAATATTGAACATTTTCGCAAGTTTTACCCATAAGGCGCAGTTGCCCCCCCCCCCTCGGCAAACCACCTTTTGTACGAGCCTTGCCGGCAAGCCATGTAACCCTCTGTACAAAGCCAGGCGCAGACCCTGAGCATAAATAAATGAAGCGCTGGCGCCCTAAGTTTTAGCATGCATGCTAGGTTGAGTCTCTCCCTCGGTTAGGGTTGATAGTGCTTAGTGTCGACTAACCCCTAGCATAGAGGTCGAGTGTGCGTTTCTCCGTTCCTTTCCATCCTCTTTGGTTCGCAGGGTACATGGATGTTTCTGCTGAGTTGTTTGGAAGAAAGAGAACGAGCCGGCGCCCCGGCCTCGGCAAGCCAAGGTTGCCAGGGGCTGCAGATACAAGAATCCAACCACGGCAAGCCAAAGCTGTGGGGGGCTGCAGATTCAGACAAGTCTTTCATCCTTTGTTGTGCATTTCCATATGAAGTTGGGGCGCATGAAACCTCGTTTTGCTCCTGGACCACCGTGCTCCCCCTTTTTCCTGTACCCGAGTCCCTGAGTCGGAACCGGGTCGTAGTCGCGGCGGCGAGGAAATAAACGAGGGGCCTAACTCTACTTCGCCCCTGCCTCCGCCAAGAGCGTGAGAATGGTCGGCTGAAGAAAGGGGACGGCAAGGCCTGTTGCCGGGCATCAATGTTTATCTTAAAAATAACAAGGATTCACTCCTTGGCATGGGCCTCGCTCACGCACAAAGAACCCGACAAGCACCCTTTTTCATTAAAAATGTCCCATACAGGTACAGATCATACGGGATGAAAAACATGAGCAAGGGGATTACAAATTTTAAATCTAACAAGTGCCCGCAGGCTTACAAACTAAAAAGAGATAAGATGCCCGTAATCCCTTTCTTGTCCCTCTCCTCAGAAGGTTGAACAAGATAGCGGGAGGGCAAAAAGAGCACCTAGGCGAGGTACGAGGAGCAGAAGGCACCAAGAGAACGTCCCAGTGCCGGCAGGGGAGCTGGAAGATGAGGCAACGGACCCACAATATGCGACGAAGGCGTCGGTGCCCGCGTACTCCCACTTGACGGCCGCCACCCGCCTTCTCCAACCCTCCTACGCCAGCCACCCAAGGAGGCGATGGGGAACGCGCCGATGGAGAGCTTGACGAGGAAGGCCCTCGGCAGGGCGCGTGGCTGATGGAGGGGCAACACCGTCAGTTGGAGTTGAGGTCGGCGTCCTGCTGCTCGACGCCCTTGTCGTCGCTGTCGCTGTCCTCCTCGTCACTCCCACTTGAGGAGGAATCTTCATCGTCGGAGGAGCTCTCCACACAGCACTTTAGGCGAGTTCCAAGATCTCCAAAGACCTTGACGGAGAGCAGGCCACCCTCCATTAACTTGAAGTAGAGGACGAGCCCCGCCATCAGGCTGTGGACGCGAGCAAACGTCTTCCATCCGCGACGGAGGTACATGACGTGAGGAGCGGGGAAGTCGACGTCGACCCGCGTACCGCCGTTCCCGCAGCCCCTCATGTGTAGCCTGAGGGTCTGGGGCGGATCAAGCTCCATCTCCCGAGCAAATGAGGTAGGGAGACGGAGACGACAACGCGGTGGCCGGCACAGCCTGATGAAGAACTCACGGGGCTGGTCCCCGACGTGGCCCTCCATCGCGGGAGGCATCGCTGGCGGGGGCAAGGCCGGTGCGCCGCCCCGTCCCCCTCTTCCCCGAGCGCCACGGCGACCTTGGCCTCGCCCTCTCCCCCTTCCTCTCGTGGCCGGCTCCGCCGCCGCAGGCTCTTGGGAAGGAGTCCACCCTCGCCGCCACCGTTGAAGGGCCTGCGCCCCCTCTCGCCATGGCAGATGGAAGAGAGGAGCGGAAGTGGAAGGAGATGGATGCTGGTAGAATGTGGGATGACACCCCCTCCCCCTTCTTATAAAGAAGCGGGGTCGGGGCTCGGCCGCCCCACTCAACCAATCCAACCGTCGGGGGCGCAGGGAATCGGGACCGACCCACTGCCCCAATCAGCGACGGCCCAGTTTCCTACCTCCGCCACCTGCCACATGCATGGGGGACACGTGGCGAGCGAGCAGGATCGAGGGGACGGGTGAGGTGAGCGTTCCCCACCCCGTGATCATGGGGCGCGGGCGCCTTGAAGACCACGACCCGAGTCCACTCAGTAATGAGCCGCGCCTCTGCGCCTCCCTCTTTTTTATGGGGAAGGCGTGAGCCGCCTCTTTACCATGATGTGACGCATGCGTGCGGAAACCGCCCCACGCATGACCCCCACGTCACGCACGACCCTCCACGTCGCGTGTTCAACGCGGGTCGTGGGGAAGCGCAAGCGAGCGAAAAGTTTGCATGGTAAAATCCCGCCTTGCCTGCCTGCGCACAGTTCTGGGCCTGGCCCAACAACGTGTCGCGCTTATGTGTGGCCCAGGCCCGGGGGCTCCTGTCGGTGTACAAAAGTAGGGGCACTCCTTTTTTACCCCTTTACTTGTGCACGAGCAGTCGGAGCCGCGCCCGCGGCCACACTAAGCAGGGCAGATGAAGGAAGCCGAAGCACAAGACAAATGAGGCAACGCCAAGACCAGAAGCGCAAAAGAGCAAGAGGGCGGGGTGGACTCCTCCGGCAAGACCCTTGCCAGGGCAGCCTCCGCAGCCCTGGCAAGAGCCTTGCCGGGGCAACTTGCCCGATGCCAGCAGAGCAAGCCACCCTTGAGCCCGCGGGTTCCAACACCACCAACCAACTACATTGGAACCAAGGCCCGGGAGGCACCTCTGTGGTGGCATGCAGATCTTCGTCAAGATCATGAACACACAAGATCAGATGAGGACCAGAAGACGACGACCCTCGGCGAGATCCTTGTCGAGGAGATCCACGAGACCCCCGGCAAGACCCTTGCCGGGGACGACCACGGTGCCGCGGCAAGACCCTTGTCGGGGCCCCGACAGGCCCTTGCCAGAGACACTTACGGGGCCGCGGCCAGGGCCGCGTCTGCCAAGGCTCCACCGCCGTCCCCATGCAGCTGCCAGCTCAACTAGCTGAGCAGGCACCTGCGTGGCGACGAGCGGCCTCCACAACCGACTCAACAAGCACCTGCGTGGTGACATGTAGGTCTTCGTGAAGGCTCCACCACCGCGCCAGCTCAGCAGCCAGCTAACGTGGCGCCACGACGCCTCATCAGCTCGGACGCGTGTCGAAGCCAGGCGAGGCGGCGACAGCTAGGACGTGCTTCCTTGCCGTCCCCGATAAAGCGAGAGGGGCACGTCGGCAGCGCATTAACTGCGTTTGTCTGACGGTGCCAGAGGATAGACTCATCCACTGTACACCTTTCTACCTCCTGTGTGCCACTGTGGCAGCCCCTTTTACCTATAAAAGGAGGCCCGAGGCAACCAGGAGGAGGATTCAGATCGTTTGGGCAAATTACACCCCGTAGCTAGTTCAAGAACACAAGAACACTCAAATACATCCACCAAAGCAGGACTAGGGTATTACGCATCTCCGCGGCCTAAACCTGGGTAAACGATCTGTGTGCTTCCTGTCAGACCCGCTCTTTGCACAACCCCGCACCCGCCAACCGTAGAAGGAATCCCCGTGATTCCACAGGTGTCGATTTCCCCCGACATAAGTACTATTGCAAACCCATTCATATTTTGTTATTGCATTATACCTATTGTATTCTAACTTTACCGTGGCTTATACCCCCCGATACAATCCATAGATTCATCAAAATAAGCACACAATGCAACAAAAACAGAATCTGTCAAAAACAGAACAGTGTGTAGTAATCTTAACTTTGACCATACTTCTGTAACTCCACAAATTCTGAAAAATTAGGACAACGTGGGAAATTTGTATATTAATCATGTTTAAAAAATTCAGAATTTTATCATGCTCCAGAAATTTTTAACTATTCTGCTACTAGACACAAAAGTTTCTATTAATGCATAGAATCAAATCAACTATCACCCAAATCATCCCAAAGCTTTACTTGGTACAAACACTAATTAAAACACTAAAACACAATCATAACAATAGCATAATTGTATATTTATCGAAAACATAGAAGAAGAAATTAAAAGATAACTATTGGGTTGCCTCGCAACTAGCGCTATCATTTGACGTCCCTAGCTAGGCATAATGCAAAGTTTCAAGTATTGTCATCTTTGGTTTTGGTTCCATAGGTGGCCCTCATGGTTGACTCATATGGTGGCTTAATTCTAGTTCTAGGGAAGTGTTCCATACCCTTCTTTAATATACCCTTCTTTAACGGAAACTAAAATCTAATGTTCATAAAAATGATCTACCAAGTATGATGGGGCAACACAGATTGCAATAAATGTCAAGTACAATAAAATGAACGGGCACATAGTTCCTATTTGCAAGAATAAGAACATCATTAATTCTACCCAAAGGCTTTTTAATAATAGAATACGACAAGTGCAAATTAACAGAACATTCATGCATATTGGTAAACCTAGCACATCACATAGAGATTTTGGAATTATGGAAACACTAGCACCCAAATCACATAAAGCATTGCATTCATAATTTTTAATCTTGACTTAATGGTGGGTTCCCATTCATCATATAATTTTCTAGAAATTGAAACCTCTAATTCTAGCTTTTCTTCTAAAGCTTTCATCATTACTTCTAGAATATGTTTAGTAAAAGCTTTATTTTGTTCATACGCATTGGGTGGATTTAACATGGATTGCAACAAATAAATACACTCAATCAAAGAGCAACTATCATAATTAAAATCTTTGTAATCCAAGAGAGTGGGCACATCATTAGTTAAAGTTTTTACTTCACCAAGCCCACTTTTAGTAATTTTGTCACCAAGTTTTTCAGCCTCCGAATCATGAGGACACCTTCTAACTAAAGTTGACTCTTCTTCAGTCCTCTTATCATAAATTTTAACATTACTAAACGAGGAATCAATATAAGAAACTCCAATCATTTTAATCTCCTCATCATTAGGAATCGTTTTTTCTACTAAGCACAATGGTTCTTTTCTTACTTTCATACATAGAGACATATAAAGGTTTAATTGATTCATTAATATCAACCTTGGGTGGCAAGATTTTATTCTTAAGATTTTCTACACCATGAATAATTATATCAATGCTTCTAGAAATATCATCAATTTTACTCAACTTTTCTTCTATCGTAGAGTTGAAAACATTTTGTGCATTGATAAGTTCTTTAATATTACTTTCAAGATCACAGGGCGGCCTATTATTATTATTATAAGAATTACCATAGGAATTGCCATAATTATTAGAGGAATTTATAGGAAACGGCCTAGGATTAAAATTACCTCTATAAGCATTATTATTAAAATTGTTTCGCGAGACAAAATTCACATCTGTGGGATCATTATTTTGCTCAATCGAAGTGAAAAAAGGCACATCATTAGGATCAACAGGAGCACTTTTACTAGCAACCAATTTCATAAGGGCATCAACTTTATCGCTCAAAGTACTAAGTTCTTCATTAGAATTCACCTTACTAGTAGGAGCTCTTTCAGTATGTCATTGTGAATAATTTGCCATAATATTATCAAGCAATTTAGTAGCTTCACCCAAGGTAATCTCCATAAAAGTACCACCCGCGGCGGAATCTAAAACATTTCTAGAAACAAAATTCAATCCCGCAAAAATTTTGTGTATGATTATCCACAAATTTAAACCGTGAGCAGGGCAATTTCTTATTACCATTTCATCCTTTCCCAAGATTGGGTAACATGTTCATGCTCAAGTTGCTTAAAATTCATAATTTGATTTCTAAGGGAAATAATTTTCGCGGGAGGAAAATACTTAGTAATAAAAGCATCCTTGCACTTGTCCCAGGAATCAATACTATTTCGCGACAAAGATGAAAACCAATTTTTTGCTCGATCACGCAAATAAAAACGGAAATAACTTTAATTTCACAATATCATTGTCCACATCGTTTTTCTTTGGCATACGCGGCATCCTCATTAAATTACCGGAAAATTGCTCTTTCATAACAAGATTCAAAAAGAGGCATTAATATCATAAGACTCCGCACTAGCGGGGGAGGATCAATCGGAGTACTAATAAAATCATTATTATTAGTATTAGAAAAATCACACAATTTGGTATTTTCTTGAGACATCGTGACTACGCAAACAAGATCACAAGCAAACAAAAAGATCAAACAAGAAAAAGACAAACATAAATTATTCTTGTATTTTTGTAAAAACTTTTTAGAAGTGGGGGAGATGAAAACGAGAGGAAAATGGCAAATAAATTAAATGCAAGGAGATGAAAGTTTATGCGTAGGTACTTGATAGATGTTGATGATGTCTCCCCGGCAACGGCGCCGGAACTTCTTCCTGCTACTTGTGAGTTGCGTTGGGATTTCCCCGAAGAGGAGAGATGCTGCAGTACAGTAGAGATAAGTATTTCCCTCATTTATGAAACCAAGGTTATCAATCCAGTAGAAGAACCAAGGGACACTATGTAAACAACACCTCCACACAAACAACAAATACTTGCAACCCAACGCGTAGAGGGGTTGTCAATCCCTCAACAGTTATGAGCAAGATTAAATTGTATAGGTTTTGATAGATAGATCTAACTAAAATACAAAATAAAGTAAATAAAATAAAATTACAGCAAGTTTTTTTTGTTTTTAATATATGATAGAAAATAGACCCGGTGGTCATAGTTTTCACTAGAGGCTTCTCTCGACAAAATAGCATACGTTGGGTAAACAAATTACTATTGGGCAATTGACAGAAAAGCAAATAATTATGACGATATCCAAGGCAATGATCATGTATATAGGCATCACTTCTAAAATTAGTAGACCGACTCCTGCCTATATCTACTACTATTACTCCACACATCGACCGCTATCCAGCATGCATCTAGTGTATTAAGTTCATGAAAAAGCAGAGTGATGCTTTAAGCAAGATGACATGATGTAGACAAGATAAACTCACGTATGAATAAACCTCATCTTTTTACCCTTAATAGCAACAATGCATACGTGTCATGTCCCTTTCAGTCACTGGGATTGAGCACCGCAACATCAAACCCATTACAAAGCACATCTTTCCATGGCAAGATAAATCAATCTAGTTGGCCATTGGCCAAACTAAACCAATAAACCAGAGAAGAAATACGAAGTTATAACAATCATGCATAAAAGAGTTTAGAGAAAATCAAAATAATATTCATGGATAGATTTGATCATAAACTCACAATTCATCGGATCTCAACAAACACACCGCAAAAAGTCATTACATCAAATAGATCTCCAAGAACACCGAGGAGACCATTGTATTGAAGATCAAAAGAGAGAAGAAGCCATCTAAATACTAACTACGGACCGTAGGTCTATGGTAAACTAATCACATATCATCGGAGGGGCATCAAGGATGATGAAGAACCCCTCCGTGATTGTTTCCCCCTCCAGCAGAGTGCCGAAAAATGCCTCTAGATTGGATCTCGTGGTTCTGGAACCTGCGGCAGCGGAAAAACTATTTTGTGGACTCCCCTAAGGGTTTTGGGATTTTAGAGTATTTATAGAGGCAGATGTAGGTCAAACGAAAGGCTATGGGCCCCACTACCCACCAAGGCGCGCCAGAGGCCCCTGGCGCACCCTGGTGCCTAGTGGGCCACTCCTCCATCTTCTCGTGGCCTCTAAAAGCTTCCAGGGTCTCTTATCACCAGAAAAAAAATCTCCAAAAAGTTTCGTGGCATTTGGACTTGGTTTGGTACTGATATTCTGCAAAGTAAAAAACAAGGAAAAAAACAGCAACCGACACTGGACACTAAGTCCCAAAAAATGATATAAAGTTGCTACTAAATGTATATAAAACATCCAAGATCGGTAATATAATGGCACGGAACAATAAAAAAATTATAGATACGTTGTAGACGTATCATACATCGCTATAACATGCGCTCAAATATTAGATCTAGCATTCAAATATAGATTTCGAGTTCACCACCTATGAGCGAAGATGGAGGGCATGTCTATCTCTGCCAATTTAGATATTTTAAAGTTTTTAACAAACAACTTCCCAGTTGAATATTGAATTATGCAATCAAATCTCACCTTTGTCCCCGGGCCGCAACACCCAACCCTCGCATCGCCGTAGTTGTGCCCACGCCACGAGGTAGCAGAGTGTTGAGCTCGATGACAGGATGGGCGACAGAATCCATGCTGATCATGGGGTTGAAGTATAGTATCCAACACGTCTCCTCCCAAGCACAACCTTCCTAAAGAGATTAGGATCAACCGGGCTACAACTAGAGAGAATATAATAAAAATAAGCAATGAATTGCTGAAGAATGAGAGAAAGAATAGTAAAAAGAAGCAAACTGAATTACTGAAGGATGGGAGAAAAATTGATGGCGTAAAATCAAGATGAAGAAAGCTCTTCCTTTTCAACTTTTAACCACCGCATACTTTGTCCTTGTCCCATCTAGGATTTTCTCTTCTTTTCCAGCCTTTAACCACCGCGTATCATCTCATTCTCTCTCTAATCAACTTCCTTCCATATCATTCTAATCTAGAACCAGACAAGGAAAATAAATTAGCATAGCTACGACAACAACAGTTTGGGAGGGCGGTAATCTAACAGAGCTTTACTCGGCAATGAGTACAGCCGCCAGATTGGCTGATGTGGCAAGTCAGCCATGGGAGACGGCAAAACCTTGGCTGCGCTCTAGCGGGGGCATGTGAGGGGAGAGGCAGAACGGGGCAATGGCGCACAGAGATGCTGGATCCTAGCGCTCAAGGATGCGTCTTCCGTCGGCCCTGTGGCATGCGAGATCCTACAGTAGGAGTCACTCCACGTCACCCTCGTCAAAGGATCTCAAATTCTAGCGTCTCATCGCGGTATAGATTTGCTGAGTTGTTGTCGTTTGGTGCTGGAGTACAGACGTGGCCGTCTGACGCCGGCGTGCCAGGCTGATTTTTTTCCTTGCTCCTGCATGTTTTGTATCCAACTAAGAAAGCCTCCTTCTTTATCTTCTACTTCTCTGAAGCTCTATCTATTATGATTCCCAAGGCCATGTTCTAAGCATTTTTTACTGCTGATGCTAATCTCTCTAAAGTGATGCTAATCTCTCTAAAGTTCTCCAACAAAGTCTCCTTTGCCTTTGCTTCCTCATATGTTTCAACCTCTGTTTATTTATCCCAAGGCAGCTTATTAGATACCAAGAAAACTTAAAAAACGTATATAAACTAGATGATACCCCGCACGTTGTTGCGGGAATATCTTGTAACATATCTCAATGTGATTCATTGTATGAAACATATATAAAAGGATAAAACTGAAACTACATGTACTTTATTATGTTTGATCACTATATAGTTGTAAAATGTTTATTAAATATAAATAGAATAATAGAATATAAATTCGCATGTTGAGATAGGTCTTTTTTCATGCTACGACAACAACAGTTTGGGAGGGCGGTAATCTAATAGAGCTTTACTCAGCAATGAGTACGGCCGCCGGACTGGCTGATGTGGCAAGTCAGCCATAGGAGACGGCAAAACTTTGGCTGCGCTGTAGCGGGGGCATGTGAGGGAAGAGGCAGAACGGGGCAATGGCGCACACAGATGCTGGATCCTAGCGCTCAAGGATGCGTCTTCCGTCAGCCCTGTGGCATGCGAGATCCTACAGTAGGAGTCACTCCACGTTATCCTCGTCGAAGGATCTCAAATTCAAGCGTCTCATCGCGGTATAGATTTGCTGAGTTGTTGTCGTCTGGTGCCGGAGTACAGACGTGGTTGTCTGACGCCGGCATGCTAGGCTGATTTTTTTCCTTGCTCCTGCATGTTTTGTATCCAACTAAGAAAGCCTCCTCCTTCTTTATCTTCTACTTCTCTGAAGCTCTGTCTATTCTGATTCCCAAGGCCATGTTCTAAGCATTTTTTTACTGCTGATGCTAATCTCTCTAAAGTTCTCCAACGAAGTCTCCTTTGTCTTTGCTTCCTTATATGTTTCAACCTCTGTTTATTGATCCCAAGGCAGCTTATTTGATACCAAGAAAACTTAAAAAGTATATAAACAAGATGATACCTCGCACGTTGTTGCGGGAATATCTTGTAACATATCTCAATGTGATTCATTGTATGAAACGTATATAAAAGGATAAAACTGAAACTACATATACTTTATTATGTTTGATCACTATATAGTTGTAAAATGTTTATTAAATATAAATAGAATAATAGAATAGAAATTTGCATGTTGAGATAGGTCTTTTTTCATGCAGGTTTCATGATGAAGTAGCATGCTTGCATGTTGCGAGACATATGATAGTGAGTGTGGGGCTTTTCTCGTGCATGTTGTGCGATGATGTGGCATGCTTGCATGTTGAGAGAAATAATTAGTGGGGGCTAGCTATTTAGATATAGAAGATACCCCGCGCGTTGTTGCGGGAATATTTTGTAACATATCTCAATGTGATTCATTGTATGAAACATATATAAAAGGATAAAACTGAAACTACATATAGTTTATTATGTTTGACCACTATATAGTTGTAAAATGTTTATTAAATATAAATAGAATAATAGAATAGAAATTTGCATGTTGAGATAGGTCTTTTTTCATGCAGGTTTCATGATGAAGTGGCATGCTTGCATGTTGCGAGACATATGATAGTGAGTGTGGGGCTTTTCTCGTGCATGTTGTGTGATGATGTGACATGCTTGCATGTTGAGAGAAATAGTTAGTGGGGGTTAGCTATTTAGATATAGAAGATTGATGAGATTACTTATAGGGACCAAAGTGAGACTATTTAATAAACGAACCACCACTTTTGTCATTGCAAACTGAAACAAGTTAGTTGGCTACAATCTTCGTTTTTTTTTTTGGAAACCACCTTTGGTTGTAAGACATGAGATCGTGAGTTCAACCTCTCACTACGACAACTATTTTTGCCTCCTCGGATGGGCCAAGATTTCCCACTATTTTTGCCTCAGCCAGATGGGCCAGGATAAGTGAGCTGGCTTCATGAGCCAAAACTCAGTCGCGCGACAATTCGTTTCATCGGACGTGCAAATAAACGGGAGCGAGCGGATGGATGAAAATATGACGTATGGAAATTATGATGGTAAGAACGAAAATCCGCATCTGAGCCCGGGCTCAGATACTCCCGCTCGGAAAAAATTCAATACAAATACTATAAAAATTCAAAAAAAAATCCTATTTTTTTGTGTGGTAGATAATTTGATGCGTGAGGTCCACTTCAAATTTCAACTCATTTGGATATCTGAGCAGTTCTCGGTAAAAAAGACAAATCGAGTCAAAACAGTTCGTGAACAATAAACTTTTTTACAGACCCTGATTTTGTCTTTTTTTGCAGAGAGCTGCTCAAATGACCAAACGAGTTGAAATTTGCAGCAAACCTCACGCATCGAATTATCTACCACACAATTTTTTTTTGATTTTTTTTGATTTTTTCTAGTATTTGTTTTGATTTTTTTCGTTGGAGCGGGTGCAACTGAGCCCGGGAACCAAATTGGCCTTCTGTGGTAAGAAACGCTTCTCCTTCTATTAATATGTATAGATTCTGAACCATGGCGACACACAAATAGTTAACTGATATTTTTATTAACAGAGAGAATCTACACGACGACCGATTTGCCGTGTCAATTTTTTTATCGATTTGGCGGCATTCCGTGTTAAAAGAATGGATCATCCATTTATTTGTTCTAAATCATATATACTACCTCTGATTCATAATAAGTGTTGCAATTTTGAATTAACCCTAGTTCAAAAACGTGACACCTATTTTGTATCGGAGGGAGTACTATTTTTCATGACAACGCTAGTTATTTATAGATGAATGATTAGAGATGGCCAATTTGGCTTCCAGGCTCAGCTGCACCCGCTCCGACGAAAAAAATCAAAACAAATACTAGAAAAATTCAAAAAATTCCAATGATCGGGTAGCACTTTCGCACTAGATGGTTAACTCTAAGTTTTTTCTGAAGTAGGTTGTTCAATGCTAGTTCAATGATTGAGCCATCTTCCTATCACCAATAACAAATGGATAGCATGCGTTGTGCAACCAATCCTACCCTCAGTTGTAGTAAGCTGAGTGTGATCCGCAGAGAGCAAAGTGTGTATCACATGAATTTGATAGCTCAGGCCTTGGAAGGACCTTTTTGGCACTAGACAGACTCTTTAATATGGATGGCAGCAACTATCCATTTTCACAATCAGATTACTGCGTGTGCGCTTGTGTGCTCCAATCTTTAGTAAATAAAGCAAAGATTTCTGAGCTAGGAATCAGAGGAAATGCTCTGACTCAAATCCAGATACAATTTGATATGTCGGAGACCTGTGTGACTCCCTACATGTATTTGAAGAGTCCCTCAGGATCATATCACAATAAACTAGACTGGTCAGGATGCTCCAACTAACAATCTAGAATCCATACTTGATAGGATCAAGAATAAAAAACATGATATCAAGAATAGCATATTGAAAGATCCCAATCATTTTTCTTGATAACTTCTTCAACCTACGTATTTTTCGTATAAATTGGATCAATTATTAATAAAATAAGGAGCAAACATAGGTATCAGATATCAGGAACATAAGCTTACCCGGGAGAAATGCACTCTGTGTTAGTCCGATCACTTAGCTTTTGCTTTCGCACTCCCTACTGATGCCTATTGCATGACTCTCATTCAGTCAAACTAGAAACTGTGTTTACAGCTGGAACGATGAATGTAATCCTACTATTCTTAGGAAGGGTAGGGTCGTCTGAGTACGGTACTATGGACATCAGGGCATATTGAATATAGTCATATAATTTGGTGTGCTGACACACCCAGAAAGGTTTCTACCTACGCAAGGAAAATGAAGAAAGCAAGCCAAATACTGAAATGTATTAAGCTATCGATCGGGGGACATAACACTATGAGGGTTGTTAAGGCGGGGCTAGGAGCTTGATATGCTGCCGACTCAGAATCAAATGAGCACAGGGGACCCTAGTCAACATTCATATTTCTACCCACCGGTGGATGATCGGTCACCTTAGTTCCAATTTAGCTACTGTTCATTTTGTTGAACTCCAAGAAGGACCGATTGCTACGTACTCTTGAGAAACAAGATGTTATGACGCCGCTGTGCCCGCGGTCCAATGATCCACCTATGTTTGTGTCGGATCTTATCCATGCTGCAACCAGGCCGTGGAATATGGAGGTGGTCAGAGAACATATGTATGAGATGGACGCCGAAGCAGTAGCGAACATTCCCATCAGTCATGTTGCCCAGCCGGAAAGAATGGAAGAGGATTTTTCGTATCACATTCGTACTGACTTAACAGGATCCGTCTCCCATAGTAATATTATGACAGTCTCTCTTGCCCCTTCGTACTTACTTGAAACAGGAATTTCTTGGTGCTCAACTGCTTATTCTGCTTTTCCTGGTACCGGTATAGATAGATAGAAAGCGCATTCAATCGAGAAAAGGATCAACTGATCCACCTCTTTACTTTTTGGTTTTTATTCGGCTGTTTCAGCATAGGTTGCATTTTAAAACAAAAGAAAAGAGCAAGTTCCCACAGGCGAAGAGCTGCTTCCGAGAAATCTTTTACCCCCTTTACGCCCTTCGGGGCTGCTAACAACGAGCTAATACACAGGAACGGCACGGCTCCTACACCGCTTAACTCCAATAATAGAACCTGGTCCCACATCCCTTGCATTTGATAATGAAACAATCAGAATTTGTTGAATTGAAATATGTTCAATCTCATTTCTTTTACGTGGTTTTGGCAACTATCAATTATCTCTTTCCTCGGCTTCCTACACGGATATAGCCGTAAACGGTATCTAGTAGGCAACCTGGGAACTACATTAGCTTAGGGGGATCGGGTAGCGAGCGCTCTCCTCGGCAAAGCAGACAAGAAGCAATTCCACCATTGGGAACGGCACGCCCCCTTCCCTAGGGCTAGAGGTATTTACACGCTGCATTGAACCTAACGCTAGAGCGAGTACTACGATGAAAATCACTTTTACGAGCGATACCTTTGTCTTTGGTGCTTGAGTTGTCCTCCCAGCGGTGTGGTCCTCGGTTTCGGAAATGACATATTGAACCGGTATCTTTAGCATATAAAAAATCCTTTGTTTGACGGCATCCCTCCTCTAAAGCTGCTTCCTTCCTTTCCGGTTCGTAGTGGTTACGAGCAGAAGTGCAATTCAAAGCGCATTCCATAGTTGTATTAGATAGTTTAGATATAGTGACCCACTAGTTCGAGATGCACTGACCTTGGCCATTGCCTGCTAACTACGGTCATTATATGTCAATTCGGATCGCACACCGGAAGCAAAGATCAGGGGATTGCCAACTTGAATGAATGTAATCCAGTTACGGTGTAGGGGAGATTTATTATTGAGTTGATAACGCACTCCGTTTACTAACATTGAGAACTATGCCACGGAATGGAATATTCCCATTTCCGATTGTTGAAAACAAATGCGACTTTCAAAAGGCACATCAAATGTATGGACACAATGATTTGCCCATTGATTCATTGATTCATTAGCTGCGCTGCTTTTGTGAGTTCCACTGGCGTGAAACTCCGAAGGGAGAGCCCGGAGGGAGCTTATTCATTCCTTTCGTGGCTTGCCATGGTTATTTCCTTACCCAGGGCACAGTCTGGTTATTTGTTTGTGCCTCATCGGGCACCCAAGGGTTTATCTTATGAATGGTGCGATCCGGCATCCTTGAAGCTCGGAACTCCTCTCTGGAATTTTGACCATGAAAATGCCATTTACCCTTAGCAATGAAGAAATCTATTGAACAATCTGTTTCATTGCAATACCTCGCTCTAACAACTCCTATTCCCACGACATTACTACAAGGATTTCCTGTTTCCCCGATCCACCAGCTACGTTCGCACACTTCCAAATAGTAAATGCTCCCGCGGTTGGAGTTGAGACTTTCTTATCCCTCTTGTTACGACGATCGAGCATATGATTCTTTTCTTGATTGAAATCATTCACTTTTCCTTGAAATCGTCACAAAGTAATTGGAAGAACTCTCGACTAAACACTTAAACAATTGGATCCAGTAGGGTTCAATAGAGGTATGGTATCGGCAACCTTTTAGGGAGCGAGATTCTTTGGAATAAGATAGCTGCCCAGAGCTTGCGACGTACCTACCCCCTGGGCGTAGATAGAATTAGGTAAGATAAAAATCGATTGGAAAGTCCTAAATTAGACCAATTCAATTCCGTCTGCTAGAATAAGAAAAAAGTGCTTCTGAATTTCTCTCATCCTTTATAATGAGAATTTCTCTTTGTTCAGTAATAACTTAATCTTGCAATAAAACACTCTTGCTTGGAAGGTATGGTAAAGGTAAACTGTTTCTATTTTTTGATATAAAAAAGAGAGTGCTAAAGGAGTCATTCAGAAGTGAGTGAAGGGGCAAAGCTCATTTCTTTCATTCAGGAATGGACACTGGACCAGAATGAAATGTGGGAATATCGGGATTGGCAGATTTTTTATATTGAAATAAAAAAACTCAACACGACTAGTGAATTCAAATTAGAGTCACTTGCGGATTTCTTCAAATTGTTGTAGTGTAGTATTGTGGTTTTTCAGTAAAGATCCCGACCTATAAATATTCACAGCCCGACTCATACGGGTGGACAATATTCACCCAGAGCCCCGTTGCGACCGCAATGCTGTTCTTGAAGGACCTTACCTTAGAGCAAAAAAAGGGAATAGAAGTTAGGAAGACTACTGATGTAGGGCGGCGGGTGAGCTCAACCTCGAACCAAACAAGCAACGGATTGAGCAACTAGCACGAAAGCCGTTGCGCGTTAGGGCATCCGTTTTCTTGCTCCATCGTTATTAGTTTCTATTCTCTCCCTGCACGAACCTCGGTCCAATCAATTTGTTTGGAATTGGGGTTAGGACCGGTTAGAACTCCCATTTCCCGATCAAAGGTTTGAGCTGCTATGGCAAGCTTTTTTCCGAATAGTGGGTATGGGGAACCCACCGTACCAACACGATTGGCTGGTGTTGCTGATACCGGACCCGTTATAACCCCGATTGGAAGGGCGGGCCAGTCTGAGGCTCTGGGGATGCGAGGCCATTGAAAGTGAGTATCCCATATTCTATGATGGAGATAGAGCATTAATTGCAATTTTCACCCCCACCTTAACGACCGAGCGAGGGATGAAATCTTTCGACGACTAGGGAGGCGTCACCCGAGGCCGATTCTAGTGGATCACTATAGAATCTTCTAGAAGCAGGTTCTCCGAGCACTATGGTAGGACATGGATCGATCATGACGAGAATGGACTTCTCCGTCATGTAATGGTTTAGAAGAGTCACGGTCCTGTCCCCGCCGGGCTTTTTCCCTTCTCGACTAGACGAAGGAGATATTCATTCCATTCAGGCAGGTGAGGAAGGGCGGCGTCGGCTTGACCCTGTCTTCTCTCTTGGTCGGGTCGGAGGCTAAGTTTCTCATTCAGTGGTGAGGTGTTCATAGAAAGCAAGGCCTCGCCCAACGAGTGGCGGATTTGGTTTGGATGGGGTCTCGCTTGGACGCTGGGGAGATCCATAGATCTGGATAGAGTCTTTCTCACTCAGTAAAGAAGAGTACGCGCGCTACGGCTTATGCAGTGGATCTTCGGGCAACCAACCCGGCACATCCAATTCCGATCAACAACTTGGAGGTATGGCTGAGTGGCTTAAGGCATTGGTTTGCTAAATCGACATACAAGAAGATTGTATCATGGGTTCGAATCCCATTTCCTCCGGCACGGAAGTAGAACGGGCGGACGAAAAAAAGTGCAATGTTTTCGTTTTTTTCTGGATCGCATTCCTCCAGCTTTTGTTCTTTCTGACGAAAATCACTCTTCTTTACTGGGATTCTAGTACGCGACTATTGCTTTCGCTTTCACCACTCGTAATAATAGTGATCTTATATTTGTATTGCAAAATGGAGAGGGAACTACTCGCTAATGGTAGTAAAACCGCCCTGCTCTTCTTGGTTAGTATGGAGAGAAGTTATCCGAAAGGTTGAAAGATGCCAACGTGAGCTAGCGTCTCGTTATGCTTAATAGCATTCCAATCTTTTAATAATTATCACTACTTGTATCTCTTTTGCTTCGCTTGGTTGATTAGTTTCACTACTTCAAATAAAACAATGAACCTTTTCCTGTGTGGCCAAAGGGACTATGTTCCTAAAGTTTGAATTGATCATTCAATCGATCTAGGAATCATGCATGGCACAAGGTAAAGGATGGAATGAGACATCTGATAAAGAGCCTAGAATGACCTTTCCCGATCTTTTGAAGGGTAAGAATAAGAACTCTGTTGTATCGATGCACGGCTCTCAGGCGAGATTGAACACGAAAAAAGGTGCATCAAGGCGTGAATAAGGAAGAAGTCACCTTTGTCGGTTTTCAAATTGAGGACCAACTGTGCTCCGAAAGTGAGAGAAGAGATCTCAAAAGACCGACACCCACATCAAGAGAAACAGACGAAGCAGCTCAAGCAGAGCTAGAAATGGAAGTCGAAGCAGCATCTTCTTCCTTTTTCCATACAGAGAAAGGTGCCTTCGCTTAGATTTTTTTCTGTTGATCAGAATTCCTTAGAAGAAATTGGAAGAAAACCGTAGCGAAACGGTTGAACCTTAGCGAAGTACTTTGGGTTCATTACAACCTTCTCCTATTCAGAATCGGAGAATAGGAACAAAGTAGCTCGCCTAAAGAGGGACTACAATTCTTCTTTACTTCGATTAAGAAACTAGATTCTCAATAGAGTTGCTTAAGCATAGGTATTTTTATGGGGATTCTTTTTATCGCTGTAGGATTCCTATTCAAGATTACTGCAGTTCCTTTTCGGGCGGCTGTAGGACCGATGGCCCCCTATAGGTAGTAGGGTAGGGTGGGTGGTACCGCTCAGATAGCGGCCAATCCTCCTAACTGCGCGCGGGCCGGGCTTAGAGCGCGTGAAACTCATCACTACCCTTCGGGGTCAACCTAGCGGCTTCTATGAGGAAGGCGGCGCAAAGGAGGCTCGAGGGCTTGTTAAGGAAGGCGGCTAGGGCCGCTGAAGGGGGGAAAACGAAAGGTGTTTTCTGGTCTCCCCTTCGCCTGGGGGTGCTTGTGGGGGGGTGTGCCACGATGAAACAAGGGAATGAAAGGTCGCTTTGCGTTGGATGCTCTTTACCCTCCCCACTATGAGGGCTCTATTGTCTTGGGGAGCGTTGAAGCTTGCTTCTTTTCCATACTTTTCTTGGTCATCAATACGACGACCTATTCTTAATAGAACCGATCTTATTTTCACTACAAGAGGAATTTCGTGCTTCTGCCGGATCCTCCCTATCTCCTGATCGAGCTTGTGTAGGTAGATATTGCTTGGTAGGGCCGATAGTAGTACACTGTTTGGGATGGAGTCAGGGCCCTTCTCACCCCCTACGAGTCGTCCGGCGGAAAACTTTTTCTGAGTGGGGTAAAAGAACTTGGAATCGGCGATCTCTTCCTTCAAGATTGAGATGAATCGATGTCGGTCGATGGTGTGAAAACACTTCCTGATGTCGAATTCCAAAAACCAGCGAGAGGTTCCCCACTCTTCTTTGATCCGTCTGAGGGCCGAGTGGCAGCCTCGACCCGAGCGGAAGTGCGATGTGTCTGGAAACTCGGGATCGTAAATGGATTCGGGTACCATTCTGATCGCCTCTTTCATGATCTTTTCTATTGGTAGAACTACTGTGAGCGGTCATTGGCTAAGTCGCTAAGTCATTGCGGACACTTGCCATCCTCTCATATCCAAAGACGAGCAACGACTTCCGGGGTAAAACAGAGGGCTAAAACCTGAGCCTCTTTTTCCATCCCAGGGGGTAGCGATTTCAAGAGTACTTGGTTTAAAACTTCCAGTTTATTCAAGTAGTTTCACTCGATGAAAAATGCATGCAAAATGCATTCTATTGCTGATTCTCTGTTAGGCATTACACCTCTGTCCCAAGCTGTTCGTGTTAAGGTGGCCGATGGCGCTGAGTTAACTTCCTTGTTTCTTCTGCTTGATTTGATCTTTGCAAGTATCTGCCGATACCGCTCCATCACATCAGCCAAGGAGCCCCACATTCCAGAGTGCAATGAATGCAACTCAGAAGCCATTCTTATCTGTCTATGCCCCATATCTTGGATCCGGGTCTGCGTATGAATAGTATTCGTATCACAGCCGAGCAAGAGGATTGACTTACTCATTTCAAGCGGAAGTGGGGATTGAACCCAGTAGATACCTAGCAGCTAAAAGAGGTCCAAAGCACCGGATATGGCTCAAATAGTCCTTATAGAAATGATCTACGAACTATAACCTTTCGATAAGAAAGATTAGTTACACAAGATATATTATTCTTTCTCACTTCGTCTAGAAACCAAAGGGAGAAGGAGTGAGAGTTGAAAGCGGCAGAGATGAAGTACCAGCAGCTACAGTCGTAGGTGGAAGCCTTTCTTTCTTCTTGCACGTATTGAGCTTGGCGCTCCTTGAGATCTCGGAATAGCTCCGAACCAACGACCTTGAGCGGGTCTCCTCAAAACCACCGTAACTACCCGCTGCAAGCCATGCTCCTTGTATGCTAAGGCGGAGATTAATTAATTGCTGCCATAGCAGGCGCCTATCTATAGACAGATTGGATCGATAAATATATAAAAAAACTTGTCAAGCTTTGCAAGGTCCCCTTCTCAGAACATCAGCAAGTCAGCACCAGGTCAAATTCTCCAATTACAGTAATATACCATAAACAATCATCCTTTAGGAGCTATATTATCCCTCTAGGGGAGCTAGTATAGTTGGCCATAAGGTCACACCCCTTCTTCATTCCATTTTCTATTTTAGAACTTCGGGTTTCAAAGACTTTTCCCACAATAGAGGCTTTGTTCTTTTTGAGCAGAAAGAATGAATCTAGTATCGACGGAATGGTATCTATCTTCTTAATATTCGTTTTCCAAGGGAATGAGCCAACCCACACAAGAGTGCCTACTAGCTTGTCACGAACACAGAGGAAAAGAAGTAAGATACCCCCGCCCCCGAGCCGGGACCCCTTCTTCTTATACCGCTAGTGGTCTTGGATGAAGAACCACAAGAGCAACCTGAGGTAGTCGAGGAGGAGCCACAAGAGCAAGATGGAGGTTAAAATGAGACATGTGGTAATACTTCTTTGGAATTGCCGCTTGCACTACGCGGAGAGACTAGGACTAATGCTGGAAAGCCTCCGGTCCGATATGGCTATGAGCATGACATCGAAAACTAAATGCAGCAACTATGTTTTCCAAATACCCCATTCCTATCATAGAAGACCGGCATTTTTGGATGAGGTGTGAACTAAGATAGATTTGAGGGCTGGTTATCACCAAATAAGAATGAAAGGAAGAGGATATCTACAAAACAGCCTGAAGGACCGGCTTTTTGAATTCAAGGTGATGCCCCGGCAACCTTTCAACAACTCATGAATAGTGTTTTTAAAGAGATATGTTGGAAAGGGGTATTGGTCTTTTTCGATGACATTCTAGTGTACAGTTCTACCATGGTGGAGCATCTCAAGTTGCTAGAGGAAGTGTTCCGGCAGAACAAACTTTTTGTGGGTGAGCCAAATTTCATAAAGGAAATACATTATTTATGAAATTGGGGTATCTACTGATACAAACAAGGTAGAGGGCATGACAGCTTGGCCAAAACCAGCCAATGTCAGAGAACTCCGAGGTTTGCAGGGGTTATTACAGGAAGTTTGTACCGGGGTATGGAGCTATCAGCAGGCCTTTAACTGAGTTGTTAAAGAAAGGTGTGGAGAAGAAGCCAGAAAAGCATTTCTCAAGCTCAAAAGTGCTAAGATATGGTGATGCCTTTGAACGTTGACTGGGAGAGCGGCTCGAAAGAGTTGGGACAGACTAGAAGCTTTGAAGTTTACGTTCTTTAAAAAGATAATAGCAATCTTGACTTACATCCGGTCAAGATCCCCGTGAAGGAATGCTGATTGAACATCGAGCTGATAAAGAGGGAGTACCATACCCAAGATACTCCATTAAAGGAAAGGTATGCTTGTTTGGTTTCTTTGGTCCGAGAACACACACCACAAACTCTCGCAGTCGATGAGGAACCGTTAGTCAAACTACATTTCAGTAATCCGTCTGGCCTTAACCTCTACACAAGGAGATCTTACGTATAGACCCATGATTAGGTAACTACTTCTTCTTTTATTCGGAGTATCCAATGGAAAGTGGGCCTCTATCTACAGATCATGGATACCTGGGCGCTAGAAAGGTTACCGAACCAGGGTTAAGTGAGGCTGTTCAAACTTCACGGCCTTCACTATCGGATGTATATGAGTAAAATCAGACATCAGTATCACAACCTAGATAGAGAGTGATCTTTCCTTCTTGTCGAAGAAAGATATGACGTTGGGAAGGGAAAGGGAGTAGAAACGTTTTCGTAGCCTTGGGGCGAAGGGTTGAGAGTTCTGTGATCCAGTTCTTTGAGCATACATAGGTTGAGGATGGAACTCCTATAGTAATCGATGTGGAAAAAGGCAACAGTCGAGAATACAAAGCAGAAAAAGCGAGTGAGATCTTGACTTTCTATTATCATACAACATAGAAGTATTTAATCAAATCAGAAAGAGCCCTGGGATTTGACCAAAACGGCAACAATGAAGCATCAGCATTATGCTTCTGTCCCGTGATGAAGAAGGATAGAAGAATGGTAAGATAGGATCGTTGACGACTCTCCAAATAGAGCACTTACTTCGTTGACGACAAGAACCCCATTTCCACTAGCCAAAGAGCAATTCATTTCTTCGACTCGATGCCTCCTCATTTGCTCCCATTCCCATATTAATAAAAGAATTACAGAAATGCGAGGGAAAAGAATGCCAAAAGCATTTAGAGATTTGACTGGGATTCGTTCTGGCTCAGATGGCGAGGGATTGCTATAACTATTTTGAGAAGCATTAATGAGATCTCTTTTTTTCACAAAGTGATATGGAAAAAATAGCTCTTCAACCAGAAATAGCAAGCAACATGTTTTTCTTCTCTCTTCCGGGCACACACCCTATCGGGTGACGCCACTGACAAACACCCTAAAGGGGAACGCAACACTTCCTATAACAGAAAAAGCAATATCTGAAATCTTTAAGCAACTAAAAAAGACGTATACTAAAAGATATGTGTTGAAAAGGGATGGTCAATAACAAGATGAACCCAATGCCCAATCTTCCCAATAGTATTCCTTAACTCTTGAATTGATACACTTGTTCATGGCATCTATTCTCTATCTTCACTTTTCACCTTCTCATCCTTAACCTCAGTGATCTGTTCCTCCTAGACATCCTTCTGCGTACAAAAATAGAAGAAGAAGCACGGGCATAAATCAATAGAATAGTTTAGTTTCAGAAGTCTTTTTTGATTGGTATATCAATCATGGTTTATAGGGAAATAGTTAGAATAGGAAAGATCTGTTAGTTACTAATGTTTGGGTTTTTGTTTACGGCAATAGTAGGTTTCTTGCTTGTCATATTTAGAATATAAGCATCAGTTACATTTGACGTCCAGCCTTTTTATAGAAGAGAAAGGAAGGTTAAGGGCAAGGGCGCATCATAATATATAAGAAAAACTTGATCTTTGAGGGGAAATTTTTCCAACTAGACCGATAAATGAGAAAAAGTACCAGTCGTACCAAGAACCAAAGGCGCCAGCTTTCATTGATATATATACCGTATCTTTTAGCTGAAAAATCTATGGATAAGAACCGGCTCTGGGAGGAGGGGTGGCACGACAGAGCAATGGAAAGCTGGGATCTTTCCTTATCTTCGGTCGTGATGCCTTTTCCTTTTGTATGAGAAAGCGCTACAAAACATCCTTCTCGCGGGTTATCTTCTACTCAAGCAAGCTCTCTCCTATTCTTCATCCACCAACTAGCAGGAACGTAGGAGCACAAGAGGGTCATCATCTTCTGAAACGATTGGCTTTCGATCTGCTTTCCAAGAGGTGGTTTCTGACATGACAAGAAAGAGTGGAATTCTTGTTAGGATTGGCATGTCAAGTTGCTTTCTCGGACCCTAACATAAACCACCTTATCCTCACTCAGATTGTTCTTTTGGACTGAGCAGAAGCACGACCTCTATCTGACGTTTTCTCTATCCCTTCTAATCTCTCAATGGCATTTCCATCTCTCTATTCAATCAATCAAGTAAGTCCGGATGACACTTGTCTTTATTTAGTGTTTCCCCGACTATTCAGCCATTACTTGCATCTCAGGTTCTTTGTACCCTTTTTTAGTGCCATGCACACTGAGGTTTCTAGCATGACCGAATCTTTTGAGAATATCGCTTATTACGTTAATTTCACTCTTCTTCCTCCCCACCTACCCGGTAGGTAAGTAGTGGCCTCGGTTTCTCTATTTGCTATGAGAAACCTACACAAGTAAATTTCTATTTCATGCGCGATCCCAATCATGGACTTTCACAATTAAGTCGATATGGGGTTTATCCTTCATGTTATTTAAAAAATAAAGGCATCGCCCTGAAATGCCCTCGAGGACCTGGTTTTTTTTACCCGTTTTTCCTCGCTCGCATTTTCCAGGTTAAGATCCCTGTAAATTTCTTCCAATTTGGTTCGGGCAGCTTACGATTTCGACACGATCTTAGAACATTCTTTATTTGCTTTTTCAATAACGAAATGGAGGGTACTTCTGGGTTGGGCAGGGTGTGGCTTGCGGATGGCTCCGACCGAAACCCATCTTTTCCAAAAACAAGGAAAAAACAGCAACCGACACTGGACACTAAGTCCCAAAAATGATATAAAGTTGCTACTAAATGTATATAAAACATCCAAGATCGGTAATATAATAGCACGGAACAATAAAAAAAATTATAGATACATTGTAGATGTATCATACATCGCTATAACATGCGCTCAAATATTAGATCTAGCATTCAAATATAGATTTCAAGTTCACCACCTATGAGCGAAGATGGAGGGCATGTCTATCTCTGCCAATTTAGATATTTTAAAGTTTTTAACAAACAACTTCCCAGTTGAATATTGAATTATGCAATCAAATCTCACCTTTGTCCCCGGGCCGCAACACCCAACCCTCGCATCGCCGTAGTTGTGCCCACGCCACGAGGTAGCAGAGTGTTGAGCTCGATGACAGGATGGGCGACGGAATCCATGCTGATCATGGGGTTGAAGTATAGTATCCAACACGTCTCCTCCCAAGCACAACCTTCCTAAATAGATTAGGATCAACCGGGCTACAGCTAGAGAGAATATAATAAAAATAAGCAATGAATTGCTGAAGAATGAGAGAAAGAATAGTAAAAAGAAGCAAACTGAATTACTGAAGGATGGGAGAAAAATTGATAGCGTAAAATCAAGATGAAGAAAGCTCTTCCTTTTCAACTTTTAACCACCGCATACTTTGTCCTTGTCCCATCTAGGATTTTCTCTTCTTTTCCGGCCTTTAACCACCGCGTATCATCTCATTCTCTCTCTAATCAACTTGCTTCCTTCCATATCATTCCAATCTAGAACCAGACAAGGAAAAGAAATTAGCATAGCTACGACAACAACAGTTTGGGAGGGCGGTAATCTAACAGAGCTTTACTCGGCAATGAGTACAGCCGCCAGACTGGCTGATGTGGCAAGTCAGCCATGGGAGACGGCAAAACTTTGGCTGCGCTCTAGCGGGGGCATGTGAGGAGAGAGGCAGAACGGGGCAATGGCGCACAGAGATGCTGGATCCTAGCGCTCAACGATGCGTCTTTCGTCGGCCCTGTGGCATGCGAGATCCTACAGTAGGAGTCACTCCACGTCACCCTCGTCAAAGGATCTCAAATTCTAGCATCTCATCGCGGTATAGATTTGCTGAGTTGTTGTCGTTTGGTGCTGGAGTACAGACGTGGCCGTCTGACGCCGGCGTGCCAGGCTGATTTTTTCCTTGCTCCTGCGTTTTGTATCCAACTAAGAAAGCCTCCTCCTTCTTTATCTTCTACTTCTCTGAAGCTCTGTCTATTATGATTCCCAAGGCCATGTTCTAAGCATTTTTTTTACTGCTGATGCTAATCTCTCTAAAGTTCTCCAACGAAGTCTCCTTTGCCTTTGCTTCCTTATATGTTTCAACCTCTGTTTATTTATCCCAAGGCAGCTTATTTGATACCAAGAAAACTTAAAAAACGTATATAAACTAGATGATACCCCGCACGTTGTTGCGGGAATATCTTGTAACATATCTCAATGTGATTCATTGTATGAAACATATATAAAAGGATAAAACTGAAACTACATGTACTTTATTATGTTTGATCACTATATAGTTGTAAAATGTTTATTAAATACAAATAGAATAATAGAATAGAAATTCGCATGTTGAGATAGGTCTTTTTTCATGCTACGACAACAACAGTTTGGGAGGGCGGTAATCTAATAGAGCTTTACCCGGCAATGAGTACGGCCGCCGGACTGGCTGATGTGGCAAGTCAGCCATAGGAGACGGCAAAACTTTGGCTGCCCTGTAGCGGGGGCATGTGAGGGGAGAGGCAGAACGGGGCAATGGCGCACAGAGATGCTGGATCCTAGCGCTCAAGGATGCGTCTTCCGTCGGCCCTGTGGCATGCGAGATCCTACAATAGGAGTCACTCCATGTCACCCTCATCGAAGGATCTCAAATTCTAGCGTCTCATCGCTGTATAGATTTGCTGAGTTGTTGTCGTTTGGTGCCGGAGTACAGACGTGGATGTCTGACGCCGGCATGCTAGGCTTATTTTTCCTTGCTCCTGCATGTTTTGTATCCAACTAAGAAAGCCTCCTCCTTCTTTATCTTCTACTTCTCTGAAGCTCTGTCTATTCTGATTCCCAAGGCCATGTTCTAAGCATTTTTTTACTGCTGATGCTAATCTCTCTAAAGTTCTCCAACGAAGTCTCCTTTGTCTTTGCTTCCTTATATGTTTCAACCTCTGTTTATTGATCCCAAGGCAGCTTATTTGATACCAAGAAAACTTAAAAACGTATATAAACTAGATGATATCTCGCACGTTGTTGCGGGAATATCTTGTAACATATCTCAATGTGATTCATTGTATGAAACATATATAAAAGGATAAAACTGAAACTACATATACTTTATTATGTTTGATCACTATATAGTTGTAAAATGTTTATTAAATATAAATAGAATAATAGAATAGAAATTCGCATGTTGAGATAGGTCTTTTTTCATGCAGGTTTCATGATGAAGTGGCATGCTTGCATGTTGCGAGACATATGATAGTGAGTGTGGGGCTTTTCTCGTGCATGTTGTGCGATGATGTGGCATGCTTGCATGTTGAGAGAAATAATTAGTGGGGGCTAGCTATTTAGATATAGAAGATACCCCGCACGTTGTTGCGGGAATATTTTGTAACATATCTCAATGTGATTCATTATATGAAACATATATAAAAGGATAAAACTGGAACTACATCTAATTTATTATGTTTCACCACTATATAGTTGTAAAATGTTTATTAAATATAAATAGAATAATAGAATATAAATTTGCATGTTGTGATAGGTCTTTTTTCATGCAGGTTTCATGATGAAGTGGCATGCTTGTGAGACATATGATAGTGAGTGTGGGGCTTTTCTCGTGCATGTTGTGTGATGATGTGACATGCTTGTATGTTGAGAGAAATAATTAGTGGGGGCTAGCTATTTGAATATAGAAGATTGATGAGATTACCTATAGGGACCAAAGTGAGACTATTTAATAAACGAACCACCACTTTTGTCATTGCAAACTGAAACAAGTTAGTTGGCTACCATCTTCGTTTTTTTTGAGGAAACCACCTTTGGTTGTAAGACATGAGATCGTGAGCTCAACCTCTCACTACGACAGCTATTTTTGCCTCCTCGGATGGGCCAAGATTTCCCACTATTTTTGCCTCAGCCAGATGGGCCAGGATAAGTGAGCTGGCTTCATGAGCCAAAACTCAGTCGCGCGACAATTCGTTTCACTGGACGTGCAAATCAACGGGAGCGAGCGAATGGATGAAAATATGACGTATGGAAATTATGATGGTAAGAACGAAAATCCGCATCTGAGCCCGGGCTCAGATACTCCCGCTCAGAAAAAAATTAATACAAATACTATAAAAATTTAAAAAAAATCATTTTTTTGTGTGGTAGATAATTTGATGCGTGAGGTCCCACTTTAAATTTCAACTCATTTGGATATCTGAGCAGTTCTCGGCAAAAAAAGACAAATCGAGTCAAAACAGTTCGTGAACAATAAACTTTTTTACAGACCCTGATTTTGTCTTTTTGCAGAGAGCTGCTCAAATACCCAAACGAGTTGAAATTTGCAGCAAACCTCACGCATCAAATTATCTACCACACAATTTTTTTTTTGAATTTTTCTAGTATTTGTTTTAATTTTTTTCGTTGGAGCGGGTGCAACTGAGCCCGGGAGCCAAATTGGCCTTCTCTGGTAAGAAACGCTTCTCCTTCTATTAATATGTATAGATTCTGAACCGTGGCGACACACAAATAGTTAACTGATATTTTTATTAACAGAGAGAATCTACACGACGACCGATTTGCCGTGTCAATTTTTTTATCGATTTGGCGGCATTTCGTGTTAATAGAATGCATCATCCATTTATTTGTTCTAAATCATATATACTACCTCTGATTCATAATAAGTGTTGCAATTTTGAATTAACCCTAGTTCAAAAACGTGACACCTATTTTGTATCGGAGGGAGTACTATTTTTCATGACAACGCTAATTATTTATAGATGAATGATTAGAGAAGGCCAATTTGGCTCCCGGGCTCAGCTGCACCCGCTCCGATGAAAAAAATCAAAACAAATACTAGAAAAATTCAAAAACTTCCAATTTTTTCGTGTGGTGGATAATTTGATGCGTGAGGTTCGCTGCAAATTTCAACTCGTTTGGACATTTGAGAAGCTCTCTGCAAAAAAGACAAAATCGGGGTTTGTAAAAAAGTTTATTGTTCACGAACTGTTTTGACTCGATTTGTCTTTTTTGCCGAGAGCTGTTCAGATATTCAAATGAGTTGAAATTTGGAGCAGACCTCACGCATCAAATTATCTGCTACATAATTTTTTTTGAAATTTTTCTAGTATGTGTTTTAAATTTTTTTCTGAGTGGGAGCATCTGAGCCCGGACTCAGATGCGGATTTTCATGAATGATTATATTAAATTAGTACAAATGCCCGTGCGTTGCACCGGGCGAGAAAATGGACACGACCTGCTTCATGTGCCAAAAAAAGTGTATTCCTCACAACATTATTGAGCAATTAATAAAGCGTGTGGTTAGCCTAAAAAACCTGCTTCATGTGCCGTTGTGCATCATTTTCTTATACCAAATTTTAATAAATGTTGATGATAAGGCTAAACGTGGAAAATTTCTTATTTTTAATAAAAGTTAACGTTTACATAAAAATCGGAACACTTTTTTAAGAATAGTTAACGTTTTTAGTAAATTGGAACATTTCTCTAAAAAAGGAATTTTTTAACAGATGTTTTTTACATAATGTTTTGTCTTTTTGAAAATTATATTATATTTGTAATTGTTTTTTGCACTATTTGGGCTTGGAGCAAACATAAGGACTTGCCTACACAAACGCGCATGCTCTCAGAAAAAGAAGACACTTTCGTTGCGAGATGAATTGCACTCACTGTCTCTCTTCCCGTTCCCCATTTCATTATCCCTTGTAAACGAATAATTGCCCCTCTTCATTTAATTGCCCATGCGTTGCAACATGAACCGTAACATAATTTGCATGTTTGAAAAGTCGCCCGGGATTCAGATATCTTGGCTAAAGCAAATCTTTCCCTACCAATAAAGCAATTACTGAATCTCGCTGAAGAATGAAGAATGAACTGTGATATAATTTGCACGTTTGAAAAACTTGACTGAGATTCAGTCATCTAGTCTATAGCAAATACGTAACTCAATGCCTCACTGTGATATGGATAAACGTTATGGCCCTCTTAAACACAAACAATGATAATTCTTGTGGGGTCTTCTCTCACATAGAGTGTGAGAATTGCAAGAGCATGACAAATAATCATACAGAAAATCAGAGCTAGTCATGATCCACCCACCCAGTTGCTCCGTTGGCTTCATGTATTTGCTCACCTCTCAACAAAGCGACTTCTATAACATTGAACTGCCCCAAGTAGTGTTCCTCTATGTCGTCTCAGTGTTTCATTTTTCCACTATTATTCACCAATGAACATAGAAAGGGGTCACCAAAGGTATCTTCAGATATAACTTATACAGGGCCATCAGTTATGGTATAAGCATCCAAAGGTATATTCAGATATAACTTATATACAACAAATAGAGCCAACAAAGGGTGTCTTCAGATATAAAGCCATGTAAAAAATTGTCACCCTGGAAAAATATTGCATGCTTGAGAGATCTGTATGCACGTTTCCATCTCTGTTTACAATTTGCGACCATGTGAGCATTGTCTATGTTACAGTAAAAGAAAGCGAAGAAAAACTGTACCGGAACAGATGACCTTTGTACAGGAAGGAAAACTAACCATGAATAGATTAGCTTTAAGTCACATGATGGGGAAAAGGTAGATTTACCATTTGGAAAAAAATAGTTCTTATTAGCACTAAGACTCACATCAGGCATAAAAGATAAGGAATGCCAACAGAAGCACCACAATTTGAGTCCAAACCTGACATGGGTAATAGACGATTACTTTTGCTTGAAAAAAATACATCAAAGCTTCCATCGGTCACTGAAACTTCTCCGGGCAGAATATATGGTCCAGCAGAAAGCTACACTACCGGCAAGTATTCAAGCTCATCCATGTTATCTGTTTTGCATCTTCTCTGAAATTAAGGACATTACTGGCATAATTGGCCCATCAATCACCCGCTCCTAAGTGAAAAATAATTGAACAACTGAAGTGGGGCCACACACTCTATATTAGATAGCATATCAAACAATACCAAATGTACCAAAACTCAATGAGAAAGAAACAGAGGTAGACATGAACATTTAAGAGTTTAAACAACATGCACTTTACAAGAAAAATTGGACTGGTATCTCTTGTCATTATCTTTCAAGTAGATCCTTATCTTTTAACAGATTAACAGATTCAGATTCTACTACATATATGTGTCAATGCATTTTCTTGTGAGTCCTGCTACTACAGACTTGAGCTTCCTTATTCCGAGGTAGTGAAGAAAAATTGGACTGGTCTCTCATGTCTGATGTTATAGTAGATTGATTGACGCTCTTGCCTAACATGCTGAATTCTACACATGAAAAAGCATCACCTCGAGGGTCAATTCTAGACATGAAAAAGCATCACCTAGAGGGTCTGAAAATTAACGCAATGTATTGGATTTGGATGATGATTGACGCTCAGGTCTGGTGTGCATACATGGCTGAATCAAATGTTGGACTTGCGTGGTGTCTACTCTGCTCACGGCGCTTGTTAACAGGGGTCAAGTGGAAGCATACCTCTGGTGTAGACGCCGTAGGCGACATTGGAGTGCTCGACGAATGTTTGCGTACCTCCGGCGAACTCGGAGCTTCTTCCTCCTGTGACGCTCTTGACTGTCGTATCTGGAACTGATGAGAATTTTGTTTGCAATCAATTAGGTGATGATATGCAAAACTGCTGTACCCACTCAACAATTGGAAAAGGAGGACATGGATCTACAGAACGAAGATCAAAACAAGCTGGTTGAGGACCAGTGTCAGGAAGATGCAGCAGAAACTGCACCAGTTTCCTCTGACGAGCAAGATGGTAGCACTGAAGAAATAGAAGAAGAGGCCATGGATCCTCATAACGTGTTAACAGGGTTCAAGGGAAGCATACCTCTGGTGTAGACGCCGCAGGAGACATTGGCGAACTCGGAGCTCCTTCCTGCTGCGAACTCGGCGGAAACATTGGATGTTTCGTCGACAATTAACGTGATGGAGATTCCAGCGTAGTACTCTTCCTTCTTATAGCAGAAAGGAACAATTCGGGTCAAACACTCGATCGAGTTTTGTTGGACAAGGACATGGTCTGCATCATCTAATCGTAATCGGATCCCCTTATGTACATGTCTGCACTTGGTCTACTGCTAAGGTTCCATCACCGTGCTTCTTCCTGATCCTGCCCCCTCTTGCGCAGCTCTTGCTTTCCTGGATCTTCCTCAGCCACTGTACAAGAGATGATTGTGGAATGGACGTTCAACACCGAGTACCCGCGCTCGGCCTAGCTCTTGACAGACACCGAGGGAGCTGGGAATGCGCGCTCCTGGTCGCCGCTGGCATACATGAGCTGGTGGAGACGCCGGTCGGCGTGCGGGATGGAGCCGGCGGGGACGGCAGCCACGGCGCCGCCGCTGGCTTCCGAGTCTCGCGGAGGAGGGGGGCGAGGCGGGCCTCGATGCGCTCCACACCAGCGGCGGCCACATCCTCGTCCCGCAGGTAGACGAGGCAGGCGAGGCGGCCGCGATGCGACCACGCCCTGGCATCGATGACGCTGCAGCTCATGTCGGCCAGCACAGCGAACACCTCGGAGATGAGCCCCGTGCGGTCGGCGCCCGTCAGCTCAAGCACGGTGGCCGTGGCCGTCGCCGGCGACGCCGTTTGTTCGCACGGAGAGGCGAGGTCGAGGAGGAGGCCGGGATTGCGGAGGACGGCGGCGCGGCGTGGCTGGGGCCTCGGGGTGGCGCGCGTAGAGGTGCGACGGTCGCTGCTTGTGGTCGCCGGCGACGGCGTGTGGCGAGTGGCCGCCGGAGCTGTGCAAGGAGGCGCGAGGCGTGGGCACAGGAGCTCGGGAGCGATCCCGCCTCTCCGCGCCGTCCATCCTCCCGGCGAGCGCACTCCATCCTCCCGCGCGAGGCACGGCGGCCGCCGGCGCACGACGGAATGGGCGTAGCCGCCGGCGTAGAGTGGATAAGAGAAAGGAAAGGACTGCGGACTGAATTGAAATGCCTATAGGTTTTTTTTTTAAAGTCAAACATTTTTTCTGGATGCCACTAAAACAGGGACTGCGGGTTGATTTCCTGTAAACTGAGGGGGCTTTTTGCAAAACAACCACAACGGACAACTAGAGGTAATAGCTGGTTTATCTTTATCTTTACCTAATAATAATAAAAGAGCTATTGCTTCCTCCCTAATTTTGGTCCGCCATTACGAGATTTTCGTCCGTCCGTTGTTACAGGATTTTCGTACGTCGTCAAAAACAGTTCGCGTACATGGGCCCGCTTGGGCCTCTGGGTCAGCACGGCGAACGCCTCGGAGTGGCCCAACAACGAATCCAGCAAAAAATAGCTGCTGCCACAAGGGATCGAACTCACAACCTGCCATCAGTTTTCCTTACATAAATCCAACTGGTCTACATCATGCTTGTGTGAACTATAAAGAGGTTTTGTATATATTACATAGTACCACCTCGCTTCTTTGCTTATAATTTCACCAATTTATATATGAGTACGAGTTAGAATCAATAAGCGCCTCGGGATTAATAAGGAGAGGATAATAAGTGGCCGATGCATCTGGATTAATGGAGAGAGAGAGAGAGATCCGGGCATCTGGAATTAAATCGGCAGCTGATTAGAGTTAATTAAGGGAGTCCATTAATTAGTGGAAGATGGAGAGGGATTCCTGGAACATGCAAGATGACGCCTTGATTAAATAAGTGAATTAATTAAATTAATTAATGAAGGCGAGGATTTGTGCGGAAGGATTCGAATCAACATAGTGTGATTTCTCACTCCCGACGGTACATGATTTTCTCATATTGTACCGACTAAGAAATTATATTATGATTATGTTAATTCTCAGACCACTACTCGAGCAAATATACACACTAACTATTCACTTTTAATATGCTGTAAAAAAACTATTCACTTTCAATATAGTTTTTAGATTTTTTGTGCATTGATATAACACATATAATTTCCCGCAAAAAAAGATGACGCGCATACAAAAAAATTGCAGGTGTCTATGGTCCGGCTCTATCACGTTGGACGTCAAGGAGATCGTGGTGTAGGAGCTAGAGACAAACACATGTTTCAACTATGGCCGGGGCTCCGCCCGTCCGGGCTGTCACCATCAAGATAGAGGTCAGCATCATGGATAGCAATGGACGACTTATCTGACGCGAGAAACCCCATCTCCCTCTCTTTGTCAATCGCATATCTAGCGTAGAGATCACATTTTGCGCTCGCAAAGGTTCCGTGTTTTGCGTGGAAACTGGAATTTCATCAAGTGGTCACATTATTACAAATGTTTTGTATAACTGGCCACCCACCATTGTTGAATAGATGGATAACTTGGTCACCGTTTGTGACGGCAGCAAAGATTAGAATCGACAACATGGATGGGTGAGGCGTGCAAGCATTTGTTTCTCCCGTTGCAACGCACGGCCACATTTGCTAGTTAGTAGGTAAAGATAAAAGAGGAAAAAAAGAGCGATGCGCGAATTACAACCCCAACGAGTCCGATCGCGCGAAGGCCAGCCCAATCCCGTGCCGATCGGGTCAGACCGCACCAGTTCGCCCGCACCCGCACGCACGGAGGCAGCCCTTTCTCCCTCCTCCCTCCTGTGGCCTTGCCATCGGGTCAGACCGCACCAGTTCGCCCGCACCCGCACGCACGGAGGCAGCCCTTTCTCCCTCCTCCCTCCTGTGGCCTTGCCTGCATACGAGGAACCACCCCCACCGCCCCGCGAGCAATCCACCGGTCCCTGATCTCCGTCGACGCCACTGCCTCCGGCAACCTAATACCGCAATACAGATCTTCGGTGGCCTCCTCCGGAGCCCCTCCTATTGCCAGGACCCACCACCTGTCTCTTCCAGGCTCATCCGTTGCAAACCCTAACCCTAGCTCCCGGTGCGGGCTGCGTAGGTGCGTCCCCTGCTACATCGAATGCCCGTCTCGGTACCCTTCTGCCTTCCGCCGTCGCCTAGGGTCGCAATTGAGGTGTTGAGTAGGCACCGTGCTGCGGGGGGGGGGGGAGACATGTTCGAGTGGCGTTACTGTGCTGTTGCTCTTGAATTGCGCTTCATTTGTGTTACGCGTGGAGGAATGCCCGTGCTAGTCTTCCCTATGTATTCGGCAGTGTGTATGCAGTAGTCGTTGGCATGGGTGGGGTTGAACTGCGCCGTGGTTTGGGATGTTGGCACGGTGTGTCCCTCCAAGTGTGTGAGATGACGTGGAATATAGATGAAAATGTGATATTTGTTTTGCCCAGTTATGCAGGGCATGCACTGTGTATGAACGGATACTGGTCAGGATAGCCATCTGTTGTTATGTGTGCTTTGTTCGAATGCAAAAGGTTGTAATGTCGTTGCGCATGCTCGTTCCATTGGGCAGAGGATGACGCATGTCATATTTGGCTGGGCAATTATTGTGCTTATAAAACCCCTTAATTTGATTCTTAGTATGGATTGATTTTATTCTGGTTTACATGATCAATTATTTGTTCGCAGCTCTGTTTATTATTGTTTTCTGTAGTTATCTTGTTGTTTATGACGGTCTATCGGTTTACAGGTCAGGTTTTTATTGTGTCTTGCGAATTTGTGAGGAGGTCATGCTCGTTTGATGGCTTGGAGTTCTGAGAAAATGCGCTTGTAGTGATGTACGGGCAAAGCCTGCTTCTGTGGTCAAGTGGATACTGAGCCGTGCTCTATGGGAGGAATTGTTGAATGTGGTCTGAGCACTGACACAAAAACTTCCCCTCGCCGTGTGGCCATAGAGAAAGCTCAGGAGGAGCTGAGGTACATCTACCACCATGTTATTCTTCACTTTACGTTTTTGATGGATACCTGATACCTTTCTGTACACAAACTTCAGGCAGGAGTATGATGTCCGTGAAGAACGGAGGAGGGAGCTTGAGTTTTTAGTTAAGGTACGTGCGAACTACATCATCATATGGTGTTGTACATTTTCATTTTCCCCTGGTTTATTCACCTATCATGCAGGGAGGCAATCCCTTGGATTTCAAACTTGGACATGTAGTGTCGCTGAGTGTACAGTCCACTTCTGTCACAGATCAGATAGCCGAACAAAATGTGATGAGGTGATAATTAGTTCCTGATCTGTCATGTGATAACACTTACATTGTTATTGGTTGATTTAAGCCTTTAGTTCTTTCTTGCACTGCAGTGAAGCAAAAGGTAGTTTCACATTTGCTGCATCACCTCATGGAGATTCGTTTGATAGTAGTGGCAGACCAGGAAGTTCATGTCGTGAAGCCAACACAGCTGATAATCTTATGCTTTTATATGGAGATACCAGCAAAATAGGTGGGGAGAAACTTGTGAAACGCGGCACTAAAAGAAGTAACACACCTCAACCCGAGATGTCCTTTTGCAATGATGGCCAGAATAACACAAAAGAAGCTGAAGATTCTGGTCTGTTCCGCCATGGGGCAAAGAGCCAAGCGTATGCTCGACGCAGGTCAAAGTCAAGCAGGGAGAATGTAAATACTGTGCCTATTAGGTCTCCACCAGTTCCTCCCTTAAGTTCTCACCGGGAAGATGCAAAAGGTGTAGTACAAGAAGCAAAAAATGATGATCATGGCGCCTCATCCAGTGCGGCTCCAATACCGAGAAGTTCAAATGGTAACGATATGTTGAATAATGCGCCAAATAATCAAATGGCAGTGAAGATGGGCAGTGTTCAAGCAATTCATGAAGGCAAGCAAGAAGAAAAACAGGAAATAACGAACAACCAACATGTTACTCTAGCTCCCGAAATCTCATCAAACAGCGTGTTTGATAATTCACAGCATGCTGCAGGTGGCCAGATGCCTAGTGCAGCTGCTTCTGCCGAATCTCCTCATGCTATTACAAAAGAAGCTTCTTCAAGGACAGCTTCTTTGCCATCTACACACAACGAAATCTTTAGAGAAGCACATACTCCTGAAAAGGCAGACATCAGCTGCTCTGACAAAAGAATGGTTTATGCTCATGCAGTTGATATCGAAAATGAGGCTTCTGTTCTGCAGCCAGCCATAGAAACTGCTAGATCTAATGAAAATGAAGTGGATCTAACTTGTACAGATGCCACCAAGACTACTGATGAGCATTCAGGTAAAAATGCTAATTTTGTATCAGTGAAGGTTGGTGAAAATTCTGATGAAGGCTTGAGTAACACAGTACCTGGTGATAACGACGACAAAAGAGATGACCAACTGGAAGGCCGTAGCAGCCCCACTGCTGTGGTTGACGGATGTACTCTTGTACATCCAGAAGTCTGCACTGCTGTGAAAGATGAAATTGAAGTTTGTAACGACGTGGCTGACACGCAAAAGGATACAGGACGTCCTGCTACTTCTGACCACAACAAAGTGACTAAGGAGGCAGGTTCTGATTTGGATAGAAACAACAACTGTTCCAGTGCTTTGAGTGGTTCCGATAAGTTGGCTTCTGTTGATGTGCCCCCTGCTTCGCTCACAGAGGATATGCCTAATCCTGTGCTATCAACTAAATATTCTACATGTAACTTTGACAACGATGTTACAAAATGTAGCCGAAATGATGCAACAGTTACGGAAAAGGAATGTGAAGATCCTATTATGATAAAGAAGGAATATGAAGATTCTATCCTTAGAAGGGCTCGGTTTATAGAGGTACGGTCATATAATGCTCTCCTTTTATGCCAGTATTCTTGTTACTGAAAAGGAAGTCATTACTTGACAGCTGAACGTTAAGAGAGCTGGTGAACAAGCTCTTTGCAATATTTCTTTGGAGAAGAAGCGGAAAAGTCACTGGGAATTTGTTCTGGAGGAGATGGCTTGGATGGCAAATGATTTCATGCAGGTACTTCCTCAACTGATCTTATTTTCTTCATTGCACTCATATGAGCTGTAAGATTTCTTATGTTGTTGTTTAACATTGTTATTACATACATGTAACCTAACTATATCCTATATAATAGGAGCGTCTGTGGAGAAGTACAGCTGCAGCCCAGATGTGCAACTGGATTGCTTCCAGTGGCCGAGCAGCATTTGAAGAAGCTAGTGTTCACAGAAAGCAGAAATCTGCTGCTAGAATTCTGGCCAAGGGCATAATCAATTTTTGGCGTTCAGCTGAGACTTTACGAGCTACTAGTGGTGAGATTCCTAAAGCGTCACAAATAGAGAAATCAAAGGGGATTGAAGAAATGAAGCTTGCTGGCACCAAAGCAGAAAAAGAACTGGTATTAAAAATCAATAAAACATTAATCATTTATTTATATTCTTTTTCCATATTCGTTGATTCTGATGAGTATTACATGTAACGGCTAGGGTGGTTTTGGCTTTCTTGTAGCCTCAGAATGAAATAGCTACAAATGTTGCTTCATGTCATTTTTTTGAAGTGCATAAACTTTGTTGTAGACTTATTAGGCTTGATATGTTTGCAAGTTGCAAGTGCAAGGTTGATGTGATTTATGGAATTTGAACAGGGTGACGAATCCTTTGAACAAGAGAAGCCTAGGTGGTCTCACCACTCTTATATTCAGAGTTACGCTCTTCGGTTTCTGGAGTTCAACTGTAATGTGTCTGAGTGTCTTTCATTAGCTGAAGCACCATCAACTCCAGACAGGCTAAATGATTTTGGCATTTTAAAAGTGCCAGATGAACTTTCAGAAGTAATCTATCTGGCTCTATGGTTTTGACAATTTCCTTCTTTCTTTACGTCCTTTTGCATTCCATCTCATTCTATATGATTTACTTAATAAAGCCTGGTACCATTTTTGTTAGTATGAGAAGAACATGCACAAATAACTTGCCTAAATATTGGTTAATGATACATTTCCTATCTTTCAGACAAATCTCTTTTATGAGGTAGCCCCTGGTGCAATGCACACATACAGAGAGTCTGTGGGGTGTATATCTGTTTATAATAAGGTAAGATGATACTTTCGGTACACCAAAGCAGCAATTATGCCCTTTTTCCATCTTGTGGGAGTTCTGTTAAAATGTGATTGGGGCTTTAACTATTTAGTGTTTTGTTGCTCAAACAAAATCTACTTAGTGTTTGTCCTGGCAAATATTTCAGTTGCTTCAGTCGTGGAGTGTACAAAATTCTTGCACATCTAAATTTAGTGTTCTGTTGCTTTCAAGAGATTAATTGGTGTTATGGGCTCAATGGACATTTGATATTACCAGTTGTCATTTCAATGTTAAATCACTAACAAGAACATTTATGCTATAAATTGAGGAATTACACATATAAGTCTCCATGTTTACTACTTGCATCATTCTATTTATTACTATATTCCAAAGTTAACTTCTTTTGTATCCATGTACTGTCAAATTAACTATTTCTGTATTACAGAAATTTGTTAACACTGAACACAAGGAGGATTATGAGCCATCTACATGCGATTATGTTCCAGGTTTATATACCACTCCTTCTCAATACCTGTAACGTGATGCAATCTTCTTATCAATGTTTCATTTTTTTGTTTAGATGTACATAGGGAAAATGCATATGAAGATGATGAAGCTGAGGCATACACTTATTTATTGCCTGAGACATATGATGGTGGCTTGGCATCGAAATCGAGTCACAAGAAGAAACAACAGCAGAGGATGAATGGCAGAAGGCCGTATGATAATGGTGTTGACCTGCCTTATGATCCATGCTCGGAGAGCAAGCCAGGAAACCATCCATTTTTATCGAATAGTAAAAGACCTCCGGATTTCCTTTCCATTCCTACAAAACGCATACGGACAGCTGCTAGACAGCGAGTTGCAAGCCCATTCTCTGCTGGTGTTGCCGGAACCCCTCAGTTCACAAGTAAAACAGATGCCTCTAGTGGAGACACAAACTCCTGCCAAGATGATCAAAGTTCATTACAAGGCGGTTTTGTCCCCAGGAAGAATGCAGATATTGAATCCACTGTTGACTTTGACAGACAATTTATATATGATGGCAGTGAGGTGTCTACTAAGTCTAAAAAGAAGAAAAAGCCTAAGCACCCCGGGTACAAGGCACCACAAAGTGTGACCGAGTCCTATACCTTGATGTCTGGAAAGGTCAGATTCTCAATGCAATTCTCTTCATTGTTCTGTGAACTGTGGTTGGTAGAGAAAGTTTATTCTGCTTATGTTTCAGGCCATTGCCCATGATCCTAGGCCTCAGGTTGATTTGATTGCTCAATATGAGCAGGTATTATGTTTAGCTGTATGTGATTAAGCAGCCAACATTCTTACGGTCAATCCATTAGGTTGTGCTTGGTCAATCTGTCTGTAAAGTCAAACTGAATACTGATACTCCAGCAAGGAATACAATTCTTCCAAATAGCCCCATAGTCATTTTGAAGCGGCTACACATACATGTTCTAGCAACAAACTAGTGAACATTATGCTAAAATGATGTTTGAAGGCACGCAAGTGAACTATAGCATAACACAATTGATTGATTTCAGATTTTCAGTCATCCTTTATGAGTTATGGAGTGTATTCTAGTTTGAGATTAAGAGAGTACTGTAGGGTGTAGTGAACCCTATGCAGCACTGTGAGCCTCCAAAGTTCAGTACCACCAAACATTTCTGAATAGAACTACAGTAAGCATGTAGTTTCTCTAATTTCTGGATACTGTCTCTTTCCTGTACCAGAAGGATTATTTGAAGAAAAGACAGGAGGCTAATCAGTTTGATTCAAATGGGAATATTGGTAACTTTTTTTGTCTCTGCTTCAGACATCATATTTTTATCGGCATATAACATGATAATTATTGGTTCTTATTTGAGGGGGCACGAGAATAACTTCTGACATGTTAGATGCTGATCTATTAACAGTGGTAAATGGTCAGCATGCTTCTAAGAAGAGTAAACTGTTACATCAAGCGCCAGATATTTCATTAGAGGCTCTTACACCAGTTGGCCCACTGGCTTCTCCGGCAGCATCACAAATGAGTAACATGGTAAACCCGACGAAGATTATAAAGATCATCACTAATCGGGATCGTGGAAGAAAAAGTAAAGCACTGAAGGTATTCGTATGTTTTGACATTTTGGTCGTATATATGTTTTGCACCTTTATCTGCATATAGCCATAGACACTGTTTTACTGTGCTGCGCCTTTTCCTTTACAAATGAAAACCATTTTTCTTTGCACATGCATTACTTTTCTTTGTTAGCAATTAAAACTATTTGAGTTTGAATTCATTATTTGCTGAAACCAAATTGATGTTAATAGTTTATGTACTTCTGGAAGGGGAGCCTTGGCGCAGTGGTAAAGCTGCTTACAGAAATGTAGGGAAAGGCTGCGTACAATAGACCCAAAGTGGTCGGACCCTTCCCCGGACCCTGTGCAAGTGGGAGCTGCATGCACCGGGCTGCCCCCTTTTTTTTTAGTTTATGTACTTCTGATTGTAGTACTATCAAGTAGATAACTAAGTTCATCCTATGCTTGGCTTCCTCTTTTGTTTCTGGCCTTTTGGTTCTCTTGTGTAACTGAATGGACTGCCCAATTACCCAGGAAGCTTTTCCTTCTCATTGGTTGCTGAACTGTAGTATGCGCTTCCTTATGTCACAACTAGGGCTGGGAACTAACTGAGTTCAAGAAAAGACAGACATCCCAGGAAGCTTTTCCTTCTCATTGGTTGCTGAACTGTAATGCGCTTCCTTATGTCACAACTAGGGCTGGGAACTAATTGAGTTCAAGAAAAGACAGCCAGGCTTATTATGAGCTTGCCTCATTTTACATTCTGGGCTTCTGGCTTGGATGAAGTTCTCCAGCGTGAATAGAGGGATGATTGTTAACTTTTGTGCTGCTTGAATTGGCTCAGTAGTATGTTTAGGATTTTTACCTTTAAATTTAGCATATTCATCATTTGTGCTCCCAGCCTGAGCAAAGGTCAGTTGAGATCAAAATTAGCACAAATTTGATTTCATGCTCAATTAAACTAGAAATGAGCTCAGTCTGACCTGACCCTTGTTGAATTGTGCCAATTTTTTTATTTCTAACGTTTTCTGTTTCAGCTAAGATTATTGTTTAGCATGCAAGCACAGCCATCTATGGCATTTTTGCTTACCAACTACTTTCTGAAATATTGATCTGTTGGTCAGATCGCTGCTGTCGACTCCACATTGAGCCAAAACTTAGCCGATCCTTAGCCTCATGTTTTTCCAGCCTAACTGTTTTAGTTGAGCCAAGATATTTATTTATCATGCCAACACCTCAGCTCTGGCATTTTGCTCATCAACTACTTACTGAAATGTTGATCTCTTTTTCAGATGACTGCTGGCCACTCCGGTCCTGGAAGTCCATGGTCAAATTTCGAGGATCAGGTTATTCTATGTTTGAAATTACTTGATCTTGCAACATTTTGCGGAAAACTGCTAACATCTTAAAAAAAACCAGGCTCTTGTGGTGCTTGTACATGATATGGGTCAAAACTGGGAACTAGTGAGCGACGCACTGAATAGCATTGTCCAACTGAAGGTAATTATGTTATTTAGGCAATATCTAAGCCATGTTGTTTCCATTTTCCTTTTCTAGCGTTTACTTATGATTGATTGACGTTAATTCTTTTTAGAAATGCTGAATATTACTACTTTCTTCCTTGTATATGGATGAAATTTTTCACCATATTCTGGTGGCTTTAAAACATTGGTCATCAATTTCTTACTTAATGCCTTAATGGTGGACTCTTCCATCCCGATATTTGCAGTGTATATATAGAAGGCCTGATGAGTGTAAGGACCGTCACAAGCTTCTGACGGATAGAAGTTCTGGTGATGGCGCTGACAGCGCAGATGACTCAGGCTCATCTCAACACTATCAATCCACATTACCTGGCATTCCGAAGGTATGCTCTCTCATTTATGTTATACCTATCCTCCGTTCCAAATTAGTGTCGCTGGTTTAGTACAGAAGTTGTACTAAATCAGCGACACTTAATTTGGAACGGATGGAGTAGCTTTTTTTATGGAAATGATATTAACTGCTAGATCCTTGATTAGTGGCTATAGGATTTCTGTAAATCTGCTCAGCTTTTATTGATCGCTATAAATTTCACGAATAAGGCCACCTTTTCTTGTCCAATAAGCTGCACGGAGATGCACACAAAATGTCATTTCTTGAACAATTAACACTATGAATCCCTCGTGTGAATATCAGGGCAGCGCCAGACAGCTGTTTCAGCGCCTTCAAGGACCGTTTGAGGAAGAGACTCTTAAGACACATTTTGAGAAAATAATATTCCTTGGGCAGAAATTGCATCCATGTCGCAGAAAGGTTAGTATTATCTTCCTTTGAAAACCTCTCACTGACTTGATTTTGCGTGAGGCATAGCTGCCATTTTCCTTCGTCGTAGTAGCCATGTTTCCTTTTCCTGGTAATTTTGCTATGCTGTTTTATGCCTTCCTTACTGTCTGTAAGGACAATCATCTGCTGCTGTTGGATATGCAGAGAATGCTGATCCTCATTTTAGGTTTGTGAAGATTGGCTATCCTCTCCCCATTTACTTTTGATGTATCATATATACCCCTAGACGCTCTGTGGAGTTGAGTCAAAATGGCCCCATACTTTCACGAGTCTGGGGCTTTGCCACGCAGGCTCACACGAGCCAGGTTTTTCTCTTTCCAAAATGGGCATCACTCACGTAGACGCTCGAGACTTTGAGTATTATGCACATTTATAAGATCCCTTGCCTGTGTAAAATGAACAAAATTTTGGGGAAAAAGTTGCCATTACAGAACTTATCCTTTTTCTGGTTCAGCCACAAGTGCAATAGTTGCTTAATAATTTTCCTCTGTGATTTGTTTTCTGATTCTGACTGAAATAAGGATTATTTCTGGGCAGGACTAGGTTTGCCGAGTCTCACTTTATAGTTTTCTGTACCTAAACTGGCCACCAAATTTGTGCGGAATCTGGTGACCACTGATCCTGATCTTAAGTAAACTACATAGTTTACTCACCTTTTTCCCTGATCATTTTTGGAAGAACATCAAGTATAAATATAAATTGACGATATTGCGCCGTTTCTTGATTAGGTTTCGCTAGGTTGAAGCAATATATTTTCACTTGAAACCACATAACAGTTGTTTGCAAGTCACACCCTGATACGCCATAGGGGTATGGCAATTTGGGTACAGTGATCACGATATGATATTTCCTCCAAACAGGAAATGTATGCATGCTTTTCAATGTAAATGTAATTCCTGATTAAACCTTGCTACTTGGGTTGGTCTGATAATCTTTCTGATGTTTCCTTCCAATTTGCTGTAATTTTTGTGTTATTTTTGTTTATCGTTCTCATTGAGTATTATCAATATTTGCTTGCTGACATGATTCTCGTCTCTGTCTGTCCTTTATGTGTGTATTCATTTTTGGTCATTAAGGGGGAAATGCAGGAGCTTAAGCCAATAAATCCACTTCATACTTCTCATGTTCTTGCACTTTCTCAAGTGTGCACAAGCAACTTCTCTGGTGGCATTTTGACGTATGTGCATACACTTCAAACTAACCTTTTTAGATGTTAATTGGCGCCCCCTATATTATTCAGTGTATTCTTATCTAATCCAGCTACTGCTGGTCATTTTGTGTTCTATGCTTCTTTCTAATTCAAAACATTTATAGGCCACTTGATCTTTGTGACACAATAACTTCAATTCCGGATGCACTTCCTGTTGGTTACCCGGGATCACATACAAATGTGTTAACGCTTCCGAACCATCACGGTTCAATTAGTCCTGCTCTTCCAACTTCAAATGTGAACCCAAGGTTATCAGGTTCTCCTGGTATGGTACTAGGAAGCAGTTTGCCATCACCTTCAACATTGAATGGCCCGGCTAGGTAAATGACCCTGTTGTCTTCTCTAGCTGATATTTAATAAATTTGTCTTTTAATGTTTGTTTCTGCATGTATGCTCAAAGGTATGGTGTGCCTAGACCTACCTCTTTACAGGGCGACGAACAACAAAGAATTCAGTATACTCATATGGTTAATGGCAGAAATCTTCAGCAGCCTGGAGTTTCTGTTCCTGGTGTGTTGCCCGCTGGAGTTGATCGTGGTGTTCGAATGATGCCTGGTGCTAATGGTATGGGAATGATGACTGGACTTGCTCGATGTGCACCTGTTGCAAGGCCGGGTTTTCCAAGGATTGGTTCCCCAGGAATGCGAAATATGGTTTCATCTGGAAACATGCTATCCAGTGGTCAAGGCATGCAAAACTCGGTAAATCTTCACCCTGGTTCTGTACCTGGCCCTGGAAATACGATGTTGAGGCCACGTGATCCGATGCAGATGATTCGGGTACGCATCCCCTTTCATATTATATTATGATATGTAAATTTCAGTGTATCTCCTTTTTGCACTGACCGGTTTAGTAGAAGCACTTTAGTAGAAAGTACTATGCATGCCATCTGTCTTTCCTTCTTGCTAAAATGATGTACTGGTTAACTGATGATCCTTAACAACTGTCTGGTCATACACGTCATCTCTGACAGTGCCAATATAAACAAAACAGTGTTTTTCCAACATTTACTGCCAAGACTGGTTGGTTTACCATATAGGCCAATACTTGTCCCAGACAACCTGCAGCAAATGTTTGCTGGTTGTTTTCTGAGCAGGCCGTATTACCTTTCCATCTGGAGAGAAGCCCACAGACTTCATGGGTATTGACACTTGCTCTTTTAAGTGATGCTAAAACCACTTTCACCCTGCTCTCTCCTTGCCCTACTATATGTCTAAGAATGACAAACCAGCTTTTAAGTTATGCTAAAACCACTTTCACCCTGCTCCTTCCTTGGCCTCCTATATGTCTAAGAATGACAAACCAGCTACTGTTGTGATTGCTGGTCAACAATGAGATAACTACCATGCTGCCGATATCCAGACAGCATGGCAGCGAGGGATTGGGTAGACATAGATTGAGACTAGAGAATAATTTTGGGTGAGATCATATTGGTTATTCTTGCTTGATTTCCAAACCTTACATGACCTGCACATTTATAATACCTCCCAACTTGACACCTAGGGTGTCTCTGAATCCATACTTTACCTAATCCTTGCTGTTCAGAATTAAGCATTCCTAATTCTGTCTCTAACTCATCTTTCTCAGTTCAAGTCGGATCCTTCCTGAACTCTTCCCTAGCCGACTCTTTGAATCTCATTGGGCGTATCTTTCTGTACATAACTCACATACAAGTTGCACACCTTGCCGGCCGGCCGGTTGGCCACAATACATCTGATGCTGCTTTGAGGCCATGTACTAATGTCCACAACGCACCCCTCCTGGACAAGCAGCTTGTCCCCAAGCTGCAGGCTAGCGACCATGGTTTCGTTTCTCCCAGAAGTCCATGCCTTGGCACCATTTGCTGCTACTGCTGCAGAATCACACGTCACATCTGTACACAATGCTGTTTTTTCTTCTTCGAGAAAACGCAAAAGACCTTGCGTTTCTTTTCATTGAATAGGTAGGGGGTCAGTTACAGTCGTCCTAGGACGAATAAAGCGAGAATCAGGTACAAGGCTCAGTGCACATCCCATGTAGGGGGGAGGACTACTCTAAGACCTGCCGCTCCGGCCTTAGCCCAGGAGCCAGCTTCCTCCTTGATTCGGTCGACGAGCGTGCGGAGGGAATTGGAGATCCAGCCCTTGCCAGGCGCGTCCCTTGTCTGTTCGCGAGAGCCATAGCCACCGCAGTCTGAGCGCAAGCCCGGTGCGCTCTAGGTCGCGAACCCCGAGACCTCCAAGCTCGAGGGGGCGGGAGACAAGGCGCCAGTTCACATGGCAGTGACCGCCGTTGGCGACGGCTCGCCCAGCCCATAGGGATCCTCGTTGAATCTTCTCGAGCTGCCGCAGAGTTTTTTTCGTGGGGGCAAAAGCAAGCAGCTGGTGCACCTCGCGCAAAGAACCGACTTGACTAGGGCAAGCCTGTCGGCTCTGTTCATAAGCCATGCTTTCCAGGTGGGCAAGCGCCCGGCGACCCTGTCGACCAAGGGCTGTAGCTGACCGGCGGACGGGCGGCGCGTCGTCAAGGGTATGCCGAGGTAGGTGACTGGGAGCGCAGCGGTCGTACAGCCCAGGCCGGTGATGATCTCAGTGGCGACCTGCTCCCAATGCAAGACCGTGGCCGAGCTCTTGGCGTAATTTACTTTGAGGCCGGACGCTCCTCCAAACAGGCCAAGTATTTCCTTGACCGCAGTTATATCGCTCTCCGTGGCATGGCAGAATAGCATGACGTCGTCGGCGTATAAAGATATAGCCGGAATAGGCCTCCGCGGGTGCAGCGGCAAGAGTATGCCCGAGTCGTGGGCGCGTCGAATCAGCCGTCCGAGGGTGTCAACCGCGAGCACGAATAGCTGCGGGGACAGGGAGTCGCCCTGCCGCAGCCCTTCTCTGTGCCAAATCGGAGGTCCTGGCACACCATTCAACAGGACCCGGGTGCTCGCCGAGGACAGGAGGATGGCAATCCACTCGAGGAAGCGATGACCGAACCCATATTGGCGCAAGACCTCGAAGAGGAATGGCCAGGATATGGAGTCGAATGCGCGCGTGAGGTCAAGCTTGAGCATGACCCGGGGGCCCCAAGTTGGCTCAATAGCTTGAGCGATTGCCGGACGAGCATGAAGTTGTCGTGGAGGCTCCGTCCGAGGATGAACGCGTTTTGATTGCGGCTGACAAGGTGGTCAAGTTTTGGAGCTAGTCGGAGCGAGAGGGCCTTGGCGAAGACCTTGGCCACAATGTGAATGAGGCATATCGGCCGGTAGTCTCGCAGCTCTAGGGCGTCGGCGCGCTTCGGAAGCAGAGTTAGAAGTGCCTGGTTGAGCTTGCAGAAGCCGCGGCCGCACATCTCAAAGAGCTGCTGGAATACGTCCATGAAGTCCTGCTTGACGATACTCCAACACGCGTGAAGGAATTCGGCGTTGAAGCCGTCGGGCCCGGGTGCCTTATGCGCGGGCAGGCGTTTGACTGCCTTCCAAATCTCCTCCGGGCAGAAGGCCGCATCAAGATTGGAAAGATCACTTCCGTCGATAAGCTGCGACAGATCCAGCGTGTGGTCGCGCTCGACCGCCGTGCCAAGCAGGGCGTCGAAGTGCCGGAAAGCAGCCTCGGCCATCTCATTGTGGTCGGTGAGCAGCAGGCCGTTCACGGAGAGGCGGAAGATGCGGTTCTTCTGTCGTCGGAACGAGCATTGCCGGTGGAAGAAGGCGGTGCTGGCGTCACCATCTTTGAGTGAGGCGATGCGGGCGCGCTGTCTAGCAATCGTCTGTTCCAAGGAAGCCAGTCCTAGGTACGAGATTTTCATCTGTTTGCGTAGCCAATCCTCCGGGGGCGTGAGGATTCGGTCTTCCTGGGCCTTGTCAAAGCGTGCGATAAGCTCTCTCGCGATGGCTAGCTTGGTCTTCACGTTGCCGACCGCTTTGGCACTCCAGCTCGTTAAGCATCGCGCCGTGGCCTGGAGGCGCAACATAAGGCGACGGAAGGGATCGGGCTCGTGAACAGAACCCCACGCCGCGGCCACCGTCTCGTGGAAACCGTCCAGGCGCAGCCAGTGATCCTCGAAATGGAACCTGCGGTGCAGCACGGGAGGGGGGGCGCAGTCCAGCAGCAGGGGAGAGTGATCCGATACGACGGACGCCAGGCATGTCAGATGGCATTCGCCGTGTCCGTCCTCCCAGTCCGACGTGCACAGCACTCGGTCGAGGTGTACCAGGGTCGGGAGGGATTGTTCGTTCGACCACGTGTAGCGTCGCCCGTTGAGATATACCTCCTTGAGCGCGAGGTCGTTGACGAGGCGGCGGAACTTGCCTATCATGCGCCTGTTGAGGTTGTCCGTGTTCTTGTCCTCGGAGCGGAGGATGAGGTTAAAGTCCCCGCAGATCATCCACGGGCTGTGGCAGTCCGCTCTAATCTCGCGTAACTCCTCCAGGAAGGCGACCTTGGCCACGTCATCCTGTGGCCCGTAAACAACGGTGATCCACCACGGCGTGCCGCCGGCCGTGGCGACGCGGGCCGAGATCGCGTTGTTGGTGAACAGGGTGTCAGAGATGGACACATCCCTGCTTTTCCAGGCCAGGAGGATGCCGCCGTGCGTGCCCAGCGCCGGGAGGTATGTGTAATCGTCGAACTCCGAGCCAAGCGTGTCAAGAACAATGGACGAGCAAAGCAACTCAATCTTCGTTTCTTGTAGACGTACAATGGAGGCGCCGGTGGTGTCAAGCAGCGTGCGGATGGCGTGGCGCCGCGCTCGTGCGTTGAGGCCGCGCACATTCCATACAATGATCTCGAGGCCGTGATCCATAGAGAGTGGATCGATGGGGGATCGGCGTCCAGGAGGATCTAAGTTGCGCACACCGGGTCGACGTGCGCCGCAGCAGCGGTCTGACTTGTCAGGCAGGCTGGGATCTCACGATCGACCAGCGCGGCCATGGCAGACAGCACGGACAGCGGGATGGGTGCAGCGAATAGATCGTCGTATGCCTTCATCTCCGCGGCCGTGATCTTCTGGTTAGTCCCGACGATTCCGAGCGTGCGGAGGACCTGAACTTGCGCACGTCTAGCGGCCGTGGGAGGTGCAGCGGGCGTGGTCGTGGTGGGGAGGCAGATCGGCCACGGCGAGGAGCGAAGTCAAGAGGCCGGCGAGGCCTCTTCCCGGGCGCCGGCAGGGTAGCATTCAGCTCCTTGGTGGCTGCGGCGAGGAAGTCCCCCAGTGTCCAGGGGCGGGCGGTGGCAGCCGGTCCGCGCGATCGGCGCATGATTATTGGCGGGGAGGCGAAACGACCGGGTCCGGATACATGCATGCCCGACCGAGCCAGACCGGCGTTGGCGGGTGTCGCAGCGGGCCCGGGGGAGACTGGGCCCGCGCAGTGCTGTGCGGGCGTTTGCGGGTCCCGCTGGGCAGGGGTGGGCGACGTGGATCTGTCCCTGCATGGGGTCACCGATGCGCGGGTGGGAGAAGCGGCATGGGGCTCAGGCGCGGCACTGGCCAATCCAACGCGCTCGACTGGGGTCGCGACCAGGTCAGCATCTGGCGCCTCCTCAGGATCCGCATCGGGAGGGGTGCCACTTTGGCCCGACAAGATGGGCGTCATCGTCTGCGCTGCCTGCTGCGAGTTGGGGACCTCGCTGAGCACGGCCTAGTCCCGACAGGCCGAAGGGGCAGGAGAGGCAGCAGGTGGCCCCGCGGGATCGTCCTCGGTCTCTGGGGGAGGCACCGGATTCAAAATTCCGGTCGTGTCCATGGCTGCCGAGGCCACAGGCGAGTCGCCAGCTGGCCCAGACGAGCCAGACTGCGCTTCCGCAGGGGCGCCGTCACCGCTGCGAGCCTGGCCCGCAGGCAAAGTAGGCTTATCTTTCCTTTTACCCTTTCCTTTTCTGGCTCGATGACGACGGCGGCGGGCCCCATGCTGACCGGGCCACGGAAGCATGCCTTTCTGGGGCAGGGTGGCCGTACTCGTCGCCGCGCCGGACGCGGCAGGCCAGCCCGCCGCTATGGCGACGCCGTCCGCGCGGGAGGTGAGGCCTCCGGTGCGCCAGCCGAGACAGTCGACCGCGATGCCATCAGCGCGGCCGGAGAGCTGCGGCTCTGAGCGTCTCCGCTTGCGGCCACGGCCATGCCCGTTGCCGTTGTCGTGGTCATTGCCCGCGCCCCGGTCGCGGTCCGGGCCCTGTCCTGCCGGTGCGTTGGGGAGGGCAGCGTGGATCATCTCGGCGCGGACGATGGAGATGGTGATGGGGAAAGTGAGAATTCTGATTGACGGAGCTTCCGAGCTAGAGCGTGCGGGAATCTGTTCGACGATCTCCAGAATGGCGGCTCGCCGGATGCCCGTGGGGTCGTGCGTGCGCCTGGACAGGCGGAACGTGGCGAGGTCGTCGCGGGAGCGAGTTTGGGGGTGGAGACGCTCGATCCAGCAGCTTCGACTGAGAATATGCTCGGCGGTGGAGAGGTGCCAGGCCTGGGTAGGAATACCGCGGAGTTCAAGCTCGACGCGGTATTTGAACTCACCAAGCCAGCATGCGCGAGCTTGCTCCACGGGCGCATCAAGAGGGAGAAGCGGGGGGAGCGGATGAAGTGCTCTCCGGCGAGACGATCCATGGCTGTCTGCGAGCCGAAGAGAATCAGGAAATCCTCCGGGTGATGCGCGTGCACGGTGAAGTCTCCATTGACCAGCCCGAAGGAGTCGTAGAGTGCCGCGGCGACCTCATCCGCAGAGACTAGCGGGCGGTTGCCGGTGACGGAGGCCACCAGAGCGCGGGCCAGGACCCGCTCCGCCTCCTCCATTTCCACAGTGTGCGACACAACAACGCGCTCCGGCTCGAGTGGGCGGGCGTCGGGTGACGGCGCGGACTGGGTAGGCGTCGGAAGGAGGGGGCCCAGAGGACGGGGAGGGGTCACAGCCGCCGGCCTGGGCTGGCCCGAGAGGGCACGAGGGCGGCGTTCCTCATCTTGACTGGGAGCGTCGCAGGAACAGGAGTCGTGGCCGGATGTCAGGCAGCGGCGGCATCTGATTTCGTTGGTGCAGTCCCGCACGCGGTGGCCCGGGTCCAAGCACTGGAAGCAGAGGCCAGCCACCTCTTCAGGGGAGGGGCTGAGCGGACGGCGCGGTGGAGAGCTGGGCGCGGCGCCCTGGCGCGGGCGGCGGCGACGGTGCCTGCGCCGTGGCTGCTGGAACCCGTCCGCGTCGACCGTGCTGGCGTTGGTGGCGTTGGCGTTGGGGACGCGGTGCACCTCCGAACGGGGGCCGAGGCGGCGCTTAGCAGGCAGCCTGGGGATCGCCGCCGTAGAGCCGTTGGCAGGGGGCGCCGGCGCCGGGGATGCGGGAGGAGCCGCGGGGCGGCGCGCCACCTCGCAGTAGGAGCGCGCGGAGGACTCGCTCCCCGAGTCGAGCCTGCGGTCGCCTGAGGACACGCGCTCGTCGGAAAGGGTCGCTCCACGGCCGGCGAGATCAGCGCTGGAAGACGCCATGGCGGGGACGGGTGAGGGCTGAGAAGGAAGGGAGGGCCACCGGCAGGAGGCGGCGGCGGAGGGGCTGGGGGGAGGGGAGGTGGGCTACCGGCGGGGATTCGACAGCGGCAGGGGGGCTGCGGGGCTACGCGGAGCTAGGCGGGAGGGGAGCGGAGCGAGAGCGAGAGCCCATCGCGTCAGGACACTGACTTGTTCGGTCGCGCATGTGAATTTTTCTGTACACAATGCTGCTGCTGCCGGAGCTAATGCTGTAGGCCTTGCTCGTAGCAACATCGTGGTCACTCCTGGTTCTTTTGGGCATGTTGCTGCTGCTCCTGTTGTGTCGATCTCTATCATTGTTGTGCCTGGCTGCACTGCGGCAGCTCCTCTGACAGTGCTTCTAGCTTCTTCTCGCGCTTGCTCTTTGTGTATCGAGCTTTGCTGCTACGTCCGCCAGAGTTGCTATAGTTGGCTGCTCTGCTGTCGTTTGCATCATAGTTTTTTAAAACCAGACTGGACTGCTGGTCTGACCGGAAAAAAACAGAACCGGTGACCCTGTCGGTTTTTTAAGCTCCATGGACCGTCCCCGCCTACCGTGGTGGAGATAGTTAGACAGCCTGGCTCTGAGGGATTGGGTACACATAGGTTGACACCCAGGGTGTTGTACTCTTAACTAGGAACCCACTAATACGAGTATCTGAATCCATACCTACCTAATCCTTGCTGTTCCGAATTAAACATTCCCAATCCTGTCTCCAGCTCATCTTTCCAAGTTCAAGTCGGTCCCTTCCTGCACATATCAATTGTACGTCTTGCCAGCTGTCTGTCTGTAATACATCTGATGCTGCTTTAAGGCAATGTACTAATGTCCACAACAGCTACATATTATTGTTCAATTTTCATCGACTACTATGAATGAACTAAAAGACTGTATTCTGGTATATAAAAAGTGATTCCTGGATGTGCGTTTCAAGATGGTGCGTTAGAAGTTTGTGAAGGATATCACAGCTAGAGAGTAAGATACTATTGGTTCATTACAATGTGATTCATTTAGCAACTTGCATCTCTTATTCTTTTGGTATGACCCAGTTAGTGATGTTTGCTTGACCTGGTGTACTTGTGGTATCAAATTTAACTTAATAAAAAAAGCTAAGATTAAATATAGGAGTAACTCCTTTTCTTTTGGGGTACGGCATTGCTGATGCTACACCTCTGTTTCTTGTAGCCTGGCCAGAATTCGGAAGAGCACAGACAAATGATGGTGCAGGAGTTTCAGATGCAAGTTCCACAGGGGAATAGCCAGGCTATCCATTTCAGTGGCACACCATTTCCCCATGCCGGAACATCTTCACCTGTTCAGTCATTTCCTGTTCAGCAGTCCCAACCACATCAGATGCCACAACAGGCACACATGTTTGGAAATACGCAGCACTCTCATATCCGAGGGGCAAACCAGTCAAGCCCACAGCATCAGGCTTATGCACGGTTAGCTAAAGAGAGACACATTCAACAATCCATGATGTCCCAACAACAGCACCCACTTTCTGCAGCTAGTGCAGTGCCAACTGTGCAGAATGGTTCACAAACGCAGCCACAATCTGCTGTCAATGCTGTCCCATCTTCACAATCGCAGCATAAGAAGCAGCACCCGACGCAACATCCACAAGATAGCTCAGTTCCTCCCAATCAGCCTGCCAATAGTACATCACATAAGCAGAAGAAGCAACAGGCTCAGCAGCAGTCAAGACAAAACCAACAGCAACGGCATCAAGGTAGCCAGCAAGCTAAGCTAATGAAGAGCTTAGGCCGAGGAAATATGACGCAGCAGAATCCTTCAGTTGATGGTACTCAACTCAGCGGCATTCCTGCAACCTCAAAAAACCAAGTCTCTGATACAAATATGATGCAGCAGGCCCCAGCGTATTTTACTGGTAATAAGGGATTGATTCCATCAGTGCCTCAGCCTGGGAATCAACCAAAAATGTATGCTTCTCATACACCGCAGTCACCAATACAATCATCAGATATTGGTAATCAAGGTTCAATACAGGGTTCTCCCAACCAGACCTTGTTAGCTTCCCAACAAGCTCCAGTTCATTCATCATCGCAATTGGCTACACAACAGCAGCAACAACAGCGGCACATGAATCCATCACATAATAATATCCAAAGATTGATGATGCAACAAAACCGCCATATGAACAGCGATGTTAGGATCGAGTTGCCTGTTGATCAAGTCAATCAGGTAATTCCGTCTACATCAGTTGCAAGGAGTACAGACTCAGGTAGCCCAGGTGTTTCATCTATACAACATCGGAAACAGGATTCATCTCAAGATCCAACTGCTGTTGCCTCGACCTCGCAGCTAGCTAGCTCGCCTCAAGATAGCTTTGTTGGAAATGAAGCTTTCTTGTCAGCACCTAACCAAGGCATGCTGCAAAGGCAAATGTCAGGGGGTGTTCCTATACATGGAAATGTTATTGGCACCCAGCGGCAGCAACAGCAGGCTCGGCTGCAACTTCAAACTCAGCAGCAGCAGCAGCAGCAGCAGAGACCTGATGTTCAAGGCAGTTTATATGCTCATCCTTCAAATTCGGGAGCAGGATGATGATATAATCACTCCAGGTTGATATCTTCTGCAGAACATTGCTTTCTGTTGTAAAGTTACTGTACAGGTATCCTCTCTTACCTTAAGTTATTCCTTGGTGTTTGTGTGAGTGCGATGCAAGATATTTTTGTCAAATCCTTAGCATGTTTGATTCCTTCAATGCATGCACATGTCATCAAGATGTTTTTTTGTGAACTGCACAATAAGTTTTATCAACCATTACGGAACTGATAACACTCGCACTTTATTTCTCTTCTAGCTATTATTTTTCTGCTATTGGAATTTGGGGAATCCGTGGTTCGCGAGAAGGAAAAAGGACTAATCTTTTGTTACATCTGGCACGAGATGAAAAAGAGAGAGCTTCGTCTATCGATGAACAGCAGATTGACGGAGCTCTTGGCATTGCTTTGTTTTTCTCTCCTTTCCCACTTTATTTCTCTTCTAGCTATTATTTTTCTGCTATTGGAATTTGGGGAATTGACACGTAATAGGTCTAGGCAAGTACACCAAACCAGCTTAAGGCCCAGTTCTTTCGGGTGATTCTCCCAGAATCTTGAGAATCGGACCTCTCCCAACTTCTCTCAGAATTTTGAACCCATATTCTTTTGACAATCCTAGCTAGTTAGGATGAAAATAGCTAGGATTGTCAAAAAAATATAGGTTCATGATTCTGGGAGAAGGTGAGTGAAGGTTCGATTCTCAAGATTATGGGAGAATCGGCCAAAAGAACTGGACCTAAACAGTTACGTTTGGTGCTGCATTACGTCAATTATTATGCAGTTTGCCTAATATAGCTAGTTAGCTGTAAATTGTGCTTTTGACCTACACCTTTGAAAAATAATCCAGTAACAGAATTTGCTCATAAATTTGAAGGAATATGCACATATAACTTGACTGTTTTTTTTTTTGAATCTGGATAGCAAGGGCCAAGTTAATTATGTTAGTGGACTTGAATCTTGAATATAAAACATGCTAATGCTGTTGCAGTGACATCTTCAAGTTAACTGAGTATTTTCATCGCAAGCTTATCTCAGTAAGCGATTGTCAGTATTTACTTCAATTTTCCAATTTTGTGCCTTGTTGCTAGGTCTTACGTACCGTGGAAGCCGCTCAGATGATAGCGCACCGCATCCCCTAACTCTGAAGCTAATTGTAGTTACCTCAATGTCAGGTAGATAATTGTTTCTGTTCCATTTTGGCACCACCTTGCAAGCAGCTTGGTTCTAGATTGCTGGAGATAGCTCTTGTAACGGCGAATTCCTTTTGTTGTTGGATTCTAACTCTAATTTGGGCCCAGCTGTATATTTGTCTACGGGGTCCATGTTGGTAGAAACAGTCTTCTTTTGTATAAGCCTGTGCATTTAGCTCACAAGTTAGTGAATGCAAAAGTCTTCCTTCGGCGTGGACGTCTTCATCCCCATATCCAGAAGTTCTAACTCGCAAGCCCTTCTTGCAACATGGTCAGCTGTCGATGACTTGGTTCTCTTTGAGAATCCATCCATTGGGAAGCCTTGCAAGTTTGATGTGGCAGGCTTGGTTTCTTTTGTGCCGGTGAAGTATGTTCTACACTTCTACTTTCCTTGTGACTGTGAGTAGTTGGGATGGCATTTTGTAGCAAAGTTAATATGATTAATTAATAAGAAGAAAGGCGTGCACACGAAAGGTGTACACGTATTATTGCGTTTGAAACAAACAGCTGTTTACGTATTGGTGACCGGCGGTGTTGATTTAGGCCAGTTTTTTTCTGGCTTTTTTGGGCTTTCAGAATAAACTGACCTCTATCCAACTTATTTTAGAGGCCCAACTAAAAATTTCATTGTAGAAGTCTATTAGTCAAGTCTTAACTACTACTCTCTTCGTCTGATGAAAAGTGTACAATTGGGTTTAAAATTTGTTCACAAAAGAGTACTTCTCTATCTTCTCAATGCACTTTAAAGTATTTTTTTTCATCACACGGTAATCAAGACCAGATAGCATTTTATATAGTCTTCTTAATTTCTACATGCACTTAGCTCATTGGGGGTGCATTTTAAAGTATTTTATCTCATCACACGGTAATCAAGATCAATAGCATCCTATACATAGTCTTCTTAATTTTTACATGCACTTAACTCATTGGGGTTGAGTAATTAAAAAGAAGAGAGAAGGTGGCTTGCATCTTCTCAATGCATTTTTTACTCTACTTCATAGTTTGTCCTAATATTTCTAGATGTATACTTTTCATCGGATGAAGGGAATAGGCTTCTAAATTTGATTGGGCTTCTAGAATAAGCTGGATAGGGCTACCCAACTTATTCTAGAAGCCAACAAAAGAACTGACTCTTATCTTTTCTAACACTAATGCCCATTGCACCGATGACACAAGAAGCCAATTAGAATAATGTCTTATGTGGACATTCAAGGGCAAGTGCGAGAAAGCAAGATAAAATTATCAGTGTTTATTGTATTTTCCCAACTTTCTGTTTTATAGAGCTCATCCAAAAAAAAGGATCCCGATAAATGTCACACATGTGACACAAGCAATTCCGTCCATACATGTAGGCTGAAGTAGGTCGGGCTAAACGTCTTTCTAGCCACCTGTTGTGACACGTTAGCCTTTTTGTTTTTTCTACACTTGCATGTAAATAGGGATAAGAGCAGATGATGCCTTTTTGTTCTTTCTACACTTGCATGTAAATTGAGACAAAAACAGACGATGTTAATGGAAATCTTTCGGGGTTTTTGAACTTTTAAATGTTTTATCTCTTAAATGAAAAATCTGATTGAAATCTATTTTCACCATTAAATTCGTCAGCCTTTTTGTTTTTTCTACACTTGCATGTAAATAGGGATAAGAACAGAGGATGCCTTTTTGTTCTTTCTACATTTGCATGTAAATTGAGACAAAAACAGATAATGTTAGTGAAAATCTTTCGGGGTTTTTAAACTTTTAAATCTTTTATCTCTTAAATAAAAAATCTGATTGAAATCTATTTTCACCATTAAATTCATTGTGATGAGCACTTTAAAACTAGATCTCATATCGATATGTTTTGACAATATTTTTTAGCGGTCAAAAGTTGAAATGTCTATTGCACATAAACTACCATAGTGTCTACACAGAAGTTGCCATGGTATGTGTTCAACTATTTTTCCTTCTAAATTTAAAGTAATTTTTGACATGTTATAATAAAGGAAATTAAAAAAATAAACTTGTCATCGAGAGTTACTAAAATTTGCCGTGGTCCATGAAATAATGTTGGCATGGTTCATAATTAGAAAGAAATTCCTCGTCAATTATTTAAAAAATGCAGTCAATGGCTCAAATTTGCCATGAACCAGAAACTAAAATTGCCATGGTGTTTACTTAAATTTACCATGATACATGCATTAAATTTTTTCATTAAAATTCTAGAATTGTCATGGTCAAAATACTGAAATTGCCATGATCTATAAACTAAAATTGCCATGATGAATTACTAAAAATTGCCATGATCCATGAATTAAATTTGTTGTGGTTAATTACTAAAAAATGAAGGGGAGCCTTGGCGCAGTGGTAAAGCTGCTGCCTTGTGACCATCAGGTCATGGGTTCAAGTCCTGAAAACAGACTCTTGCAGAAATGTAGGGAAAGGCCGCATACACTAGACCCAAAGTGGTCAGACCTTTCCCCGCACTCTGTGCAAGCGGGAGCTACGTGCTCCGGGCTGCTTTTTTTAATTACTAAAAATTACCATGGTCAATTAATAAAATTTATCGTGCAAGGTAGTTGAAATACAATGGTAGCTTTAAATCTAGAAGAAAAAAAATAGATGAAACACATCACGACAACTTCAGTGTAACATCATGACAATTTTTGGCCCTAAAAAATTGTCGAAACATATCAATATGGAATCTAGTTTTGAATATCTCTTCGAGACGGATTTAATGATGAAAGCAGATTTTTTAATTTAAGAGATAAAACATTTTTAAGTCCGAAAAACAAAAAATATTCCGCTGATGTCATCTGTTTGATGTGGCAGAATTGATGATAATGAAGGCGTTTGGACCATGTTGCTTCGTGCCACATGTGTGACACTTGTCATTTGGGAAAATATTGTTTTTTTCCTTTTTTAGTTACTAACCAGGTTCAGATTTTGAGGTGAAGGTCCATGGTACTCCCAAATTTTTGTTTTATAGGGCTCGCCTCTATTTTTTTTTCTGTTTTGTTAGTCTACTACTTACCATCGCATGTTCATTGAGCGCACAATTACTTTTGCGAACTATGAAATTTATTCCATCAGTCATCATCTATCTTGGTTGAAGAGATTTTTAGATTGAGCCTTATAAACCGAAAAGAAGGGAGTATTTATAGTAACTAGATGACCCAGAGACCAACTACAACCTCCTTCGCTATATGAGATATAAAAGGGAAGTCAAGTGAACTATTTTAAGAGACCAACTGATCGACTACAATTTAGAAGTTAAATGAATTATTTGAAACATAAAATGAAAATTAAATGAATGAACCGCCTTAGTCTCTTTGGAAACTGGCGCAAAAGAGATCAGATCGTAATCGCAATGCCCTGTGCTTTCTCAAAGACAATTCTGTGACCCCGTATTAGGTACCAACTACAATTTAGAAATTAAATGAACTATTTGAAACATAAAACATAAGTTAAACAAATTGTTCGGCCTACGAAAATGGTTTAGAGTGAATAATTATGTTCATACTTTGTTTTTATTTGCCCATGAGGTCTGACCTTTACCCGCTTTACACCCTTGTGATCGTTCCTACTTATTTGTACATGTCGTACCCTGAAAAGATACCTGCTATAGAAGACCCTACACTTGGAGAACACTAATTACTTGATATTTTCAATGAGAGATCACCATAATAAAAAAACTACCACACAATCAAAAAGGTGCATAAAAAGGGACAAACATTTGTGTGAGCGGCTCTTTAGACAGCCGGCTAGGAGACCCATGGGCCGAACGGGCGCCCGCACGGCAAGCTGGAGCCCGACGGGCTGAATGGGACCGCACGGCCAGCTGAACGGGCCTCCGGACAACTGCCCTTCAAACAACCATGTAGCAATAGAGCCCGTGCGCCATGAACGATGCACACACGTAGCCACATGTCGCCAATGAAATAACCCGCGACAAGCCCCACGCGCGGATGCCGACAGACGGGCCATTATCACCAACTTAACAATGATAAGTATAGAGCGTGAACAAAGCTAACACACTTGTGTAATCGAGCCTCGAAACCGACATTCTATAGGCCCGACCAATGATAATGAGCTGGACTTCCGAGTGTTTTCTTTTATGCCAATATTCTTCTTGTAGTTTACTTCCAGTGTCTCTCCTACTTACAGCAGAAACACACAACTCCAAGAATGGCGCAAGACTGGGACATCTTGGCTGTCATGCCCGCGACGGGATAACATGGGTGGGGACAGAGTCCTTTAAATAGTTTGCTTAACTTCCGGTCTGCAATTTGTATCTGCACCAATTGTGGATGGCGACAGAGGCGTTATTTGCAAACGCGAATAACAAACCCAGGAAAGCCGCACATGTGCGTAAGCTGGGGTGCACGACGACGAGTATCAGGTAGGCAAAGCCCGAATAAAGGCGTTGCACCGTGCTCGGGTGTGCAACTCGCTGGAGAGACTTAGGCAAGGCTGTGTCTACGTGACGCCCGCAAAAACGACCAACTTATTAGGCCGATCAACCAACCGTCCATTCCAAGGCATTTCGAGCCGTCCGAGTGAAACATCCCGGCGCAAAGCGAGCGATTCGGTGTGCCCGCCAGAATAGGGAACCAACCCGGCAGGGAGCACACACATGCAGGAATTTCTCTGTCTCGTCTCTGGCTGGATGGAACTACCCTAGCCGGCTGTCACCCGCGTAATGCGGCCCCCACGCGCTTGCCGGGAAGGCACCGAGAGCGCTCTAACCGGGTGCCACTGCAGTCATGTGTAGTGGATGTGCTTGGCCCTTTTATGGACCTAGATGTTGAGTTCCTCTGGCCGGAGGAAGAAGGAGATGCGCTAAGTGAATTATATGAAACTGAAAGTCAAGTGAACTATTTGAAGAGAACAAGAAGAGAAGCAACTAATACGATCGAAAATTTAGATGAAATGTTTGATGGATGTTCGTATCTACATCGCCCATGCTCATCTTTTATGTAAAATTGTTCCAAATGGTCTGCAAGTGATTATGTCCATAATGCGTTTGTATCTGCCCTGTATATTTACCAGTGTAGGATAATGAGGATCATTTCCCATATTATTCTTTGGCTGGTGAGGGCAACCCAATAGCCGTTTCGCGTAGCTGTCTCCCACATACCCGACTTTTATGCTCGGTCTAACACATAACCATACTTTCTACCATGCCATGTCATGCTCGACCACCCCGGTTTAGCAGCGCGACCGATTTTACCACGGGCACATCAAACAACTCATAGCGACCCTTAGGGGGTGACCTGCTCGGACCATCGCCGGCACTTGTTCTAGCCGGCTAGGGCCCTGTGTCGGCTTGTTCATGCTTGGTTCGACAGTTTGGCGCACAGACCAACTACAGCCCGCCAGTTCAGGGAACTATTTGAAAAGAAATTCCTTAACTGTTTGCAAATGACTATGTTCATACCGTGTTTCCATAGCCTCAACAATGATCATTGCCCATAGCTTTATTTTGTGATTTTTTTATAACATGTGACTGCAGCCCGGAAGTTAAGCAAAGTAATTGAAACTACAACTAGGAAACTAAGCAACCGTATGGGCAACATGTAAATATTTGTTGTATAAATCACAAGAGGCCAAACGAATTACTGTATAAACGACATGGTAATACTATACTGGAAGAACTAAATAAAAACTTAAAGCATCAGCAAATTGAAAGTGCCGGGACTAATCTCAAAGACGATAAACACGCAAGGAAACTCAAATTGCAGGACCCATGACTATTCATTGTTATTAACAAACACAAGATACAACAAACACATCGACCACATAGAAAACAACAACAAAACAAAACTACAACTAACCTGATACACCAATCCTAAATGGACATTAAAGGAATCACAGTTCAGCGTGCAGATGTTTTTCTCGGCCGACTGCAAGTCATCGATGATGCCTCATTCGTTGTGAATCAGATGCACAACCCGTCCCTCAAGGCTGACCGGCCGCCGCCGCTGTTGATTGGATAGGATGGCGACGTAGCCCGTCTTCCATGATCAGGATCCTCCGATACATTTCTTAGCCCACGTACGCATCCTTCACAACATAAGGTAAGTGTAACAAAGTAGTAAACGGCTTCCACTCCCAATATTCTTGGTATCCTGGCATGAATTCGTTCTTCATGCAGGCATACAAGCGGTGTATGATGGCCTTTGCAAGGTCTGCCATACAATCCCTTTCTCGGCCACCTTTAATTCGGAACTCCTCCTGGATGTCAACGTGGAACATCTCTGGAATCACATTAAGGGATTGTAGAAGGACCTTCCGGTCTCTGCTAGTGTCGACACCAGCGAAGATTATTCCCTTGCGCTCGGAATAATTATCGAGCACCTCAGATTGCCCCTTTGCCCTGCAAAAATGGTGGACACGAATGTGTTCACGCATTGATAGCTGCAGGACGGCAACTGTCCATCGCCTGTAAAGATTCTCACGGGTGTACTCAATGTCTAACCCTACGAATCTATACTTTTCCTCCTGCAACCATTGCTCGTACATAGCAATGACCTCATCTATCTTATGATTCTCATTGGTCTACACCACATCCAAGTTCGTGGTGCCAAGGGCAGTGACCGTTGTCCATCGCAACAAAGATACCTGTGACAGGAATTCGCTGTGCACGTGTACAATCTAAGCAACGAGAGATGTACATTACGAGCGGAAATGAGGCAAAAGACTCAAAAAGTCATAGTTTAATGCAAACATGATCAGTTATGACTCCGTCGATTGGGACTAGTGCCATGAAGACGTAAGACGGCTTCCAACATGTGCTACCGCTCAGGAAATGTGAGCAATTAACCACAGGCTTGCACCATCGCATGTACCCAATATCATCAACCTGAGTTTGATGAACCAACGGTTCTACAACTCCATGTTTCCGTCGAACTGAATTGGAACATGCACAAGAAACTCTTTTGTCAATTCCTCTGACTACGAACCGTCAGCATGAAAGAGTGGACGAGAAAGACGCGATCAAAGGGCTCGTGCCAGTCGTATACACACGTACGCCCGTCTCACACCTCGTGACGAACTACTTGGCTCATGCTAGGCGGCCATGCGCGTCCGGACGCCTATGTCCGACTGGTCATCTGCCTGTCGGTTGCGCTCGGTCTATCCAGTGCCATGGTGCGTCGGTGTGCTAATCGGCACGCTCCAAATGCATTTGCATATGCATAGCCATGCATGAAACCAGACACCCTCCAATGGTGTAACACAGTACGACGTTCATTCAACATACTATTGCATAACCTAACAATGTATTCGGAGCAGACCGGGTTCTTTGTTCTGTCGAATAAACAGAGATGCAACCAAAAAAGCACCAATGACAAGCATGTCAATGGTAATCGTGAAGAAATGGGGCGACCTTCTTTTCTAAAAACATGTGCACGGTAGGGACAAATTGAAAGACAAGGTAGAGTCGACCATGTTTTGTGGCTATGATGACCCACAACTATAGGGGATTAATCATAGTCCTTTCGATAAGTAAGAGTGTCGAACTCAACGAGGAGCATAAGGAAATGACAAGTGGTTTTCATCAAGGTATTTTCTGCAAGCACTGAAATAGTCGGTAACAGGTAGTTTGATAGCAAGATAATTTGTAACAGACAAGTAACGGTAACGGTAAATAAAGTGCAGCAAGGTAACCCAATCCTTTTGTGGCAAAGGACAAGCCAAAACGATCTCTTATGATAAGCACATCGTTCTTGAGGGTACACGGGAATTTCACCATATCACTTTCATCATGTTGGTTTGATTCGTGTTCGCTACTTTGATAATTTGACATGTGGGTGGACTGGTGCTTAGGTGCTGTTCTTAGTTGAACAAACCTCCTACTTATTATTAACCCCCTCGCAAGCATCCACAACCACGAGAAAAGTATTAAGATAAAATCTAACCATAGCATTAAACATTTGGATCCAAATTGGTCCCTTACGAAGTATCGCATAAACTAGGGTTTTAATCTTCTGTCACTCTAGCAACCCATCATCTAATAACTACTCCACAATGCATTCCCTTATGCCCGAAGATGGTGAAGTGCCATGTAGTTGACGTTCACATGACACCACTAAGAGAATCACAACATATATATCATCAAAATATCAAACACATATCAAGTTCACATGATTACTTGCAACAAGATTTCTCCCATGACCTCAAGAACAAAAGTAACTACTCACAAGTGATAATCATGCTTGAGATCAGAGGGGTATTAAATAACATAATTTATCTGAACATATAATCTTCCACCAAATAAACCATATAGTAATCAACTACAAGATGTAATCAACACTACTAGTCACCCACAGGTACCAATCTAAGGTTCCGGTACAAAGATTGAACACAAGAGATGAGCTAGGGTTTGAGAGGAGATGGTGCTATTGAAGATGTTGATGGAGATTATCCTCCCAAAGATGAGAGGGTTGTTGGTGATAACGATGGCTTCGATTTCCCCCTCCGGGAGGGGAGTTCCCCTGGTGGAATCGCTCCGCTGGAGGGCAAAAGTGCTCCTGCCCAAGTTTCACCTCGAGACGGTGGCGCTTCGTCCCGAAAGTCCTCTCCTTATTTTTTCTATGTCAAAATGACCTATATACCAGAAGATGGGCACCGGAGGTGGGCTGGGCTGAGCACAACCCACCAGGGTGCGCCTGGGGTGCCTGGCGCGCCCCGGTGTCTTATGCTCAGCAGGTGGCCCGCCACCGGTAGTTATTTGCTCCAGTATTCTTTTATTCCAAAACAATTCTCCGGAAATTTTTAGCTCATTTGGAGATGTGCAGAATATGTAACTCCGACATAGCTTTTTCAGGTCCAGAATTCCAGGTGCCAACATTCTCCCTCTTTGTGTAAACCTTTCATATTATGAGAGATAAGGCATTAGAATCACTCCATAAAGCATTATTATGCATAAAAACATTATAAATAACAATAGGAAAACATGATGCAAAATGGACGTATCAACTCCCCCAAGCTTAGACCTCACTTGTCCTCAAGCGAAAAACCGACATCGAAAAACATGCCCACATGCTTAGAGAGAGGTGTCGATAAAAACAAAATATGGATATAGAAGCATCATGCTTATTATTACAACAACAACAAACTTTATCATATAACTTCTCATGAACAAGTAACAATTCAGCACAACCTCGAAGTAGAAGCATAAATTCTATTGAAAACCAACAAAGTATGTTCTCAGTCAACTTTGCAACTACAATTCATCATCTTTTCAGGAAAGGGTCTCGTATCGGAGCCTTTTGGCAAGTCCACATACTCAACCATCATATAGTCTTCTATGATTGCTAACACTCATCTCATACACATGAGCAAAACGTTTCAACCAGACACATAGAAAGATAGGGGCTTATAGTTCCGCCTCCCCACGTATTCACCTCAAGGGTGATGTCAACAATAATAATTCATGCTCACTCATATCCAACTAGATATATGTGCCTAGATCTTTCCTCACCACATGATGCTTGCAAAAAGAGAAAAATAAAAAGGAACAGGGAAGAATACTTTGACTCTTGCATAAAAGTAAATACATAAAAGTAAAAGACAGACCCTTCGCAGAGGGTAGCAGAGGTTGTCATGCACTTTTTGGTTTGTATGCTCAATATCTTAGTGCAAAAGAACGTCACGTTATATTTCCCCTTATGATAGCAATCTTTATTACGCAGTCCGTCGCTTTTATTATTTTGCCATCACAAGTTCGTACAACGCTCAATTTTCTGTTACACTAAATGATCCAACACATTTAGAAGCAATTTTTATTGCCTTATTGCACCGATGACAACTTACTTGAAGGATCTTACTCAATCCATAGGTAGGTATGGTGGACTCTCAAAACAAGATTTTGGGTTTAAGGTTTTTTGGATGCACAAGTAGTATCTCTACTTAGTGCGGAATTTTTGGCTAGCGAAGATATTGGGAAAGCACCACATGTTAAAGGATCTATGACGATATACCTTCTATGTGAATATGAACAAGCATAAATCATTACGTTGTCTTCCTTGTCCAACGTCAACAATTTTGGCATATAATATTTTCATGGGGGCTCACAATCATAAAAGATGTCCAAGATAGTGTATTTGCATGTGAATCTTCTCTTTCTGTCGTGGAATTAACACGTCAGATGTCCTTAGTGTCAGGACTTAGTCGTGAGGCCAACGCATCTATGTGGTAGCTTGAGAGGGGTTGAGCGGAATCATGAGACGCAACACAAGACAAGGATTTAGACAGCTTCGGGCCCCAGGAAACATCATCTGGTAACAACCCTACATGCTGTTTGAGGCTAGGTCTCATTATGATCACGGGAGAGTCGCCGGGAACCGGCTCTCGGTGTTTAGCCCTATCGATTGTTTCTCGTCCCCTCTTGGGGTGCCCCGCCCCTCCTTATATAAGCTGAAGGGGCGGGTTACATGTAGAGTCCAACTCGGACTTAAGATTTAACCTTACTTTGACGTCTCACCATGGGCTTCTTAACGTCTTGGGCTTCTTACAATCTGGCTTACGATCTGACTTACCATCTGGCTTACCATCTGGCTTACCGTCTGGCTTACGATCTGGCTTACCATCTGGCTCAACATGTGCCGGGTTACATGACTTGTCTGCCGGGTTACATGACCATGTCTGCCGGGCTACGATGCTCAACTGTTCCCGCGAGCTTAACCTACTTAACTGTTCCTGCCGGCTTATAATCTGCCGGGTCATCAATGAAACACCCAATCCCAGCCGGGGTACATCTCAGCCGGGTCATACTGCGGGGTATATCCCCGACATTAGCCCCCAGTTTAATTTGGATTCATCCATGTTAAACTGATCCTATAAAACAACACAAGAACAATTTTAACAGGTTACGCTCCAGGTTAAAACATCTTTGTAAGCCAGCACCTGATCATCCTTAACTCCTTGTTATTTCCTTCTTCAAAAATCCGGGTCAAATAAGCCAACTTCATAATCAATCTGCTGACCCGGCTTAAATCCTGGTCTTGAAATACTCATGTGACCTTCAACCGGCTTAAAGATGAAAAAACTTGCCAGGTTATAAATAGATGATGCCGAGTCATAATTGTCGCCGATGCTGGGTCAAAACTGAGAATTTTGAAGACTTCTCTCCCTCATATCCATATTACCTGTAGCCCCCAAGTCTTGAGGGGAGAAAAGCGATGACTTAAGACTTGCCTCAATATAAATATTACCACTTTGAAGAAATCCATGTTGCTCATCTCAATCACTAGTCAAAACTGAGTATTCCACATATGTAGCCCCCAAGTACTGGGTCATTATACAATAATGAGCAGGGACTTTATAGATATGATCATGTAGACTTGAGCAGCAACGTGTAGTCCCCAAGGGCCGGCTCATTAAGATAATACTGAGCTGGGACTTATATAATTTATTGATGATAACATCACATGATGTAATCTCCACCATGGGGCTTGAACCCACGTCCATAAGGTTAAGAGCTTTGTACTCTACCAACTAAGTAGTGGATCTTTCAGTATAATGAACTGAGGCTTGTGTACCTTGAATTTTTGACATGAGCAATTGGTAGCCTCCGAGGGCCGGCTCATTACAATGGGATGAGTCGGGTCTTCAATGAAGTGAGCAAAAAATGACTTTGCATTAGCCCCCAAGTGCCATGGTGCATGCTGGCAGTGACATGGGACTTGCATATTTGATGTGATCTCAATGTAAATAATGTAGCCCCCAAGTGCCGGGTTGTAAGCCTGCAGCGACTCAGGACTATCCCTTTCATTGTAGAATAAATCATATCCATTGATAAAATAATATCCATTGCGCCAAAGCGACTTTGAAAACCTCAACCATAACATTAGTTACTGATAACCATAATAAAAATCCAGCCATGCTGGCTATTAAACATTTGAATAACCCGGTTTGAAACCTCAATCATTCAATATCATAGTGAAAATCCAGCCAAGCTTGGCTATTTAAAGATTCAAATACCTTATCTGTTGACAAATAAATCCGGAGTTTAAATACCCGGAAATTTTAGAACCCGGCGGCTTATAGCCTTTGAGAAAATCAAGAATTGACAACCCTTTCGAGACACCAATTTCAATCTTGATGACGGTCTTGAACTTAATCATTTATGTAAGTCATAGCCCTGTAAATCCTGCACAGAGTTTAAACAACATATGCCCTGGCGACTTAACGTTAAAAACCAGAGTGGGTAATCACCCAAATGTAGTCTTATCCTGCATACAAGTAGATCACAAGATCCCTTGGCGGTTTACCGCAAGTCGGGTCATTATATCTCACATATAACCATTGTGATATTGATTTTGTACTGCCGGTTTACATGACCTGTGCAGTAAGGGTGATAACCCAATCCTTAGAAGCCAATGCTTCCACATAGATGATGATTGTCATAAGCTGGCGATTTATCATCGAAAAATCAAGCCGGGTTAAATAGCAACCACTCATATACACTTTTCATATGAAAAAGAGCTTCAAATAAAATCCCAAAAATTATTTGTCAAAAGAAACTTCAAAAAATCTTGGGGCTTCTGATTCGAATACGATCAGAAAACCGTCCCAAAGGGGTTAAGCTAAGATTCGAATACGATCATATAGCCCCCAGTGGCTTTGGCGTTGCCGATCAAGAGGGTACCGACAGCTATGTTCTCTTTGGTTCGAATACGACCTATGTTTGAACAGGAAGCCCCCAAATGACCTTGAGAGTTGTTTAACGACGCTGATTCGAATACGATCCACGTCGGTTCCCAAAAGGGGTTGAGCTATGGTTCAAATATGACCAAGAAACTCCCCAATGAGCTCAGCAGTGTGCCGATCAAAAGGGTATCGACAGCTATGTTCTCTTTGGTTCGAATACGACCTATGTTTGAACAGGAAGCCCCCTAGTGATCATGAGAATATTTAACGACTCTGATTCGAATACGATCAGGGTCACACAAAAAGGGTTAAGCTAAATTCGAATACGATCAGCTCCCAATGGTCCTTAAAGTAGGGTACCTATGTTTGAGTTGTGCTTTGTAACAAACTCTTTGGTCCCTTTAATTTTCCCTGAGAACTCGAACTTTGCGAGAGATAACCTCTTTTTGAACCAGAAATTTGTAAATCGGATATTAAGAGCTTCAAAGCTTTATAAGATACAAATTTACCTTGAGCCGGACGATTGAACCGGATTTGAGAGCTTCAAAACTTCGCGGGAGAAAGATATCTCTTGAACCGGATTTTATACCGGAATTTTTATTTGAACCGGCAATTTTCTGACGGCCTTTAAAGTTTCCTCAATATGGTAGCAGCCTCCGGAACCGGGTTATCATTTCCTCTAACGATCCGGGGTTCCCGAGTCATGTCACTGTAGCCCCCGAGTCTCAAGATGACTCGAGGAGTTGGCTTGAGATTCTCCATATTTAACCGTGATATAAACCGGTTTGAGTCCTGCATGGGAAAATTTGCAAGCCAAAGTAATTGCTCTTTTAAATAAAATATACTGGATGGATTTCACCTGATATGTCATGCTAGTGATTATCAACCGCGGAGTTGTAAGCCAGCGTGGACGGGAGAGTCGGCCGCGGAAGCGGACTGGTGAGTTATCTGTGGTATTATAAACCGGCACAAATGGGAGAGCCGGCGCGGTGTTGTTGTTGCAGACTAAGCCACAGAGGCGGCGGTTCGCACCCACATTTATTCATAACATGACATCGCTTTTATAATGAACATCAGTCCTGCATGATTAAAATATACTGGCCGGAATATTTGTTCCTCAAATAAAATAACCTGTTATGAAACAGTTTGGACAGATATCACCTGAGCGGACGACAGATGATTTGGTCCACGCGCAGTCTGGCGCAGATACATGTACTTTGAACTCCGTACATTGTAATTAGTAGTATGTATCGAGGTATTTTTGTGTTGACCTGTGAGAATCCTGGCAGATACTGCCACAACTGACCAGCCACTGATTTTTGTCCTCATTAGAGCCAATGAACAATTTAATATTGTGCCCTTCGATGAAAACCTTACAGGGCCCGCCTTGTCTGGTGATATGCTAACAGTATTGTTACCAACAGCAAGCAGAATCTCCAATATATCCCTTGACTTCTTTTTCTCCTAACCCGCCCCCTCCTGTCCCTACCTTAATTCAGCAGAGGAGTGGGCGAGAGCAGAGACAAGCAGTTAAGCCGGCGGTGAGGGCGGTGACCAGACGGAGGCAAAGCAGCGCAGCTGGACTCGGTGAGTTAGCAAACACGGGCCCCGGGAGGTACAAGAGCCGGCGCTGGGAGGCAGTTCGGAAGCGCTGGCGACGTGAGGCCACATCGGTGAGACGGGGCCACAATCGCGACGGGTCACAGCGGTGGCAGATGTGGTTCGGTGGCCCGGGTCGCAGCGGGATGGCGGCTCAGATGGGCCATGGGATCAGCGGCTCGTCGGCAGCCGGCGACGGGTCGACGGAGTGATGACTGGTCAACAGAAACACAGCAGCAGCTCGGCGCCGGGGGGCGAGCTTAACGGCAGACAGGTCGGGTCACGGTGCAGCAACTTGATGGCGACTTAGAGACTGACGAGGCGGCTTACAGCAGGGGCTTGATCCGGCAGCGGTTCAAGGGAGCATGCGGCCGGAGTGGAGGTGGCAACGGGGAAGCCGGAGCCGGCCAATCAGGGGCGCGAGCCAGTGCGGTGATCCGGCGATGCGAAGATGGCAAATTAGCGGCGACGCGGCTGACAGGTGACGCAGGGCGTGCGGTGGCTGCAGCAACACCTCGCCTCCTCGCCTAGCAGCGCAACACGGCGGGTTAGTACGCCGGTGAAGGGGACTCCTGGTGCGGCACGAGGCCTTGGCGAATCGAAGACGGGTTGAGCTTTTGAACCGGCGGGTGCGGTTGACGGAGTGAGGCGGCGCTTGGCAGCTCGTCTCACAGTGGTAATTGCAGTAGAGGGCCGGCTCGGGGCACAACAGCCGGCGGCGACGATGGAGGCGACTCTCCGGCGGTGGCGACTCGCATCCAAAACCGAGGCGGTGACTCGGCGAAGGCAGGCGAGCGGCGGAAAGCCATGGCGGCTCAACCGCGGTGGAGATCAGGCGGCGACACAATGGAGGCGGACGAGACGGAGATGGCGGAGATGAGCCGATGCGACGGCTCATAGTAGTTCTGCGAGGACGGCGACTTGAGGCCGGCGGTCCGAGGTTGTGGCGACTTGTGACACAAGTAGGCGGGTCGTGGCACTTGGCGGTTTGGGGACGCATCCAGGATGGCCCGGCGCCGGTTCATTGGCAGCGAGACGAGGAGGGCCGGCTCACGGGGCTCGGGAGCCGGGTCGCCTGAATGGAGGCGCGGCGCAGAGGACCGCGGCGGTCTGGGCGTCGAGGGTTGAGAAGCCGGTGCAGAGCAAACCGGCGCCGTGGCAGAACAACAGAGGTCGGCGACTCGGCCAGGGCACCTTGGGGGCTCAAAATCCAAGGCGGCGGCTCACGGGCGGTTCGTCCGGCTTGCAGGTGACGGCCGGGGCACGAGCACGACCCGCCGGTGTGGTGAAGCGGCGGAGGTGGGCAGAGGCAGCCGGTGATCTGAGGCCGCATCCGCGGTCGCGAGCTGACAGCCGCGGCGGAGATGAGCCACCGTCTCGATGCAAGACCCGATCGACACCCGGGCGGGTCAACGAAGGAGCCCGGGTCCAAAGACAATTCGCCCCCAGATCGTGGGCTCTCCCTTTTTTTTGCTTCATCTGATTCCAACAGATAAAATAACTTTCTTTTCCTCCTGGTCCCAGTGGGTTGCCTGAATCCGTATCGGACTTCTTTTTCCTTTTCTTTCAATGTAATATGAGCAACGCAGGGCACACGGACTGTAGTCGCCGCTTTAGAACTTGGCGCTCTCTGGGCCTTGTACATCAGTATAGTATTCCTACGTCGTGAACACCACTTAAGGGGAAAAAAACCCTCCGATGATTGATCTATTCTTTTGCTGCCACCGAAAACCTTTTTGATCTCGATCGATGAAGTCAAAGTCAATGTAGATACTTTAGTGCCGGTTTAATCACGAGCTTCTTCATAGTAACCCGGTGCCCGGCGGTTCAACAGAATTCTTGTTGGTCTCGGCGACCCGGGGATAATTGAATCATCCACATGACGACGGTGGACAGCGCAATTTTAATCTCAGTAGAACTTAAATCTCTCGAATCGTAAATCTGAATTGATGAACTCAAAAACTGATGTAGATCCTTTCGAACCAAGCCTTCTTCAACTGGCTAATCTTGTTGAGCCGGAAAATTGCGAACTTCTCGAACCCCAGAAAGATCCCTCCAAGAACTCAACACCACCGTGTGCGAGCCCCACGGTGGGCGCCAACTGTCGTGGAATTAACACGTCAGATGTCCTTAGTGTCAGGACTTAGTCGTGAGGCCAACGCATCTATGTGGTAGCTTGAGAGGGGTTGAGCGGAATCGTGAGACGCAACACAAGACAAGGATTTAGACAGCTTCGGGCCCCAGGAAACATCATCCGGTAACAACCCTACATGCTGTTTGAGGCTAGGTCTCATTATGATCACGGGAGAGTCGCCGGGAACCGGCTCTCGGTGTTTAGCCCTATCGATTGTTTCTCGTCCCCTCTTGGGGTGCCCTGCCCCTCCTTATATAAGCTGAAGGGGCGGGTTACATGTAGAGTCCAACTCGGACTTAAGATTTAACCTTACTTTGACGTCTCACCATGGGCTTCTTAACGTCTTGGGCTTCTTACAATCTGGCTTACGATCTGACTTACCATCTGGCTTACCATCTGGCTTACCGTCTGGCTTACGATCTGGCTTACCATCTGGCTCAACATGTGCCGGGTTACATGACTTGTCTGCCGGGTTACATGACCATGTCTGCCGGGCTACGATGTTCAACTGTTCCCGCGAGCTTAACCTACTTAACTGTTCCTGCCGGCTTATAATCTGCCGGGTCATCAATGAAACACCCAATCCCAGCCGGGTTACATCTCAGCCGGGTCATACTGCGGGGTATATCCCCGACACTTTCCCTTATTAATTCTTTCATGAATTGCATCATTGACCAATGCTATGTTTGTCAACTTGCAAATTTTTTTACCACTTGTACTTTTCTTTATGTGATTTCATTACTTACCATAAGATTAGCATATGATCTTTTTCATTATTTCCTTTTATTTTGATTGAAACATAAAAGTAAAAAAAGCATACTCGAACTAAACTTTATTATATATCTCGCACATGATTACATAGATAGATAGATCACTAAACAAACACTCAAAAATAGATTGAACTAAACTTTTATTCAACTAATTCAAAATATAACTAAAGATCAAACTAAGATAGATAAAGGCAAAGAGAGTGGTGGTGATACGATACCGGGGCACCTCCCCCAAGCTTGGCACAAGCCAAGGGGAGTGCCCATACCGTGTACTCAAGTCTCCTTTGGTGGTGAAGAAGGTGATGGTGGTGGTGATGTGGTAGTGTTCTCCAATATGGTCATGAGTAGCCCCCTCAAACCTTGAATCAGTCGAAGGGCTCGATGAAGTAACTCAATATTTTGCTCCACTTCAGCCATAATATGTTTATTCTCCGGGCCCCAAGAGTTTGTTCCCGCATCACTTTCTCTAGGGCGAGGTATGTCCCAATTGGACGACAGGTGCATATGAGGAGTATTCTCAAACCCATAATTGTGAATCAAATTATAAAAATTGTTTCAATGTAACCTGTGTAAAGGCCTCCTTGGAGGGAGTTCTTCTTGCACTTCAGGGCTTTCCTGGCTGTTATTTATATTTCCTTATAGCATGATAAATGTTTATTATTCATGCTAGAATTGTATTAACCGGAAACTTAGTACATGTGTGAATACATAGACAAAACAGAGTGTCCCTAGTATGCCTCTACTTGACTAGCTCGTTAATCAAAGATGGTTAAGTTTTCTAACCATAGACATGTGTTGTCATTTGACGAACGGGATCACATCATTAGAGAATGATGTGATGGACAAGACCCATCCGTTAGCTTAGCATAATGATCGTTTAGTTTTTATTGCTATTGCTTTCTTCATGACTTATACATGTTCCTCTGACTATGAGATTATGCAACTCCTGAATACCGGAGGAACACCTTGTGTGCTATCAAATGTCACAACGTAACTGGGTGATTATAAAGATGCTCTACAGGTGTCTCCGATGGTGTTTGTTGAGTTGGTGATGTAGGGTGGAACCCTATACGGCCGATCTTTCACGAAAGGAGCGGATCCTGCGAAGAACACGAAGAACACGGGGAAGAATGGAGATAAATCACAAGGGGGAACACTCAAGAACAAGTCCAATCACACATCCACTAGACAATCAAACACACAAGATCCACAAGGTACATGAACAACAAAGGTAAAGATACAAGGTAGAGTTCATCTCCATGAGGAGGTCTTGAAGGGGGCCACCCAAGAGGGGCTCTTGAATCCAAGGTGATCTTCTCTGTAGAGGGGCCGCGGTCTCTCACTACAAAAAAAAGACACTTCCGTGATGATACGTGTTTGTCACAGTAGGTCACGTTTTCTGTCATGCATGTACATCCATGAAAAATTTATGACAGAATCAAGATAGTCATACCTGTGCTCTCGTAGAAGTGTTCCATGACATTACCAAAATTATCATCACGGAAGTGTCCACTTCCATGACGATAAATCGCGCGTCACAGAATTGCTTTCGTCAAGGGTGACTGATACGTCTCCATCGTATCTACTTTTCCAAACACTTTTGCCCTTGTTTTGGACTCTAACTTGCATGATTTGAATGGAACTAACCCGGACTGACGCTGTTTTCAGCAGAATTGCCATGGTGTTATTTATGTGCAGAAACAAAAGTTCTCGGAATGACCTGAAACTCCACGGAACTTATTTTTGGAAAATATTAAAAATACTGGAAGAAGAATCCACGTCAGGGGGGCCTCCACCTGTCCACGAGGGTGGGGGGCGCGCCTGCCCCCCTCGGCGCGCCCCCTGCCTCGTGGGCCCCCTGTTGCTCCATCGACCTCAACTCCAACTCCATATATTCGTGTTCGGGGAGAGAAAAATAAGAGAGAAGGATTCATCGCGTTTTACGATACGGAGCCGCCGCCAAGCCCTAAAACCTCTCGGAAGGGCTGATCTGGAGTCCGTTCGGGGCTCCGGAGAGGGGAATCCGTCCCCGTCGTCATCATCAACCATCCTCCATCACCAATTTCATGATGCTCACCGCCGTGCGTGAGTAATTCCATCGTAGGCTTGCTGGACGGTGATGGGTTGGATGAGATTTATCATGTAATCGAGTTAGTTTTGTTAGGGTTTGATCCCTAGTATCCACTATGTTCTGAGATTGATGTTGTTATGACTTTGCTATGCTTAATGCTTGTCACTAGGGCCCGAGTGCCATGATTTCAGATCTGAACCTATTATGTTTTCATGAATATATATGTGTTCTTGATCCTATCTTGCAAGTCTATAGTCACCTACTATGTGTTATGATCCGGCAACCCCGAAGTGACAATAATCGGGACCACTCCCGGTGATGACCATAGTTTGAGGAGTTCATGTATTCACTATGTGTTAATGCTTTGGTCCGGTACTCTATTAAAAGGAGGCCTTAATATCCCTTAGTTTCCATTAGGACCCCGCTGCCATGGGAGGGTAGGACAAAAGATGTCATGCAAGTTCTTTTCCATAAGCGCGTATGACTATATTCGGAATACATGCCTACATTACATTGATGAATTGGAGCTAGTTCTGTGTCACCCTATGTTATGACTGTTACATGACGAGCCGCATCCGGCATAATTCTCCATCCCCGATCCAATGCCTACGAGCTTTTCACATATTGTTCTTCGCTTATTTACTTTTCCGTTGCTACTGTTACAATCACTACAAAACCCAAAAATATTACTTTTGCTATCGTTACCGTTACTTCCATATTATTTTGCTACTAAATACTTTGCTGCAGATATTAAGTTATCCAGGTGTGGTTGAATTGACAACTCAACTGCTAATACTTGAGAATATTCTTTGGCTCCCCTTGTGTCGATTCAATAAATTTGGGTTGAATACTCTACCCTCGAAAACTGTTGCGATCCCCTATACTTGTGGGTTATCAAGACTATTTTTTGGCGCCGTTGCCTGGGAGGCATAGCTCTGTTCTTTGAGTCACTTGGGATTTATATCTGCTGGTCACTATGAGGAACTTGAAAGACGAGAAAACAAAAATTTATCCCTCAACTACGAGGGGAGGTAAGGAACTGCCATCTAGCTCTGCACTTGATTCACCTTCTGTTTTGAGTAAGCTTGCGACACCTAAACCTGCTTCTGCTATTAATTCTGATATGTCACATGTTATTGATTATGCCACTTCTGCTATGCATGATACTTATGATGAAACTACTTCTATGCTTGATACTACTGTGCCACTTGGTGAATTTCTTGATGAACAACTTGCTAGGGCTAGAGAGAATGAAATTATTGAAACTGATAATATTGATGATAGTGATGATGAAGACTCTCCCCCTAATAAATATGAATTACCTGTTGTTTCTGAGGGTTATGTTATGGATGAAGAAGCTGCTAGAGCTATTTTAGCTTGCAATGATAGATATGATCTTAAGAAGTTATTAGCTAAATGGAAGTAGCAATCTCTTAATGCTAGAATGAAACCTGACTCTGCTTTTGCTACTTCACCTATCTGTGTTACTGATAAGGATTATGAATTCTCTGTTGATCCTGATATAATTACTTTGGTTGAATCTGATCCTTTTTATGGCTATGAACCTGAAACTGTTGTGGCACATCTTACTAAATTAAATGATATAGCCACCCTGTTCACTAATGATGAGAGAACTCGCTACTTTTATGTCCTTAAAATATTTCCGTTCTCATTAAAGGGTGATGCTAAGATATGGTTTAATTCTCTTGATCCTGGTTGTGTGCGTAGTCCCCAGGATATGATTTATTACTTCTCTGCTAAATATTTCCCTGCTCATAAGAAACAAGCTGCTTTAAGGGATATATATAATTTTGTGCAAATTGAAGAAGAGAGTCTCCCACAAGCTTGGGGGAGGCTTCTCCAATTACTTAATGCTTTGCCTGATCATCCTCTTAAGAAAAATGAAATACTTGATATTTTTTATAATGGACTAACCGATGCTTCCAGAGACCACCTGGATAGTTGTGTTGGTTCTGTTTTCAGGGAAAGAACACCGGATGAAGCTGAGATTCTATTGAATAATATGTTGACAAATGAAAATAATTGGACACTTCCTGAGCCAGCTCCTGAACCTATTCCTAAACCAACTCCGAAGAAAAGAGGTGTTCTATTTCTCAGTCCTGAAGATATGCAAGAGGCAAAGAAATCTATGAAAGAAAAAGGTATTAAAGCTGAAGATGTAAAGAATTTACCTCGTATTGAAGAAATACATGGTCTTAATTTACCGCATGTTGAAGAAATATATGATCTTAATTCATCACCTACCGAAGAAACTCATGGTCTTGATAACCCGACACAGGTAGTAAAGGTAAATTCTCTCTATAGATATGATAAAGCTGAAATCCCTCCTACTAAGTTTGCTAACCAATGTTTGGATGAGTTCGATAACTTTATGGTTAAGCAAGAAGATTTTAATGCTTATTTTGGTAGACAATTAAAACAAAATGCTTATATGATTGAACACTTGGGTGATTATATGTCTAGAGTTAAGGGTGAACTTAAACTCATTAGTAAACATGCTTCTATGGTCACCACTCAAGTAGAACAGGTACTTAAAGCTCAGAATGATTTGCTCAATGAATTGAATAGTAAGAATAATGACTATGCTGTTAGAGTGGCTACTAGAACTGGTAAAATAACTTAGGAACCTTTGTATCCTGAAGGCCATCCTAAGAGAATTGAGCAAGATTCTCAGAGAAATAATTTAGATGCACCTAGCCTTCTAAAAAGAAGAAAAAGAAAAACGATAGGACTTTGCATGCTTCTAGTGAACCTGTTGCTGACACACCTGAGAATCCAAATGATATTTCTATTTCTGATGCTGAAACACAATCTGGTAATGAACATGAACCTAGTGACAAGGCTAATGATGATGCTCAACCTAGTAATGACAATGATGTAGAAATTGAACCTGATGTTGATCTTGATAACCCACAATCAAAGAATCAATGTTATGATAAGAGAGACTTTGTGGCTAGGAAGCACGGTAAAGAAAGGGAACCTTGGGTTTAGAAACCCATGCCTTTTCCTCCCAAACCATCCAAGAAAAAGGATGATGAGGATTTTGAGCGCTTTGCTGAAATGATTAGACCTATCTTTTTGCGTATGCGATTAACTGATATGCTCAAAATGAATCCTTATGCTAAGTATATGAAAGATATTGTTACTAATAAGAGAAAGATACCGGAAGCTGAAATTTCCACCATGCTTGCTAATTATACTTTTAAGGGTAGAATACCTAAGAAACTAGGAGATCCAGGAGTACCAACTATACCATGCTCCATTAAAAGAAACTATGTTAGAACTGCTTTATGTGACCTTGGAGCCGGTGTTAGTGTTATGCCTCTCTCTTTATATCGTAGACTTGACTTGAATAAGTTGACACCTACTGAAATATCTTTGCAAATGGCTGATAAATCAACTGCTATACCTGTCGGTATTTGTGAGGATGTGCCTGTTGTGGTTGCAAACATTACTATTTTAACGGACTTTGTTATTCTTGATATTCTCGAGGACGATAGTATGTCTATTATTCTTGGAAGACCTTTTTTGAATACTGCAGGGGCTTTTATTGATTGCAACAACAGCAATGTCACTTTTCATGTTAATGGTAATAAGCATACGATACACTTTTCGAGGAAACAAACTCAAGTTCATAGTATCAACTCTATTGGAAAAACTCCATCAATTATTTTTGGAGGTTTTGAATTTCCTCTACCTACTGTCAGGAAGAAATATGTCTTATTATTGAGGATGTGCATATCCCCGTTGAGGTAACATAGTGTTATTCGAAATTTCTCCGGTTCCATGTTATTCGGAATGAGTTTGTTAACAAGACTTGATCAACCTTGTTAGTGGATTCCTTTTGATGATCATGAGATGGATGAAGTTAGAAGGCACAACCTTCTGTACCCTCCTTTTACCTTCTGTTATTTAGTTGAAATAAAGCAAAAATAGTATTTTCCTGTTTGTTTTCTGAATTATCCGTGCAATATAAAAATACCTCGAAAATAAAAGTTCTCCAAATGCCCCGAAATTGAAATATGATTTTTTCTGGAATATTTGAGAATATCTGGCACTGAGAACACATCAGGGGGAGCAAGCACCTGGCCACGAGGGTCCAGGGCGCGCCCACCCCTACAGGGCGCGCCCCTGCCTCGTGGGCCCACGGTGGCTCTCCTCCACTTATTCCTGCACCCACACACTTCTTCTTCCTCCCAAAAAAATCACCATCCAACTCAAGCACGAGTTCTAGCTCATTTTGCTGCGATTTTCGATCTCCTTGTTCAAAGCACCTCTCACAAAACTGCTTTGGGGGATTGTTCCTTGGTATGTGACTCCTCCATTGGTCCAATTAGTTTTTGTTCTAGCGCTTTATTCATTGCAAATTTGTGCTGCCTAGGTGACCATGTTCTTGAGCTTGCATGTCAAATCTATATGGTTCCAAGTAGTTCTAATGCATGATATAGTCTCTAGGCACTTGTGGGAGTAGTTTCTACCAATTTTGTTGAGCTTGGTTTCCTTTTATTTGAAGTTACTAAAAAATTTCAGAAATTTTTCTGAGGAAGAAATATGCTTAGGAAAATGTACCAAGGTGGTTCTTCAAGGAAGTAAGGACCCAGGCTTGCAATGCGTGATGCTGACGATGAGCCACCAAGGAATGCTCCAGTGCGGCCATGTGAATGGCCTTCACAGGGCTTTATGGATCGAGCAGGAATCAAGGAAGAATTTAACGCATATTTGCGTAACGCTGATCTTGTGAGCTTCGAGGAGGAAAAGTGCCGCCAGTACCACTATCTCACTAGTTCCTTTGTGAGGAGGTTTGAATTTTCATCTTCACGCAATTCTCAAACTGTCCTGTTTGATCTCTATGAAAAATCTTATACGATGGACTTAGAGGATTTTACCACTGCTTGCAAACTTCCACAATGGGGTAGTGCTAGTGAACCTCGCAAATCTGAATTTAGAGATTTTCTTGCTAGTATAACTGTGGGGGAATCTAGAGATATAGCACAAGCTACCATAGGGAGCATTCATTTTCCTGCTATACATTATTTTGCTCTCTTTATAGGTAGGTGCATAAATGGTAAAGATGAAGCATGCCATATGTGTGTCCCTGACCTTAGTATTCTTAGGAGTGCTGTGTTAGGAGACAAATCTTATAATTTGGGAGCCATTGTTGCGCGTAGGTTGCATCACAATAGATTTAATGGAGATTTCTTTGGTGGAATTTATGCAACCCGCTTAACTGATTTTCTTGGTGTAACCATACGTGATGATGATATTGAATTTCCTCCTACTTATCTAGACTTTAATGCTATGGTTCACCATCAGTTTGTCGAGAGGAATGAACCACCTCTCCAGTACCGACTAATCTTTGACAGGCGTCACGCTGTCAATATTGTCCTCCCTGCTCCTGCTCTCTTTGACTTTTAGGCAAAGGGAAGACATTTTATAACCAGAGAGGAGGCAAATGAGTACGAAAGGAGGACGAGGGCAGCTCGCCTCCAAGCTGCAACCCATGATGCAATAGCCGCTGCATCTCAGTACGACCCCGGCTATAACTATGGATATCCGCCAGGTCATCTGTGGCAATAAACCAACTTAGGCCAAAATCCTAAGCTTGGGGGAGTACATATTTCCCACCGACATTACATTTATGTTCACACACTCATTGCTAGATGTCGGTGCTCATACTTTTTCACTGTAATATCCATGCTAGTTTATTTTCTTTTCCTTGCCTTCTTCTTGTGTGTTTGATAAACCTTATCAAAAAACCAAAAAAATAGTAATAGCTGTTAGTTAGTTTACTTTTCTTGCTGTAGTAATAATTGAAAAGAAAATCCAAAAAGATTTCCTGTTCTTCTTTTGCTTGTTGGGAGCCTTCCCGTGTAATTAGTTTTATTTCTTTTCTTTTCTTTGGGGGTCGATAGGAGAAGACCATAATTAAATTGTTGAAGTGGCTCTTATATGCATTATTGTTGATTTAACCAAGAGCCCGTATTGCCTTGTCTTCTCCTATTTATTGAATGCTCGCAGATTCTAGCTTAGTCCAATGCACGTGCACTCTTATTATTTTCACATCGTTCGGCCGTGCAAGTGAAAGGCAATTATGACGATATATGATGGACTGATTGAGATGAGAGAAGCTGGTATGAACTCGACCTCTCTTGTTTTTGTAAATATGATTAGTTCGTCGTTCCTGATTCAGCCTATTATGAATAAACATGTTTGCAATGATGATTAGAGATTATAGTTGCTCGTGCCATGCTTGATTATCTATGAGTTATAATGGTTTATCTTGCGTGCCAACATGCTATTAAAATGGTTGTGATGTGGTATGATGGGGTGGTATCCTCCTTTGAATGATTTAAGTGACTTGACTTGGCACATGTTCACACATGTAGTTGAAACAAATCAACAAAGCCTTCACGATATTTATGTTCATGGTGGATTATATCCTACTCATGCTTGCACGTAATGTTTATTAATTTTAATGCATGTTCATGACTGTTGTCGCTCTCTAGTTGGTCGCTTCCTAGTCTTTTGCTAGCCTTCACTTGCACTACACGGGAATACTGCTTGTGCATCCAATCCCTTAAACCCCAAAGTTATGCCATATGAGTCCACTATACCTTCCTATATGCGGTATCTACCTGCCGTTCCAAGTAAATTTGTATGTGCCAAACTCTAAACCTTCAAATGAAATTCTGTTTTGTATGCTTGAATAGCTCATGTATCAACTAGGGCTGTCCTTATCTTCCATGTTAAGCGGGTTATTCTCAAGAGGAGTGGACTCCACTCCTCACTCACGAGAAAATGGCTGGTCATCGGGATGCCCAGTCCCATGCTTTATGCAAACTAAATCAAAATAATTGCAAACAAAACTCCCACTGGGACTGTTGTTAGTTGGAGGCACTCGTTGTTTCGAGCAAGCCATGGATTGATGCTTGTTGGTGGAGGGGGAGTATAAACTTTACCATTCTGTTTGGGAACCGCCTATAATGTGTGTAGCATGGAAGATATCGCCATCTCTTGGTTGTTATGTTGACAATGAAAGTATGCCACTCAAAATATTATCTATCTCTGCTTTAAAATCGAGCTCTGGCACGTCTACAAATCCCTGCTTCCCTCTGCGAAGGGCCTATCTATTTACTTTCATGTTGAGTCATCACCCTCTTATTAAAAAGCATTAGCTGGAGAGTGCTGCTGTCATTCGCATCCATTACTATTAATCTATATTGGGTATGACTATGACTGGATCTCTTTTACCATGAATTACAATGTCTAGTCAGTCCTTGATCTTTAAAGGTGCTCTGCATTTATGTTTTGCGGTCTCAGAAAGGGCTAGCGAGATACCATCTTCTTATATCATATCATGATTGTTTTGAGAAAGTCTTGTCATCCGAGATTTATTATTATTGCTCGCTAGTTGATTATGCCATTGACATGAGTAAACATGAGACCTAAATGTTATTGTGAATATGGTTAGTTATAATCTTTGCTGAAAACTTGAATGCTGGCTTTACATATTTACAACAACAAGAGCAAACAGAGTTTGTAAAAGTTTTTCTTTATCACTTTTAGTTTATCAACTGAATTGCTTGAGGACAAGCAAAGGTTTAAGCTTGGGGGAGTTGATACGTCTCCGTCGTATCTACTTTTCCAAACACTTTTTCCCTTGTTTTGGACTCTAACTTGCATGATTTGAATGGAACTAACCCGGACTGACGCTGTTTTCAGCAGAATTGCCATGGTGTTATTTATGTGCAGAAACAAAGGTTATCGGAATGACCTGAAACTCCACGGAACTTATTTTTGGAAAATATTAAAAATACTGGAAGAAGAATCCACGTTAGGGGGGCCTCCACCTGTCCACGAGGGTGGCGGGCACGCCTGCCCCCTGGGGGCGCCCCCTGCCTCGTGGGCCCCCTGTTGCTCCACCGACCTAAACTCCAACTCCATATATTCGTGTTCGGGGAGAAAAAATCAGAGAGAAGGATTCATCGTGTTTTACGATACAGAGCCGTTGCCAAGCCCTAAAACCTCTCGGGAGGGCTGATCTGGAGTCCATTCGGGGCTGCGGAGAGGGGAATCCGTCGCTGTCATCATCATCAACCATCCTCCATCACCAATTTCATGATGCTCAACGCCATGCGTGAGTAATTCCATCGTAGGCTTGCTGGACGGTGATGGGTTGGATGAGATTTATCATGTAATCGAGTTAGTTTTGTTAGGGTTTGATCCCTAGTATTCACTATGTTCTGAGATTGATGTTGCTATGACTTTGCTATGCTTAATGCTTGTCACTAGGGCCCGAGTGCCATGATTTCAGATCTGAACCTATTATGTTTTCATGAATATATATATGTGTTCTTGATCCTATCTTGCAAGTCTATAGTCACCTACTATGTGTTATGATCCGGCAACCCCGAAGTGACAATAATCGGGACCACTCCTGGTGATAACCATAGTTTGAGGAGTTCATGTATTCACTATGTGTTAATGCTTTGGTCCGGTACTCTATTAAGAGGAGGCCTTAATATCCCTTAGTTTCCATTAGGAACCCGCTGCCACGGGAGGGTAGGACAAAAGATGTCATGCAAGTTCTTTTCCGTAAGCACGTATGACTATATTCGGAATACATGCCAACATTACATTGATGAATTGGAGCTAGTTCTGTGTCACCCTATGTTATGACTATTACATGATGAACCGCATCCGGCATAATTCTCCATCACCTATCCAATGCCTACGAGCTTTTCACATATTGTTCTTCGCTTATTTACTTTTCCGTTGCTACTGTTACAATCACTACAAAACCCAAAAATATTACTTTTGCTATCGTTACCGTTACTTCCATATTATTTTGCTACTAAATACTTTGCTGCAGATATTAAGTTATCCAGGTGTGGTTGAATTGACAACTCAACTGCTAATACTTGAGAATATTCTTTGGCTCCCCTTATGTCGAATCAATAAATTTGGGTTGAATACTCTACCCTCGAAAACTGTTGCGATCCCCTATACTTGTGGGTTATCAGTGACCAACATGTGGCATCCACCGTAACGGAACACCGTTAAGCTACCGGGTCTGGTTTTGGATCTGATAACCCGTTAACAACCCTGACCAATGGGGATTTTCCACGTGTAAAATCATCATTGGCTGGAGGAAACACGTGTCGGCTCACCGTTGGGACAGATGTCATCCACTCATTGGACGCAAGGCGCCTATGATACGTCGACACGTGGCACGGCCCAACAGAGGCCCATTCCTATGAAAAGGCCGGCCTGTTTGACTTGGTCAAAAGGTGGCGGGCCGGCCCACGGAAAGCCTGTTAATGGCATGTTCGCATATAGCCCATTTACAGCCCGCTAACTCACGGCCCGTTACGACCTAACGGAATTTGGCCTAGTAGCGTCATCTGGGCTGTCCAATATGATTCCAGCCTGTTGTAACTTCCGACCCATGTATGGCCCATGACGTATTTCGGCCCATATGAGCCCCTTTGTAACTCTTGGCCCATTAATGGTCCGTGGTGAAACCGGCCCGTAATGAACAGTGTATCGCTTTATACCCATCAGCGGCCCATTATTCCATTGGGTCGTTTCCAGCCCGTGTTACCTTTCGGCCTTCTCAAGGCCCATTTATTCTTGGGCTCATTTCCAGCATTCGTTACTTACGGCCCATTACTGGCCTTTTCTGCTTGTGGGCCAAATTCAGCCCGTCATACAGTCGGCCCGTTTGTGGCCCGTTAATCTGTTGGGCCATTTTCATAGCATCATCAAATACGGCCTATTAACGGTCCGTTATGGTCAGCCCATAAAACGTACAATTTCCACTCTAGCCCGTTTACGGCCCCTTATACGGCCCGTACAAGGCCCGTAGATGAGACGGCTCGTAGAAAGCCCATGCATCCTACGGGACGTAGAAGGCCCATTGACCCGACGGCCATAGAAGGCCCATTTATCCGACGGCCCATAGAAGGCCCATGGATCCGACGGCCCATAGAAGGCCCATGGATCCGACGGCCGATAGAAGGCCCATGGATCGTACGGCCTGTGGAGGGCCATGGTCACTACAATGTTTGGGCGATTTGGCCCCCGTTTGAACGATATAGCATATTCAAAGAATTATCCTACTCTATACTATCACCTCTAAAAAACATACACTATACAATAAAGAGACTAAGGCATAGAAACGTAGAATAATCCTACACTATACAATAAAGAAATTACAGCCGATTATACCCACTGGGCATTATGGTTCGGCATCAGTGATAATAAAGCATACACAAACAGCAAATTACATACACTGGGCAAATACAACTCATACATCATGGACGCGCATCAACATAACTTACCATTTGAACTATAATCTCTTCAGAAAATAGGATTGGCTGGATTTAGATAGCACCAATTTCAGTCTGCAAAATCTCCAATTCCTGAAATGTTTCTGTAAGTACACATGACTAGGGCAAAACTATAGTTACAACAGTGAAGCGAGCAAGACAGACTATTTTGTACATGGCAAAATAGGACTAACAATAATGTTACAAGTCATGAAGCATAAGCAGGTGATATTTTAAAAATTATAAAAAAGGTAGTCTGTGCAGCCTGCATACAGAAATCTCTCTTAGCTCACCAGAGGAGCATGATGTTGGGGCCCAATCCAAAACACAGACAAGTTACAAATTTAGACAGCACATTGCGTAGAAGTAAGCAAGTAGTTGGCCATTCTGTAGCTCAATTAAAGTCTTAGGGAGCATAATGAACAACAGAGGGTTTCATACAAACATACTACAGCAAGCAAAACTATGCAATCATTAGCCTAGTATAAACTAGATTGTGAGCCTCATGCAATAATAGTTGGTTAATAGACTTCAAAGCTTCAGGCACACTTCGGCAGAGTAATTAAATGGTAAGGCCTTTAATTATGTCAACTAATAGTTATACAAGTACCCAACATTAGGCATCATTCTTTGGGCATCTCATTAACTGAGGACAAATAAAGCAATTGAAAAGAGCAAATTAACTATGCCTGAAACAAACAAGGAATTGAACTGTTGAGTTGGATACAGTGACTTACCTTAACAGGTTGAAGAGGCTCAGCGCAACTCCTACTTCTCTTGCAAGGCTCCTTCCTAACATCTTGTACTTGGAAATCCTCAATCTTATCTTTATTGCACCCCCTCTGCAAGGTGACACAAACTAGTTACTCGTCTCCTTGGAAGATAAATATGCATACTTTCCAGTCTGTGAACACAAAAGGATGAGATTATAACAAAACAACACCACATAATGAAACATGCCGCATCTCTTGCACTTGCACACAATGAAATGAGCATTTACTATGTCTGCACTATGTAAAAACTAGGCATACCTTCGAACTGGATCTCCAGGTACTCTTGGAGAGCCTACTTTAGTGTACATCCAAACCTTTATGTCACCTATGAGTTAGAAAAGGCCCCACTACAGCAGCCCTTAGTGTTTAAATCATTGACAAGCTCTGTTAGAGTGTTAGGTCAAGAATAGCAAGTAATCAAAGCAAACAGTCCTAGTATGGCTGGCTGATGCAAACAAGCAATTGAACAGATGTGTGAGCAAATCTTACATATCAAGAAAAGAAGCAAAGAAGGAGGCTTAAAGACCATCACTTGACTGACCAGATTTAAGGGGCATTTAAACATCATGTGCAACGTATGAACTAACATAAACATTGCATATTCCAGATTCTACAATGGAATGCACATGTATTAGGTTATGCCATGTATGATGATGCCTAAATGTACACTATAGCAGGCAGGAGTGATTCATCATTGCACGCAAAATTGAATTGCAGGTTAAGGGCCAGTTCTATTCCGCCTTTTCAGGGCTTATTGTCAAAATACGCCATAAAAGATGTAAAGAAGTCATTTTTTGAGTTATGGGCTTGGGCTTAACTAATTTTGCTTTGGAGGGGGGTATTTCGGGTAGAACCTCACTAAAAATTGAAGGGAAGGGGAATAGTGAAATGACTCTGTTGTCTGCCTATATTACACTCAAAATGCAACTGCTGACACCCGCGTCACACCTCACCCTCAAGTAAAAACAAACATGCAAGCGTTCATTGCCCTGCCCGCTTGCATCTCCTCTCCCCTTTCCCTCTACCTTGATCCCCTGCCTGCAGCACTAGGGTTCCTCTAGCGAGCCGTCGCCACTAGTCCCATCTGGCCTGGTCCTCGATGATGCTCTGTCCAGCTAGGCTACATGGCCGGCGGGTAGGGGCAAATCTCCCTGGCTGCTCCTCCCTCTGGTGCCGCCCCTCATTCTCATGGTCTCCAGCAGCTACTCCACTGTGGTTCGTCCAACGCACTACTCCGGCAGGCGCTGCACAACTACAGCTGATGCCACACTGCGGCAGAAGGCACCTTATTCCCCCTCCCCACCTCCCAGGTCGTGGCCTTGAGGTGCTGTTGAAGGATGAGCTCATCCAACAAGGTGAGGATCTCCTCTGATTTTTTGCCAAATTTTCATTCTAATCCACTATACGATGAATTTCTATGAGCTGCTTCTGCTGCTGCTATATGATGCATTGCTATGTGCTGCTCTTGCTGCTGCTATATATGAATTGCTATGAGCTGCTGCTGCTATATGATGAATTGCTATGAGCTGCTGCTGCTATATGATGATTGCTATGAGCTGCTGCTGCTATATGATGAGTTGCTATAAGCTGCTCCTGCTGTTGCTGTATGATGAATTGCTATGAGCTGCTCCTGCTGATTCTATATGATGAATTGCTATGAGCTGCTCCTGCTGCTGCTATATGATGAATTGCTATGAGCTGCTCCTGCTGCTGCTATATGATGAATTGCTATGAGCTGCTGCTGCTATATGATGAATTGCTATGAGCTGCTGCTGGTATATGATGAATTGCACACTGCTCCTGCTGTATGATGAGTTGCTATGAGCTGCTGCTGCTATATGATGCTTTCAGGTGGTGCTGCTATATGATAATAACCAACCACTTAGACCATCGAATTTCAATAAATAATTGTTCTTCATTTAAATGTGGGTCATGCGTTCTTTGTTTAAATTAGGCAATGGGATCTCTATGGAAAACATTGACCAAAGTAGATTGTGCCAAGTAGATGGTATCTTTGTATTTGCATTTTGAGCAAATAGTGATGGTCTGTTTTCCTATCATATTAATTACTGCACTGGGTTCAATTTGTGATGTTTGCAAGTCAAATTAATTTTCATATGGGCAGCAAAATGAAAAAATATAATGCAATCTAGACTTTTCACTGATCATACCAAAGATAAGCTGGAAACACAATGAAAAGAACTGGTTGGCTTATTACATGGAGCTTATATTCACAGGTGCTTATTTTCTTAGGATAACTCGTAATAACTGTCCCTAAGAAACTTGGCCAATAGAACTGACATACAAATAACATGTCACGATGATTTCAATGGAGGAGTGACGTACCATAGCACACTGTATAGGCTCACCGCTGGCTCTCCTTTTTTTGCGATGTTCCATGAAATTGTCACATATATCTTGTACTTTTTCATTGTGTAACCGTATCTGCAAGTTGACACGGCTAATTTCAGACATCTCTACATGATAATACATTGCATATCCCTTGCGCATATTTAAACCACCAATTAATGATTGTGTGCGTAGCATAAACTAGCCATGACTCTGTGTGCTGGACTAGCATGCACTCTAAGGGAGCCTAGTGTAGTGCACTGGAACTCCTACATGCCACCTACGATTTTGTGTAATGTACTGCCTCTGTTCCTAAATATATGTCTATGTAGAGATTCCAGTATGGACCACATACAAATGTATATAGATGCATTTTCGAGTGTAGATTCACTCATTTTGCTCCGTATGTAGCCTATAGTGGAATCTCTAGAAAGACTTATATTTAGGAACGGAGGTACGAGTTAGTATCATGTATGACATCTACATATATAATTTAGCAGCCAGTAGTAGAAATCATTGTCTGCGCAAAGGGATTACTGGTCGAAAATCCTAGCAAAGCACGCTGGCAGGCACAGGACAATACAAGAGAGAGACGCGCTTACAAGATCATAGCAATGCCTCGGTCCAGGATCTTGGTTGGCCAAGCTGTTAGATCCAGAAGAAACATCGTCCTTGTAGTTTTTGCCAGCTGCATAACAGGTAACAACGACCTGTTAGTATATTTGAAGTACATTGGGCAGGTGATGCTGGACGGGTTTAAAGGTGACAAGTACCTAGGCCGTGGCGGGTGCTTGGCATCTTGCCAGACGGTGGGAATCAGGTTAGAAACGTCAAGGGTGATGACGCTGCGCTGGCCGTCGGGGTCCGGTAAGGAGATCTAGAACCGTTGAGTAGGGTGTTGTGGAGCGGCTCCGGTAGGGTGGACTACGGTGTGGGCGAAGTGGATCTGTGGCCGTGGACGAGGGCGTTGGTGAAGCTGCTGCGGTGGTTGGGTTAAGGATGGTGTCGACGATGCGGATCTGCGGCCGTGGACGGGGCGTCAGAAGCTGCTCCGGTAGGTTGGATGAGGGTGCGAGGAAGCGGATCTGAGGCCGTGGACTTGTGAGTTGGCAAAGCGGCCCCGGTAGGGTTGAAAATGGTATAGGAGAAACTACTCCGGTGGGGTTGACGATGGTGTCGGCGAAGCGGCTCCGGTAGGGTTGAGGAAGGTGTCGGCGAAGAGGATCGGAGGCCGTCGACGGGGGCGTCGGTGGGGCGGCTCCGGGGGGGGGGGGGGTGGACGAAGCGTCTCCGGTGAGGAGTACAAATGAGCCGCTGTAGATGCGCTGCGGTTGACGAGAGTACCAGCGAAGCAGATCCGGCGTCGTGGACAAGGCCGACACTGAATGGGCTGTGGTACAGTGGTGGATGAGCAGTCTACTTGTTTCTAGGGGAGGTGGGAGGGGTAGATGCGGCTGCAGAAGCAGATCCGGCGAGGTGGACGCCGCTGGCAGTGAATGGGCTCTGGTACGCCGATGGATGAGCAGTCTAGGGTTTCGAGAGGGGAGGGGAGAAAGGCCGATGAAGTACGGACGGCGTGATGTGAGATGCTCTGGTGCTGTAGAGTTAGTCGTTTTTGCGGGAGGGGGAGAGGAAATGGGGGTGCCGTGTAGTGGGGGGAGCCGGAAGTTACCAAAGCAGCCTGACCTATTATGTAGATGAGGGCGGTATTGTAACTGTTGGTCTCCGTGCACCAAGGAAAAAAGGGGAATTTCGCATGCTAAAGACTAAGGTGGTGGAAATTTTAGAAGGAGGCGGGAGATTTTGCCGCCCGCGGGATCATTCGTATCCAGTTTCAACTAATTTTGGACCGTGCTAGCGGGAAGGTCATGCGAGACTGTGTACATGGGGCACGTGTCAGCAGTTAATAACTGGTGTGAAGTCCACCCCAGAAAAAAGACAATAACCCGGGATGATGCGCCGATAACTTGGACGTTCACACGGGCGCGGCCAATCATACGGGTGTAGTGGCGCGTTCACAAAAAAGGGGTCAAATGCTCAGCCTATGTATTTCTCATGTAAATAGATAATTTAGTGCAATTGGTTATTTACTTTAAACATAATGCATTGACGTGTTAGTTTAGAGGCGCACAAAAATAAATGGATATTGTAGTCCGCTACTTAAAAGTGTTACCTCATATGATTACATAGCCTCCATTTCATAAATTGCGTACCCGTTGAATTCATATATGAATATTACATATATTACTTCATAATAGAACCTTAAATCATCCAAGACTAATGATTTTGAATGCAAGAGTAACAATGGTGCATGTACATGATAGCTACATTGGTTGTTTGAAGAAACATCACTGTAACTTTGGCATGCACAACTGAAAAGGTTTATTTAAACAGAAAAAAATGTGATATGTGAGTGTCCAATCTTTATAGCGTTGAATCGATATTGTACCTTTGGCCATGATACGAAGTAGATATTGATTTATGTTCAAGCGATGCACGTCCACGATCGCTAGATAGTGATACATGAATGAATTGTGCAATCTCTCTCACACGCATACATATCTCATTTCCCTGTGGGCATCGGAATCACACACACGCACTTCGTGTATTTCTCTCCCTCTGTCAAGGTTAGAATTCGTATTTCTACCCCGTCCTACAAGTCTCTCACACAGAAACACACACGCTCTCTCTGTCGAACACGCCCACCCCTTTAATTCCGCCCACCCATAGCCACTAATGTCTGAAAGTATAATAATGTCTCTCACACATATGCCTAAGGTTAAATCGAGTTCCGGAACCATATGAATACATACAATGGGATTCCAGTAGAGCACCTTTTGTTTTGAGATTTCACTCTCTCTCTCTCTCCCCCCTCTCTCTCTCTCACACACACACATTGTTTCTCGCTTCATTTTTTCCGGCACTTGCATGCACACAATTTTGTTTATCTTCATGATGCTTTAAGTATGCCTCGCACAAATGCTATCTACCTATCCATTAATATAGCTAGATATGTGTCACACAAACTCCTTCTCCCTACTAGCAAGATGCCCATGCATTGCACAGAACATCAAGATGCATTTGTATGAGTAGTTTATCTTGTGGGAGAAAAGGATGAACGAGGGAATGCCTTATTTGCAAATGTGGAGAGGGGTGTGGGTATCTTTTTGCAAAATTGCCATAGTTTCCTTCCTATCCGTCGGATATAAATCGGATGGCCTATATTGCAGGATGGCAGGAACACCATCATCACCAACTCTGTTTTTATAAGAGTAGGGATATGTAAGTGTCACTGCCCCCCCAACACACACACCCACACCCACACAACCACACACACACACTTCCCAACACCGAAGGAGTAGGGTGACACCTCGATCTTGATACTAATCTATCGACTGGCTTCTCTTTCAAACACACACACATGCACACACACTACCCGACACCGAAGGAGTAGGGTGGCACCTCGATATTGATAGTGATCTATCTACTCCTCTTTCAAACACACACACACACACACACACTCACTAGTTGTGCCTCTGTGCCTACCGCGCACACTCTCGATACGTATTTCTCTCCCTCCCCCTCCCCCCACCCCAACAATGACAACAGAAGGGTGAAAACTCGATCTGATCGTAATCTGTCAATTGGTTTCTCTCTCGAACATTGTGTCTCTGTGCCTTGCTCAGTATCCCCCTCGACATGTAGACTTCTCGCGCGTGCATAGCTGTAGTGACGATGACGCTGAACCCAGTGTGCCTCGTTTTTACCGGCCTCATGTGATAGTTTTCACCCTGTTTTCTGTTAATTAACAAGGCAACCTTTTCTTTGTTACTACTAGTGAATCTGAAATCATTCGGGGCAGACATAAAATATATCACTTCAACCCAATTATCGCAGTAAATATTTTAAAAGAAACTAGCTAGATGCCCGTGTGTTGCACGGAACATCAAGATGCATTTGTATGAGTAGTTTATCTTGTGAGAGAAAAGGATGAACGAGGGAAGGCCGTATTTGCGAACGTGGAGAGGGGTGTGGGTATATTTTTGCAAAATTGCCATAGTTTCCTTCCTATCCGTTAGATATAAATCCGACGGCCTATATTGTAGGATGGCACGCACACCATCATCACCAACTCTATTTTCTACTCCCTCCGTTCCTAAATATTTGTCTTTTTAGAGATTTCAACAAGTGAATCTACACTCTAAAATATGTCAACATACACATCCGTATGTGGTAGTCCATTTGAAATCTGAAAAAGACAAATATTTAGGAACGGATGGAGTATAAGAGTAGACATGGAGATATATCTCCAGCATGGTCTACAACAAAAATGTGCTGGACTGGTTAGCGCCGGATGCTCGCAACACAATGACATGAGTTCAAATTCTGTCTTTAACTTTAGATTTTTATATTATATATTACTTATTTAATATATACTTCTTTCGCTACTGTACTGACAGTGGAACCCACAGAGTACTTAGAATACAAGATTAAGGATGGACTTGTTTCTTTTTAACTTTCTGTACGAAGCTGTAGCCACCCTGCAAGTCACGTGTACACTATACATGCAATTAACTTTTTATAGAGGGACAATCATACACTCAATTAACTCAAATGGATTGGATGTCACTCTATTATTTCCGCGGAGGACGACATCAAACGCCAGCGGCATACATTTTCACAACTCTAACCAACTAGATGAAATTCGTGCAAACACGGACTGATTTCATATAAGCAAGAAGGATTTCGTATAAAAAAGCCGGATCTTCATATAAACATGATGTATTTCATTACATTTATATGAACTAAGCGGTGCCAGTCCGGCTCTCTTGGTATAATTAATACTCCCTCCGTCTGGAAATACTTGTCCTAGAAATGGATGTATCTAGACTTATTTTAGTTATAGATACATACAATTTATCCATTCTTAGAACAAATATTTCCCGCCAGCTGGAGAGGGAGTACATAATCTAAATGGCCGCCCGCGGATCCCTTTGTCTTCCTCATGTCCGGCAGACACTTTGCGGGGTCGACGAAGGTCCTCGGAAGAGACGAAGAAGCAAAGAAACCACCTGAATGTGCAGTCGTCGCCTCGGCGGTGGCCTTCATGGGACCCAAGTGGCGACGGCCTCCCGTAGTCTACTTCTCCTCGATGATGGCGGCGGACACGGAGAAGCTGGCCACCGACTCGTCGCTCTCCATGCACCCGGCTTCTGTCTCTGCCTGCATGGCGCTGCCGCGGGCACGGGAGGCGCGCCCACAGACACGGGAGGCGCGGCACCGCAGACATTGGTGGCGCGGTACGACGCGGCAGCGACGACGCCCGTAATGGTGTGCCCGCCGCCGTGCCGGCGTGGAGCAACTCGACACTCCTCATCGAGCTGAACTGGAGCAGCGAGTTGCTGAACCACGCGCCTGCTTGGGGCGGCAACTGGCTCCGTCGGGCCAAGCGAGGTTGGTGAAGCACCGAGCGGCCTCGCCCGTATCTGGAGGGCTCGGCGGGCCACCCAGCCGGGTAATATGCCGGAGAACGGCTCCTCGGAAGCCATTGGAAGAGTGGAGAAAATGGTGAAGGAGGAGATGGGGGAGCGGCGGAGGGGTGCGATTCTTGCCCGCTGTCTGTCTGGCCTCGTGTAAATAGAGGGAGGACGGTAGGAGCTTGGCCGGCGTTTGGCCTCGTTTAAACTGAGGGCGGACGGGAGGAGCTCGGCCGGTGTTGCATTTAATTCCGGCCCGCTCATGAACGGACATGTGGCCGGAGTAGGTTTCTCGGTTTGCATGCGGGTTTAGCAGAGGGGTTTGATGGAGGTGAGGAGGCGTGTTCAGCCGGGCGTGCAGCGGGCGGCGCAGTACTATTCGATTTGACAGCAGGCGGTGCAGTTCCCGATACGGCTTTAATGCAGACGAGGGAGGGAGTAGCGGTTCCCGAAATGTTGAATGGCCAATGCATCCTCCTTCCATTAATGCACGAGGGAAGTTATGGGAGGAGGACCGGGAAAAGAGGCTGCACGATGTGAATGCAACGCAGTTTCCCCTCATATAAAGGCGCCCCTCCATTCCAATGCATCTACCACATCGTACGCACCTAAGCATTTGCCTAAGCACCTACACTAAGCGCAAAAGAGCTCACTCCAGACCCATGGCGGTGATGCGCGCGAGCGGCCTGCGGCTGTGCCAGATGGTCCACGACGTCGGCCTGCAGCATGGCACCGAGGATCGTCTCCAGACGGTGTTGGAGACCGGCTGGTGGATGGCCGCCGTCGACGCCAACTACAACTCTCAGTTGGACCAGATGATCGTTGCCACCACCAACAAGTTCACCATCCTCAAGAAGCTCACGGACGACATCGCCGTACTCCTCCAGCCCGCGCGCCCGGGCTCCTCATTACCCGCCACCCCAATCGGCCTCCATGGCCGGAACCTCTTTCAAGCACTGGTGGCCCTGCGACTGCCCGCCGACACCACGAAGAATGTCCACCTGGAGGTCGCACTCACCGCGAGGCGCCTCGCCCTGCAATAATTTGTCGACCTACACATCAACGTGTACGAGCAAATCGTGTACATAGGTATCTACAAGGCCAGTGAGGACGCTACGACGTTGGCCTTCCTCAACTGGCTGGAAGCCTTGGATGCCTTTGCTGAGAAGCACCTCGACCTCGCCACAAAAGCCGCCGCTCCTTAGCCGCCGGTCAATGGCCCGGCGCGCTAAGTTGAGGAGGAGGAGGTCGTACGTTGATGGATGCATCTTTCTTCTTGCCTTCTGTAACCACCACTGCGATCGCATCATCATCGTGGCCTTAATTCTTATTGTGCTGTTGCATTCTCATTCTAGTCAATACCGACATGTGCGATCCCTTTGCTTAATTATATGCATCACTGTAACTAGTACTCTATCCGTCAATTTATAAGTTGTGCTTACCTTTTCCATCAACTTCGTGCAACGCGCGGGCATCTTGCTAGAAACACTAGAACATGTCGGACCGCGTGTGACCAAACCGACGATGCGCCAACCTAGCTACTACGTACCCTGCCTATCTGGCAGAAATAGCCCCGCCCTAGCATTTCCAATCGTTATTTCTATCTATCGATCGTGCCAAGGAGTAGAACCAAAATGTTACAATTTATACATGTTTCTCTACTCCAACTCCTATAAAAGACTCAGTTGGTGATGGTGGTGTGTCTGCCATCCGTCGTTTCTGACCATTAGATCTGCATCTAACGGCTGTGAGGTAAGTTGTGGCATTTTTGCAACAATAGCCCACTTCTCTGCTCCAATTTACATAAAACCCCTTATTATGTTGAAAGCAACCACATCCCTCCCTCACCTCATCAAAACAGCTTGAGAAATATATTTTGAGTGAAAAGTACTCCCTCCGTTCCTAAATATTTGTCTTTCTAGAGATTTCAATAAGTGACTACATACAGAGCAAAATGAGTGAATCTACACTTCAAAATATGTCTATATAATCCGTATGTGATAGTCCATTTGAAATCTCTAAAAAGACAAATATTTAGGAATGGAGGGAGTAATATATTAGGAGTATATCAAAACAAGAGTGATTTCTTTCAAGTTCATGAACAAGTACTACTATTCTACTACTTTGGATCGTCGCAACACACGGGCACATTGCTAGTAAAAGGAAAAGGCCTGCCGCTTTCGCGTCGCACTCCCCCCACACATGCCCGGGAATCGGGAGTACTCCACGCCCCGTCCGGCACGACACATAACTTAGGGAAGGCGTGTTGCCTAGAATTTTCACTTTCATGTGGGACCGCCGTTGAGCAAACCGACTATTGGCAAACCGCACCCCGCCCGCCGCCGGGTTGGAAAACAGAAACGAGGGGAAGATCTAGCTATAGCACGGAAGCCAAAAAATTTGGTGTCAGATGGGGCTCGTTGATAGAGTAGGAGCATTCCGTACTACTCTACTCCTACTACTACCAAGTTTGTACTATACAACTAGTACTACCACTATACAACTAGTAGGTACGTGCACGGCACAACATCGTAGGAACAAAAAAGGGAAGATCTTGTTTTGGGTGATTTATCTTTTTTTCAGTCAATGTAGTATGAATAATATGATGTGGGGGGCACTCATGAAGCTTATGTGGCTTGGTTGCATGGCTACGAAAGGTTAGAGAAAAATAAATAGATAATGTGTTTGGAGTGCACTCCACTAAACAGATATACTTTGGATCCATTGCAACGGGCCGGCACATCTATATCTATACCCCATATATAGTGTGTGAATAACTTTGAAAGTTGGTCGTTGGATGAAGCCAATCCGACGGTACAAAGATGGCAAATCCGAGCACTACTGGCCGTTGGATATCATCTACATTCCACTAGATTCTGCCACATGTAGAATCTAGAAGACTCCATGGTTGAACTTCATTCATGACTAACTTTGCCACAACTATGCTTAGGCAAAGTGTGCCTGCCACAAAAAATGTGGCTAACAAAATGGCCACCACAAGTGTGGCAAGATTTGGCAAGAAGTTGAGTCTATGACATGTGGACCATGTAGCTAGAAAAGTGTGGCAAGCCACAAGTGTAGCAATGAACCAAACACATGCCTGGTGTGTTTGGTAGGGTGTATGAAGGGAACATGATCCCAAGAGTTCCCTTCTCGACCCACTTTTGGGTGTTTGGTAGAGTGTATGGAGGGTGCATGAGTCCACACTAGATTAGCACAAATACACTAGAAGCATGCATGAAGAGAGCATACATGAAGAGGGGTGTTGAGTTGAGCATGCATGAAGAGGGAACAACTATGCTGAGACGAGAACGCAACCAAACACACTTGTGGCACGCCTAAGCTTAGGCGTGGAAACCTTATTCTGCAAACCAAACATCTATACCCCTATTTAGTGTGTGAACATAATTGGTTTGATGCCAACAATTGGCATTGCCAATATTTGGCAAGCCAACATTTGGCAAAATCAAAATTTGCCAAATGTTGGCAACTTTTTGTGAGATTGAGAAGAAAAGTTGGTAGCCAACCAATCACTAGCCAACATTTGGCATTTGCCAAATATTGGCATGCCAACTTTTGGCATCAAACCAATCATGCTCTAACTTTAAAAGTTGGTCGTTGGATGAAGCCAATCCGATGGTACAAAGATGGCAAATCCGAGCACTACTGGCCGTTGGATATCATCTACATTCCACTAGATTTTGCCACATGTAGAATCTAGAAGACTCCACATGTAGAAGCATAATGCACAAACCACCAGAATCTCATGCGTGCAATGCACGTGTACCTTACTAGTAGTTGGTAGTAGTAAGAAACAAATTCCGGGTTTGGCACGAGCTCGTACTGCGGGAGCACCACAAGGCCTGCCACAGGAGTTACATTTCCCTCTCGGGGCCCACGGGACCGAACTTCAGTGGCTTAGTGCCCGGCCTATGAGTCAATGACATGCGGACCTTAAATGTGGCTGTCCCACATGTCATTCTCATGGTGGTGGTGTGGTTCACGACTCACTCGTTCGAGATGAACCGGCCTGTGGTGGCGTGGCCGTGGCGAGGGTGCCACAGCTGGGCGTCGGGGCGTTACGAGGCGTAGATGGCCACATGCTACCTCTTGAGCACTACGTTGGTTTTCCCTTGAAGAGGAAAGGGTGATGCAGTAAAGTAGCGTAAGTATTTCCGTTAGTTTTTGAGAGCCAAGGTATCAATCCAGTAGGAGGCCACGCACGAGTCCCTCGCACCTACACAAACAAATAAATCCTCGCAACCAACGCAATAAAGGGGTTGTCAATCCCTTCACGGTCACTTACGAGAGTGAGATCTGATAGATATGATAAGATAATATTTTTGGTATTTTAATGATAAAGATGCAAAGTAAAGAAAGCAAAATAAAAACGGCGCCAGAAATAGCTTGTTGTCGGGAGATTAAATATGATGGAAAATAGACCCGGGGGCCATAGGTTTCACTAGTGGCTTCTCTCGAGAGCATAAGCATTACGGTGGGTAAACAAATTACTGTTGAGCAATTGACAGAATTGAGCATAGTTATGAGAATATCTAGGTATGATCATGTATATAGGCATCACGTCCGCGACAAGTAGACCGACTCCTGCCTGCATCTACTACTATTACTCCACACATCGACCGCTATCCAGCATAAATCTAGAGTATTAAGTTCATAAGAACAGAGTAACACCTTAAGTAAGATGACATGATGTAGAGGGATAAACTCATGAAATATGATATAAACCCCATCTTGTTATCCTCGATGGCAACAATACAATACGTGCCTTGCTGCCCCTACTGTCACTGGGAAAGGACACCGCAAGATCGAACCCAAAGCTAAGCACTTCTCCCATTGCAAGAAAGATCAATCTAGTAGGCCAAACCAAACTGATAATTCGAAGAGACTTTCAAAGATAACCAATCATACATAAAAGAATTCAGGGAAGATTCAAATATTGTTCATAGATAAACTTGATCATAAACCCACAATTCATCGGTCTCAACAAACACACCGCAAAAGAAGATTACATCGAATAGATCTCCACAAGAGAGGGGGAGAACATTGTATTGAGATCCAAAAAGAGATAAGAAGACATTTAGCTAATAACTATGGACCCGAAGGTCTGAGGTAAACTACTCACACATCATCGGAGAGGCTATGGTGTTGATGTAGAAGCCCTCCGTGATTGATGCCCCCTCCGGCGGAGCTCCGGAAAAGGCCCCAAGATGGGATCTCACGGGTACAGAAGGTTGCGGCGGTGGAATTAGGTTTTTGTCTATGTATCTGGTAGTTTGGGGGTACGTAGGTATATATAGGAGGAAGAAGTACGTCGGTGGAGCAACGTGGGGCCCATGAGGGTGGAGGGCGCGCCCAGGGGGGTAGGCGCGCCCCCCTACCTCGTGCCTTCCTGGTTGATGTCTTGACGTAGGGTCCAAGTCCTCTGGATCACGTTCATTCCAAAAATCACGTTCCCGAAGGTTTCATTCCGTTTGGACTCCGTTTGATATTCTTTTTCTGCAAAACTCTGAAATAGGCAAAAAACAACAATTCTGGGCTGGGCCTCCGGTTAATAGGTTAGTCCCAAAAATAATATAAAAGTGTATAATAAAGCCCAATAATGTCCAAAATAGAATATAATATAGCATGGAACAATCAAAAAATATAGATACATTGGAGACGTATCAAGCATCCCCAAGCTTAATTCCTGCTCGTCCTCGAGTAGGTAAATGATAAAAACATAATTTTTGATGTGGAATGCTACTTAGCATTATTTTCAATGTAATTCTTCTTGTTGTGGCACGAATGTTCAGATTTAATATGATTCAAGATAAAATTTTAATGTTGACATAAAAACAATAATACTTCAAGCATGCTAACCAACCAATTATGTCTTATCAAAATAACATAGCCAAAGCAAGTTATCCCTACAAAATCATATAGTCTGGCTATGCTCCATCTTCCCCACACAAAATATTCATATCATGTACAACCTCGGTTTTAGCCAAGCAATTGGTTCATACTTTTTAACGCGCTTCAGCCTTTTCAACTCTTACGCAATACATGAGCGCAAGCTATGGATATAGCACTATGGTGGAAATAGGTATAATGGTAGGGGTTATGTGGGAAGACAAAAAAGGAGAAAGTATCACATCAACGAGGCTAATCAACGGGCTATGGAGATGCCCATCAATTGATGTCAATGCAAGGAGTAGGGATTGCCATGCAACGGATGCACTAGAGCTATAAGTGTATGAAAGCTCAAACAAAAGAAACTAAGTGGGTGTGCATCCAACTTGCTTGCTCACGAAGACCTCGGGCATTCGAGGAAGCCCATCATTGGAATATACAAGCCAAGTTCTATAATGAAATTTCCCACTAGTATATGAAAGGACAAAACGAGAGACTCTCTATCATGAAGATTAAAGTGCTACTTTGAAGCACAAGTGTGGTAAAAGGATAGTAGCATTGTCCCTTCTCTCATTTTTTATTTGGGCCTTTTTATGGCTTCTTTTTTTAGTCCGGAGTCTCATCCCGACTTGTGGGGGAATCATAGTCTCCATCATCCTTTCCTCACTTGGGACAATGCTCTAATAATGATGATCATCACACTTTTATTTACTTACAACTCATGAATTACAACTCAATACTTAGAACAAAATATGACTCTATGTGGATGCCTCCGGCAGTGTACCGGGATATGCAATGAATCAAGAGCGACATGTATGAAAGAATTATGAATGGTGGCTTTGCCACAAATACAATGTCAACTACATGATCATGCAATGCAATATGACAATGATGGAGCGTGTCATGATAAACGAAACGATGGACAGTTGCATGGCAATATATCTCGGAATGGCTATGGAAATGCCATAATAGGTAGGTATGGTGGCTGTTTTGAGGAAGATATGAGGAGGTTTATGTGTGATAGAGCGTATCATATCACAGGGTTTGGATGCACCGGCGAAGTTTGCACCAACTCTCAAGGTGAGAAAGGGCAATGCACGGTACCGAAGAGGCTAGAAAATTGCGGAAAGGTAAGTGTGCGTATAATCCATGGACTCACATTAGTCATAAAGAACTCATATACTTATTGCAAAAAATTATTAGCCCTCGAAGCAAAGTACTACTACGCATGCTCCTAGGGGAAGGGTTGGTAGGAGTTAACCATCGCGCGATCCCGACCGCCACACAAAGGATGACAATCAATAAATACCTCATGCTCCGAATTTGTTACATAACGGTTCACCATATGTGCATGCTACGGGAATCACAAACTCCAACACAAGTATTTTTCAATTCCAGAATTACTCAACTAGCACAACTATGATATTACCACCTTTATATCTCAAAACAATTATCAAGCATCAAATTTCTCGTGATGTTATAATTAAAGCAAATTGCCATGATATTTCAAGACTCTCAAAATAATATAAGTGAAGCATGAGAGATCAATAGTTTCTATAAAACAAATCCACCGCCGTGCTCTAAAAGATATAAGTGAAGCACATAGAGTATTCTAACAATTTCCGAATCATGTGTGTCTCTCTCAAAAGGTGTGTACAGCAAGGATGATTGTGGCAAACCAACAAATAAAGACTCAAATAATACAAGACGCTCCAAGCAAAACACATATCATGTGGTGAATAAAAATATAGTTCCAAGTAAAGTTACCGATGGAAGTAGACGAAAGAGGGGATGCCTTCCGGGGCATCCCCAAGCTTTGGCTTTTAGGTGTCCTTAGATTATCTTGGGGTGCCATGGGCATCCCCAATCTTAGGCTCTTGCCACTCCTTGTTCCATAATCCATCAAATCTTTTACCCAAAACTTGAAAACTTCACAACACAAAACTTAACAGAAAATCTCGTGAGCTCCGTTAGCGAAAGGAAACAAAACACCACTTCAAGGTACTGTAATGAACTCATTCTTTGTTTATATTGGTGTTAAACCTACTGTATTCCAACTTCTCTATGGTTTATAAACTATTTTACTAGCCATAGATTCATCAAAATAAGCAAAGAACACACGAAAAACAGAATCTGTCAAAAACAGAACAGTCTGTAGTAATCTGTAACTAACGCAAACTTCTGGAACTCCAAAAATTCAGCCAAAATAGGAAGACCTAGAAAATTTGTTTATTGATCAGCAGCAATTGGAATCAATATTTTATCACGTTCTGGTGATTTTTAACAATTATTTTCATGAACAGAAAGTTTCTGGAATTTTCAGCAAGATCAAATAACTATCATCCAAGAAGATCCTATAGGTTAAACTTGGCACAAACACTAATTAAAACATAAAAACACATCTAACCAGAGGCTATATAAAATATTTATTCCTAAACATAAGCAAAAAGCAAAAAACTAAAAATAAAATTGGGTTGCCTCCCAACAAGCGCTAAATCGTTTAACGCCCCTAGCTAGGCATTGAGATTTCGATGATGCTCACATAAAAGATAGTAATTGAAACAGAAAGAGAGCATCATAAAACATGTGAAAATCACATCTAAGTCTAACATACTTCCTATGCATAGGCATCTTATAGGCAAACAAATCAAGTCAAGCAAAAACTAGCATATGCAAGGAAATGGAAAGAAACAATATCAATCTCAACATAACGAGAGGTAATTTAGTAACATGAAAATTTCTACAACCATATTTTCCTCTCTCATAATAATTACATGTGGGATCATAAGCAAATTCAACAAAATAGCTATCATAATAAATATTTTCAACACGGTCCACATGTATGCAAAGTTGACACTCTTCCAAAATAGCGGGATTAACATTAACTAAAGCCATGACCTCTCCAAACCCACTTTTATCAAAAATACCATAAGATTGAACATTCTCCAAATATGTGGGATCTAAAGTTGACACTCTTCCAAACCCACTTTCAATATTATTGCAAAAATTATTATCAATCTCATATTCATCATGGGGCTTAAATAAATTTTCAAGATCAAAAGAAGAATCACCCCAATCATGATCATTGCAACAAGTAGTAGACATAGCAAAACTAGCATCCCCAAGCTTAGGGTTTTGCATATTATTAGCACAATTGACATCAAGAGAATTTATAGTAAAATCATTGCAATCATGCTTTTTATCGAAGGAACTATCAAGTATGGGTGCAATAGCAACGATCTCATGTTTAACATACAGAACTATAGCAAATTCATCTTCATAAATATTGGCATCATGGCCACAAGAATAGCAAGCATCATGTTCATCAGGGGATATTTCAATCAAATCATCGGAATCATAATTATCTATAGATTCATGCATATCATTATTTTCTTCCGAAGCAACGATCATTCTTTCAATAAATTCTTTGACATAGACATTATGAGCATAGTTTTCATAGCAATATCCGAGTATGTCAAGATTTTCAGATTCGTAAAGAGTAGTATCATACTTTTCAAGCAAAGAAGCAACTTCAAAAGAACCCTTAAAAGCAACAAATTCTTCAATTTGTTCAATATCATAGTAGCTATAAACTCCCTTTGCATAAGAAGATAAGATTTCATTTTCATTAAACTCACATAGGCAGGGGAGGTCTTTTTCAGGGTTCTTAGAGCAACAAGTAATATCACAAATTTCACAAAGATTCCAAGCATAACACAACAATTTGTTTATTTGATTCCATAAGAGTTTCCCTTTTTCAGACAAACAGTGATGCACAAAATGACCATGCTCATCTAAAGATTTCCCATCAACTAGGCTAGTTGGGGTTTCAGCACGAGCGCATAGGGATCGAAGATGATCCAAGTAGAACACTTTAAGTGGATCCATATCAATATATTCTTAACAAGCAAAGATGCAAGCAAATAGAAGGCACGTGGAAACACGAACAAAAAGGCATACGGTAAGAAGGCGAATAAAACGGCAAGGGTGAAGTGGGGGAGAGGAAAACGAGAGGCAAATGGCAAATAATGTAATGCGGGAGATAAGGGTTTGTGATGGGTACTTGGTATGTTGACTTTTGCGTAGACTCCCCGGCAACGGCGCCAGAAATCCTTCTTGCTACCTCTTGAGCACTACGTTGGTTTTCCCTTGAAGAGGAAAGGGTGATGCAGTAAAGTAGCGTAAGTATTTCCCTTAGTTTTTGAGAGCCAAGGTATCAATCCAGTAGGAGGCCACGCACGAGTCCCTCGCACCTACACAAACAAATAAATCCTCGCAACCAACGCAATAAAGGGGTTGTCAATCCCTTCACGGTCACTTACGAGAGTGAGATCTGATAGATATGATAAGATAATATTTTTGGTATTTTAATGATAAAGATGCAAAGTAAAGAAAGCAAAATAAAAACGGCGCCAGAAATAGCTTGTTGTCGGGAGATTAAATATGATGGAAAATAGACCCGGGGGCCAATAGGTTTCACTAGTGGCTTCTCTCGAGAGCATAAGTATTACGGTGGGTAAACAAATTACTGTTGAGCAATTGACAGAATTGAGCATAGTTGTGAGAATATCTAGGTATGATCATGTATATAGGCATCATGTCCGCGACAAGTAGACCGACTCCTGCCTGCATCTACTACTATTACTCCACACATCGACCGCTATCCAGCATGCATCTAGAGTATTAAGTTCATAAGAACAGAGTAACGCTTTAAGTAAGATGACATGATGTAGAGGGATAAACTCATGCAATATGATATAAACCCCATCTTGTTATCCTCGATGGCAACAATACAATACGTGCCTTGCTGCCCATACTGTCACTGGGGAAGGACACCGCAAGATTGAACCCAAAGCTAAGAACTTCTCCCATTGCAAGAAAGATCAATCTAGTAGGCCAAACCAAACTAATAATTCGAAGAGACTTGCAAAGATAACCAATCATACATAAAAGAATTCAGAGAAGATTCAAATATCGTTCATAGATAAACTTGATCATAAACCCACAATTCATCGGTCTCAACAAACACATCGTAAAAGAAGATTACATTGAATAGATCTCCACAAGAGAGGGGGAGAACATTGTATTGAGATCCAAAAAGAGAGAAGAAGCCATCTAGCTAATAACTATGGACCCGAAGGTCTGAGGTAAACTACTCACACATCATCGGAGAGGCTATGGTGTTGATGTAGAAGCCCTCCGCGATCGATGCCCCCTCCGGCGGAGCTCTAGAAAAGGCCCCAAGATGGAATCTCACGGGTACAGAAGGTTGCGGAGGTGGAATTAGGTTTTTGGCTCCGTATCTGGTAGTTTGGGGGTACGTAGGTATATATAGGAGGAAGAAGTACGTCGGTGGAGCAACATGGGGCCCACGAGGATGGAGGGCGCGCCCAGGGGGGTAGGCGCCCCCTACCTCGTGCCTTCCTGTTTGATGTCTTGACATAGGGTCCAAGTCCTCTGGATCACGTTCGTTCCAAAAATCACGTTCCCGAAGGTTTCATTCCGTTTGGACTTCGTTTGATATTCTTTTTCTGCGAAACTCTGAAGTAGGCAAAAAACAACAATTTTGGGCTGGGCCTCCGGTTAATAGGTTAGTCCCAAAAATAATATAAAAGTGTATAATAAAGCCCAATAATGTCCAAAACAGAATATAATATAGCATGGAACAATGAAAAATTATAGATACGTTGGAGACGTATCACCACATCGGCGGGTACTACCTGTAGTATAGAAGTACTCCAGCTGAGGATTGATGCCGGGACAAAATGTGTCACAGCCGCTGGATGAGAATTCGATGGCGCGGGAGTACGGATCGGAGCACAACAGCGGAGCAGGCAAACCGCGTCCAATCGGGTGCGGCTGTGGTAGAAAGTTGATGGTCGCCGCAGTTCAGCTGGCCCGCATGTCATGCACACAAAGGCAGAGGAGCGGTGTGGCCGAGAGGGATGAGGCGCACGTCGGCGGGATGAGGATCCCCTGACGTGAACAATCCTTCCATTCTATCACTGACATGTGGGACCCCCAAGTGTGGGTCCCACCAGTTAGCGAAGGAAAGGCAGGGTAAGGCAGTGATAGCCATGTCAGAGGATCCATGTCCACGTTGGGGGACGTCGTGCTTACAGGTAGGGTTGGAGCGGCGTCGTGGGAATCGCGTGTGGGTGTGGCAGTGGTAGAAACAAGAAATGTGATGGTCGCCGTGGTTCAACTTCCATGGACAAGCTATCATGTTTGCTGACACATGTATATCAAAACTAGAATGCTTATATTTCAAGCACGTGAACAAGTATTATTCTACTACTTTGGATCCATTGCAACGCACGGGCCAGCACATTGGTAGTAGTAGTGTCTATCTCTATCTCTAGAGGCCTTCCCTCGTTCATCCTTTTCTCTCACAAGATAAACTACTCATACAAATGCATCTTGATGTTCCGTGGAACGCACGAGGATGTTTTCTTGGGGGTCTCTCCAGCGCGGTGTGGCCGTAGTTGCAAGTTGACGCCCCTTGAGATGCCGACGTTGAGGGGCTCTCGGATTTCCTCCGATGAGCAGGTAAGATGAGTTTGATCACGTAGTAAATGCATTCTAAAGACTACTTCCGTGTCCATTTCCTAATTCTCCCCCTGCCCACTGTTTCACAGGTTAGGCTTGGTGCGAGTGGAGATTGGCTTGCATATGTACGGGAGGGTACCAACATCAATTTGCACAACATTTACAACGGTGACACAGTTCCCGTAGAACCTTTGTCCAACATTGGGATCAGCCATGCAACGGGCCACCACCTGAATTGGTACGATGGAACCACGGTGAGATTGAATAAGATAGCACGAACCTTGCACATGGCGGTCAAAGGTGTACCATGCTGTCTGCGGCCAATTTGTTGTCGTACGAGTATGAAGACGCTGTGCTCCTTTCTAACCGCATCTTCGCGGTGACAAACCAGGGGACTTGTTTCGTATGGGACACATCCTACGATATACTCCCTCTCTCCCAGTTTATTTGTTTTGAATCTTTTTGTTTTATAAGTTTCAAATTCAAATTTAGAGCTCCCCATCACATGTTGAGATTACAATGTCCATTAAATCATTGCGTGCATGTATAGTAAAGAAACAAATCTCGAGTTTGGCACGAGTTCGTGCAGCGGTAGCACCAGCCTGGCGCAGGAGTTACAGTTCCCTCTTAGGGCCCTCGGGGCTGAGCTTCAGCGCCTTACTACACCTGCCTTTGAGTCAATAACATGTGGACCCGATAGGTGGCTGGTCCACATGTAATGCTCCTGAAGGCAGAGGGGCAGTGGGGCCGAGAGGGGTGAGCCGCAGGTCGGGGGACGTGTGGTGTCATGGGTTTGTGCGACGTTGTGGGAATCGCATGTGGCTGTGGTAGAAACTTGATGCTCGCCGCATTTAAGGTGGCCCACATGTCATGAACACAAAGGCAGAGGGGCGGTGCGGCCGAGAGGGGTGAGGCGCACGTCGGGGGACGTGGTGCCGTGGGTTGGAGCAGCATCGTGGGAATCGCGAGTGGCAGTGGATGAAACGTGATGGTCGCCGTAGTTGAACTTCCATGGACAAGCTGTCCTGTCTACGGACACATGCATTGCATACCGATCACTGGAAGGAGTAGTAGAGAAAGCTAGGCGGATAAATAGTTCCTTATAGTCAAGCGGACCCATGCTACTACTTGTTCCAAAGACATGCACACCATCGAAATAGTCCATCTATATCAATATACATAGAGAGGGAATATTTTTTTACAAGAGAGGAAATAGTTCATCCATCCATAATGCCCTGCTGCTGGTGCAGCATCTTCTTCTTCTTCTCATTTTCTGTGGGAGACGGCTTCGCAACAAGCTCTCTGGACCTTGCAACTATCTCGAAACTCACACGGGCATCGAGGGCAGCATATTTTATCCGCTCGTATGTCAAGGGATAATTCTCCCATCCAAACAACCTTAATGCCAGCGTCTCGTCACCCTTCTGAAGATTTGTTCCTAGCACAAAATTTGCTACGTCGAATAGGGATGGTGTCGGTTTATCACAATCTTCTACAGGAATTTTTATTTTGGTTTGTAGGTCAGCGATGCTTTTGAAATCAAGGTTGTACGGCTCCAACTTCTGTTTGTCCCCTGCGATGGCTGCCCCACAGAAGTATATGTCCTCCCGAGACAAGAAATCATGAAGCTCACCTGCTATGGAGGGCACGTGTATGATGTGGTACACCAAAACATCATCTTCGAGGCACAGCTGAAGGACAGCGGCGCGTTGGATCTTCCCAGTGGCACGCTCCGTGTACTCTGCATCGAGACTGATGACATTCATCTCCACCTTTTGGAGGGAGTTGGAAACATTGTTGATCCACTTCCGAACAACCATTGGGTGGTCGGTGACTGTGGGAACCATGCTCAACGAGACTTCGATGAGGACATGTTGGACGCTAAAAACCTGCATCTCGAGCTCTTTCGCCATTTGGAACCACTGGACCGGAGGGCTATGGTTTGGAGAATTAGGATTAGATGGGTAGTCTAACTAAAGAAGATGATTATTTATAGGGGCTTCGGAATTACTCCAGGAGGATGTGAAGAGGTTAAAGCAATGTGAATGAAGTGTGGTTTGGATGCAAATGAAGATCAAGGAGTAGTGAAAAAGCCGAGGAAAATCGGTTCCCGATGGAGAAGTAAATGGGAGAAGTTATGCGCATGCATGAGGAGAGCTGCGGTGGATTGACTGCTGCATGCAATGGATTGGACGGGCTCTTCGGTTGCCTTTTCTCTCTCCCACGCGCACAGAATGGCCCACTTGCATGCTGCAGTTTATTGGCTGGAGTCTGGCTGCAGCTGCTCATGCGTACGCTAATTAATGCTGTGAATGCGGGGCATGGAGGGAAATGGGCGCATGCAAAAGGGTATATACGTAGACTAATTAGAGAAATACTGAAAAAAGTTATGCGCAGACAAAAGAGGACCGGAGGGAGTACTACTCATGTTCCTACTACAGTTAAGGAATATGCGGTTATCCTCAAACAAGAAAAGTCCTTCTTCGCGCTTGCGCATGCACGAGAATTTGGTTCTGCTCGCAATATGGATGATAGCTGGAGGATGAAGTGAACCCAGAGGCATGCTAGCATGGGAGTACTACACATGTTCCTACTACTCCTACTAGCAGTAGTAGTACAACTGTGGTACACTTGATGGTCAAAATACTATTATTCATCCGGTCCTCATAGTGAAGTGACAAGACCCTACGCCCGAGGTGACACCAGTCTAGGCGGCGTGTCCGGGTTACCAAAGTCAGCCTCACCTTGTGCACTGTGCAGTCACTGTCACCGCGGCTGTATAGCATGTGAAAGTGCGTTATATCGACTAGAGGGGGGGGGTGAATAGGCGACTTCTATGAATTCTTCACAGAGGAATTTGCGGGTGAGGAAATTCCTTAGCGAAGAGCTACTTGCAGCAGAATAAGTACTAAAGAGTAAGCATAGCAGAACATAGGCATGGTCATCATGATGAAATGAAGACAAACACAGAGTACATAAAGCGTAAACACAGGATAACACAGGATGAAGACAAACAGACTGAAGAAATTGAACTGAGGAAATTGAGAAATTCTTCTGTCAAAGTCTTCAAACACAGATATGACAAGCACACAACACAGTAATGAGGAAATGAAAGAGTTGAGGAAATAGAACCAGTAAGCTTGGTGAAGACAATGATTTGGTAGACCAGTTCCAACTGCTGTCTCAGTTGTACATCTGGTTGGAGCGGCTAGGTATTTAAACCCGAGGACACACAGTCCCGGACACACAGTCCTCACCGTATTCTCCTTGAACTAAGGTCACACAGACCTCGTCCAATCACTCATGGTAAGTCTTCAGGTGACTTCCGAACCTTCACAAACTTGGTCACTCGGCGATCCACAATTCCTCTTGGATGCTCTAGACCATGACGCCTAACCTTCTGGAAGAAGCACATTCTTCAAAGGTAACAAGCGTCGGATCCACGCAGGATCAATCTCTTCAGTGATGCTCAATCACTTTGGGCTTGTAGGTGTTTGGGTTTGGGTTTTCCTCACTTGATGATTTTCGCTCAAAGTCCTCGGAGGATGGGATGCTCTCAAATGACAAATGTCAGTTTCTCTCGGAGCAGCCAACCAGCTAGTGGTTGTAGGGGGCGGCTATTTATAGCCTAGGGAGCAGCCCAACATGATACGACATAAATGCCCTTCAATGATATGACTGTTAGGTGGGTAGATATTTTGGGACAGCTGGCGCATAGCACAGCAACGGTCGGAAATTTGAGTATCAAATTCCTCAGGGCTATCATGTTCCTCACTGTGTAGGAAATCCGCACTGGCGAATTCCTGACTCCTCAGTCAGAACAAATTCCTCAGAGACCAGAAGAACTTCGTCTCTGTCACTGAAGAATATGACTGAACTGTATGATATTTCCAATGGCTTCACTCGAAGGGATTGGTAGGTGTAGGATTTTGAGTTGAGCATCACATGGAAATTTTTCCTTAGTATTTCCTCGACCCCCTTTAATAGTACGGTGTTTCCTATGACTCAAGAAAGAGAAAATGAAACTACGAAAACAAAAGTCTTCATGCTACATGTTCCTCAAATGAATACCAAGTCTTCAAGGTCATACCAATTTCTTCACTTTCAAAGTCTTCAGAAAGTCTTCAGAAATCCAAAGTCTTCAGTCGAAGAACTTCATTTTTAGGGGTCGACTTTCTCTGTAAATATCAAACTCCCCATAGACTTATAGACCTGTGTACACTCATAAACACATTAGTCCCTTAACCTATAAGTCTTCAATACACCAAAATCACTAAGGGGCACTAGATGCACTTACAATCTCCCCCTTTTTGGTGATTGATGACAATGTAGGTTAAGTTTTTCAACGGGGATAAACATATGAAGTGTAAATACTGATATTGAGGAATTTGATTGCAAGATATAGAAGAACTCCCCCTGAAGATGTGCATAGTGAGGAATTTTCTTTTGAAGCGATGCACACTTGAAGAGTTGAATCATGGAGATCTCCCCCTATATCTTGTAATTCATACACGCATTTGACATAATATATGAAGAATTTGAAATGCATGATGAAATATGGTGACTGATGTAATTTAGCATGCGTGCAATAACATTAATGAGGAATAAGCATGCAGAAGAAACATCAAAAGTATCAGGCCACCATAGAGTTTTAAGTTTACAACTCGATCCAACAAAGTCATCAGAAGAACGAGAGTTGTAACTTCGAAAAAAAAACGCCCATAAAAGATAGACCCGCTTGAAGACTAACTCAAATTTCTCCCCCTTTGTCATCGAATGACCAAAAGGTTCAAAAATGAGGACTAATGCCCCTGAAGAATATCAAGTTGATGAAGGAGCGCCAGCGTTGTTGGGGTCGTTTGTTGATCTAGGGCCTGCCGCAGTGTCGTCCAAGTCTTCATGCTCATCAGTTTCACGCGATGAAGAATAGGAGCTGGCCACCAAGGAAGGAACCTTGACCTTCTTGTATTTCTTCGGTGGAGGTGCAGACCAGTCAAAGTCCTCCTTGAGACCCATGTTCTTCAGATCTTCTTCGTTGTAAATGTGAGACCAAACAACCCAGGTGCGACTGAAGACTTCATGGAGGTAGTAATGGTTTTTCTTCACTGCATTATGTGTAGCAGTCATGTTGTGAAGAATTGAACCAAACTGACACTTAACCCATTTATGGTTTCGATCCACCTTCTGGTGAAGACTTAGCATAAGTTCACGGTCAGTCATCACACGAGGAGCAGTAGCTTGAGGATTTGGCTTGGAGGCATGGGCAGCAGAATCATGAGTGGCAGAGTCATCATTGGTGGAATAAGATGCAGCCTTGCGAAATTGACCATCCAATGGACGAATGCCTTCATCTATAATAGCTGGTGCCTTGCCCTTTTCGTCAGCTGAGGAATAGGTCCACTTGAGGACTTCAATCGGGGCAAGTAGCTGAGGTGATTCTGAAAATCAGCTTTGTAGTTGAGTGAAGACCTTGTTCTGATGAATCTCATAATCCACGGTGCATAAGGCTTCAGCTCAAACGGTGAAAGTGCAACATTTGCCAGAGTCCAGATGAAGAAATCGTGATAATTGACAGGAATTCCATGAATGATGTTGAAAACCAGATTCTTCATGATGCCAACAATTTCCTCATCAAACGAGTCGTGGCCTTTGATTGGACTCATAGTCTTTGTCAGAATGCGATAGACTGTCCTTGGTACATACTGCAATTCCTTCACGAGGAATTTTGTCCTTGAGGCTTGACCTGGTTTCAATGGCTTCATCAGCACTTGCATATAGTGATCAGTAAGCTCAGGTTCTTGGTACATGCAACGAGCTCCTTCAGGTGGAGAACTGATGGGTAGGGCATGAAGTAATTCAGTGGCCAGTGCCTTATAGTGAGTATTTCAGTCATCCAGTCCAAAACCCAGGAGTTCACATTGTCAGGATCTCCTGTGATGTGCAAAGTTGCGTAGAATTGAAGAATGAGTTCTTCATTCCAATCAACTATGTCTGTGAAAAAGTTGAGGAGGCCTGTGTCATGAAGCACACTAAGGATAGGAGTGAAGCATGGCAGTGATTCCATGTCCACATGAGGAATATGCTCGTGGTCGAAGACTTTGTCCTTGTTGAAGAGTAGTGAAGAATAGAAGTTGGCCTGGCTGGCGGTCCAGAAGCGCTTCCTTCTAAGACGAGCAGAATCATAGGGATTGTAGTCAGTGAAGGACACGTGCTCGCCAAAGAAATCATCAGCCTTGAATTTCTGCTTCTTTGAGAATGGATCCTTTGGCTTGGGCTGAGGAGTGTCAGTCAATTGCATTATCACCTCAGGAATCGCAATCTCAGGTTCTTCAGGCTGAGGAATTTCAGCTTCTACTCCAGTGACAGCCTGGGTCTTCAATTCTTCATTTACATTTTCTTCAGCACTAGTGGCTGGAATTTCTTCATGGACAGATGGGGTTGCACGAGGTTCATCAGATCCCATTTGAACTGTAGTTGCTGGGGACTGAGGAATTTGTTGTAATGGCGTGAAGAGTGGAGAGTTGGGGTGCTGACTTACCCAAAAGTCATCATTCAGCACAGGTGTGGTACAGCCAATGCCCACATCTTCACCTTCCATTTCTTCAACGCCGGCCTCTTCAGAAGTAAACTGAGGCATAGGCGAGGAAACAGCTGGAGTTGAAGGGATTTCATCCACTTCAATTTCTTCATCCATCTGCTCTGACGTAGCAGCAGAAGGATTTTCTTCATCATATCCGCTAGGGATCACGTATTCTTCATCAAAAGGGACGATTTCCTTTGATGGCATGGTAGTGAGAGGAACAGCATCAATTGGGTTTGCAAATGAGCAGGTCATTGACTTCATCTTCTTCGGAGCTGAAGAATATGATGAAGTTGATGCCTTCCTTTTCTTCACTGTTGCACGCTCTGCAGCCTTGGTCTTCTTTGCATCTGATGCAGATGGAAGAATTGGAGTTGGGGTAGGCGCAGGAGGAGTAGAGGAATGTGGTTGATTTTCTTCAGGCACAACTGATGTAGTTTCCCTGACCTCTTCATTTTCTTCAGGCGCACCACTAGTGGATGCCCTGGCAATTTATCAGCGGCTGGAATGCAGTCATCAGCCCTGGAACTCACATTTTCTTCAGCAGCCTGAGGACTTTGATTTCACACTGGATCTTCACAAGATCATCAGTTGTCATAGAGACAACGTTGTTCTTCAGGAATTTCTCCTTCCTGTACTGCGCTTTCTTGATCTGCCTGGCCTTCTCAAATTTCCATTTCTCTTCTTGGATGAAGGCAGTCAGCATATGATTTTGGCCAGGAGTCAGCTTGAAGTCAGGCATAGGAGTGTTTGGGTCCTTGTGCCAAAGATCAATGTAATCAAGGATCAACTTTGGATCCAAAAGCAGAGGCACATTTGTGCCCTTGGCTCTAGCGGCACTGACTTGCCTATCTCTGATGATTTCAGCAAGTTCTTCATCATCAGCTTCGTCTTCTTCAGACGGCACTTGGAAGGCGACCTGCTTCTTGTGAGGACTTGGGCGAGAACCTCGTCCAGCAGTGGTCTTTGTCTTCAGCAGAGAGAGTCCTGTTGAAGAATTTGGAGCAGCTGAGGAACTAGCTGAAGCTCTTGAGGCAATAGAGATCCCTGTAGTCCTTTGGCACGTGGCAAGATGCACAGGTGCTGAGGATTTGGTCAGAGCAGCTGAGGAATTATGCGGAGGAGCAGAGGATTTTGGAGGAGCAGGAGCAGGAGCAGCGTGAGGAATTGGCCGTGAGGGCTTTGAGGATTCTGGCCATGAGGGCATTGCTGAAGAACTTGGCCTTGAGGGCATTGAAGGTGAAGCACTTGGCTTACGCGCAGGCTTCTTTGCCATGGATTTCTTCAGCTTGACAGAGGCCTCAGCGGCAGCAGCAGCAGCAGCAGAGTCTTCATTGAATTTCCTCACTGCTTCTCTGGCTTGTCTAGCCAGCTTGGCCTGGTGCTTGGCCCATTCATCAGGATAATCCTCACCACGCTTGAGGCTGGTGGGATCAGCTTCTTGGCCAGGTGCCAACGGAGGTCTTGGGCATGGAGGATTGAGTGCGAATTTCTTCATGTACTTGGGAGTCAGATACCTGTACTCCCTCCACTCTCTTGCCCATCTCCTCTCTATCTTCTGAATGCGCACCTTGTGCTGATTTTTATCTTCCTCAGGGGGTGTGCAGTACCCAACATAGATGTCCTTAGGGATTTCAAATGCAGTATTGACCTCAGGCCTCTTTCCTCATTTCTGTGGCTTCTTTCCATCAGCCATTTTCTTCAGATGAGGAATTTGAACAATTGAATTCTCTGAAGAAGTATGCAACTTTTCTTCGAGGAACGCTGCAAATGAGTTAAGTTGATGAGAACCTAGAGATTCAGCAGCGGACATGAGTACCTGTGAACAGAGTATAGTTGCGAGGAATTTGGAGAGGTCATATGCGTTCCCAGAAGGTTTTTTAAAAAGAACAAGTTTGAGGAATTTGACCAGATGAGTCTTGAAGAATTTCACTAAGCGTTCTTTGTCTTAGGTTCCAGAGTTGTATAGATCGAAGATCCACACAATTGAGGAATCTTGAAGAAAAATTATTGCTTAGAGAAACGAATCAAGAACAGATGACATGTGAGGTGTTTAGTGTGTGGAGAATTTGAAGAATAAACACCTTTGAAGATTTTGTAGAAATCATTTGAATCAAAGAGGGCAGTAAAAGTAACTTTTAATTACCCAGGACAAAGAACACGATGAACTGTGAGGTAGAGATGAGAAGTTCGTCTGTGCAGATCTTCCACGCCCTAAGTCAGCAGAGGAAGACGGCTACGGCGGCGGCGGAGTGAAGATTTCCGCGGCCGGCGCGAGTGCGGCGGCGACGAGGTCGAGGCAGTGAAGCTCTTCCTCACCAGCGACGATGAAATAGCGGCGGCGCTAGGGTTTGAGAAGCTCGAGCTGGAGAGAGGTCGAGCGGAGTAAAGGAAGTGAGGAAGGGGAGAGGGGGTATTTATAGCCACGGTGAAAAACTGTTCGCCCGAAGATTTTGGACGAACGTGCCCCTGACCCTTCTCATTCGCTTGACTGTGTCACCCACGTGCTGAGAAGTGGAGATCGTGTTAGATCATGGGTGAATAGGTAAGTATTTCGTGGGATGCGGAACGGTTTGAGCGGCAAAGCCGAAAATTTGGATAAGATAAGTTAAAAGTTCCGTTCGCAAATTCTTCAGCTGACAAGGATACAGTGAAGATTTTGAACGAGTTTCAAATAGAACGCACATGAAGAATTTGTGAATAGATTGGGTTGAGTATAGCATAGAGGGCGAAGGGTCCGATCACATTCACTTAGCAGAAAAACCAACTTGAAGAATTAGCCATAAGTGAATGTTGTAGAGGACATAAACATATATATATATATATATATATATATATATATATATATATATATATATATATAGCCAATGAAGAAAACGACGGAAACAGTGAAGACAATGCAAAGTTGAAGAAAATGAACAACTGAGGAAAAAGTCAAATTGAAGATTTTCAACTTTTGGTGGTGGCGTGACCCACCGTATAAGAATGATGATTTCAGACACCGCGTACAATTTTCGTAGGGTTCTGAGAATCAAATTCTTCGTTAATTTATTCACACTTAGAGTGTTATTCTTCATTGATTGAAGAAAAACGTTTCTTCATGTGTTGCACATCTAAGTCATCAATTTTGCATAAGTGTTAGGATGAGTGTCCTTTTCAAAGAACATTCGAAGGTTCTAAGATATTTAGCTCACACCGCAAATTGCTAAATCTCTTCTCATCCAAGGGCTTTGTGAAGATATCGGCTAGCTGTTCTTCAGTCTTCACATGCTCAATAGAAATGTCGCCCTTCAACACATGATCACAAAGAAAATGATGACGAATCTGAATGTGCTTTGTCTTCGAGTGCTGAACTGGGTTGTGAGCAATCTTGATGGCACTCTCATTGTCACGGTAGAGAGGCACATTCTTCATGTTGACGCCATAGTCCTTGAGAGTTTTCTTCATCCATAGCAATTGAGCACATCAAGAACCAGCAGCAATGTACTCAGCTTCAGCAGTAGACAGTGATACGCAGTTCTGTTTCTTCGAGGACCAACAGACCAAAGATCGTCCGAGGAAATGACATGTACCAGATGTTGACTTGCGGTCCACACGATCACCAGCATAGTCAGAGTCAGAATATCCAATGAGATCAAAAGCCGAGCCTTGGGGTACCATAATCCAAGTGTTGGTGTGTGAGCTAGATATCGAAGAATATGCTTCACAGCCTTATGGTGTGATTCCTTCGGTGTAGCTTGAAATCGGGCACACATGCAAACACTAAGCATAATATCTGGCCTAGATGCACATAAATACAATAAAGAACCAATCATGGAGCGGTATACCTTTTGATCGAAGTAAATACCATTTTCATCAGTGCACAGATGGCCATTTGTGGTCATCGGAATTTTGACGCCTTTGCAATCTTGCATGCCGAATTTCCTCAGTACATCCTTGAGGTATTTCTCCTGAGATATGTATATGCCATTGCGCTGTTGACGAATTTGAAGACCTAAGAAGAATTTCAATTCTCCCATCATAGACATTTGATATTCTTCACTCATCATATAGGCAAATTCATCACTATAACGTTGGTCAGTACAACCAAAGATAATATCATCAACATATATTTGGCACACAAACAATTCACCATCATAAGATTTAGTGAAAAGAGTAGGGTCGAGTGAACCGGGTTTGAAGCCTTTCTTCATGAGGAATTCCTTCAAAGTATCATACCATGCCCGAGGGGCCTGCTTGAGGCCATAGAGGGCCTTATTGAGTCTGAAGACTTTGTCAGGATGCTTTGGATCTTCAAAACCTGGGGGTTGAGCAACATATACTTCTTCCTCAAGCTTACCATTGAGGAATGCACTTTTCACATCCATTTGATATAAAGTGATATCATGATGGTTAGCATAAGCAAGTAATATGTGAATAGCTTCAAGTCTAGCAACAGGTGCAAAAGTTTCATAGAAATCAATTCCTTCAACCCGTGTGTAGCCTTGAGCTACAAGCCGTGCCTTATTCCTCACCACAAGGCCATTTTCATCTTGCTTGTTGCGGTAGATCCACTTTGTGCCAATGATATTGTACTTGCGAGGATCTGGACATTTAACCAGTTCCCAGACGTTGTTGAGCTCGAATTGATGTAATTCTTCTTGCATGGCATGAATCCTCTCAGGCTCCAGAAATGCTTCATCTACCTTAGTGGGATCCGTGATAGAGACAAAAGCATAGTGCCCACAAAAGTTAGATAAATGTGAAGCTTTTGAGCGTGTGAGAGGACCTGGTGCTTCAATGTCATCGATGATCTTTTCAACTTGCACTTCTTTTGCAACGCAAGGATGAGCTGGTTGTCGTCGAGGAATTTGATCAGCATTTTCTTCACGTGCATTAGCTCGACGTTCTTCACGTTCTGGAATGAATTCTTCAGCAGATTCTTCGGTAGGAATGACATCCTCAGTAGCCTTGAACTTGATAGTTTCCTCAGGTGCTGGTTCATCTATCACAGAGGGTAGGTGCTCTCTTTGCGAGCCATTAGTTTCATCGAACCGCACATCTACAGTTTCAACAACCTTGTGAAGAACGTTGTTGAAGACTCTGTAGGTGTGCGGGTCCTTTCCGTAACCAAGCATAAAACCTTCATGTGCTTTCGGTGCAAATTTAGCATTGTGATGAGGATCTCTAATCCAACATTTAGCACCGAAGACTTTGAAATAACTCACATTGGGTTTCTTGTCAGTGAGGAGTTCATAGGCAGTCTTCTTGAAGAATTTGTGAAGATATACCCTGTTGATGATGTGGCATGCAGTATAAATTGCCTCAATCCAGAAGTGACGAGGCGTCTTGTACTCATCAAGCATAGTGCGAGCCATCTCAACAAGAGTTCCGTTCTTGCGCTCCACGACGCCATTCTGCTGAGGAGTGTAAGGAGCAGATAACTCATGAGTAATACCAAGTTCATCAAGATAGTCATTAAGACCAGAATTCTTGAACTCAGTTCCATTGTCATTTCTGATGTGCTTGATTTTCACACCGAAGTTGGTTGAAGCCCTCGAGGAAAATCGTTTGAAGACTTCCTGCACTTCATGTTTGTAAGTGACAATATGTACCCAAGTGTAACGAGAGTAATCATCAACAATAACAAAGCCATAGAGAGATGCATCATTTGTGACTGATGAGTAATGGTTAGGACCGAAGAGATCCATATGAAGCAATTCAAATGGTCGAGTAGTGGTCATGATAGTCTTTGCTGGATGCTTAGCCTTGGTCATCTTTCCAGCTTCACAGGCTGCGCATAAGTGATCCTTGAGGAATTTGACATTCTCAATGCCAATGACGTGCTTCTTCTTCGCAAGCGTGTGCAAATTCCTCATGCCTGCATGACCAAGTCGTCGATGCCATAGCCAGCCTTTTGAAGCTTTTGCAAGTAGGCACACGGCTGGTTGCGGTCCTGTAGAGAAATCAATAATATACAAGTCTCCTCTCCTAAAGCCTTCGAAGACTTTGGAATTGTCAGCTTCCATAACCACAACACAACGATACTTGCCAAAGACAACAACCATATCAAGATCACAAAGCATTGAGACAGACATGAGGTTGTATCCTAAGGACTCGATAAGCATGACTTTGTCCATGTGTCGATCTTTGTGATCGCAACCTTACCTAGATATAATACCTGACTTTTGCCTTTGTCAGCGAAGATGATATGCTTCAGATGCGATGGTGATAAGGGAGCATCCATCAATAGATTCTTGTCACTAGTCATGTGATTTGTACATCCACTATCGAGGACCCACTCAGTGGCTTTGGGTTGATCATCCTGCAGATGAATTAGTGCAGCTTACGAACTTCATATACTTCATCAGTGAAGAATATGACATCACAATTCATCAGACCAATTTCATCAAGCAATGCAACAGTTAAAACAGTATGAGGACGTGAGAAATGAAAGTTCATTTCTTCATGATTAGCCTGCGTCCTTTCAGGCACTTTTCAGGTCTCTAGCAAATTCTTCAGACGTTTGAGCACATTTGGAGACCTGACCCTACATAAGAGATTAGTCCTTTTTCTTCACCACCCACATCTGAAGGGGTGGCAAAGAGTTCATCACTCTGCGAGCTCCATACGAGAAAGGTGGCATAGAAGCCAATCCATTTCGTTTCACATAAGAGGAGTTAGGGTAAGCATATGAATAAGTAGAGAAATTCTTCGAGGACTTATGAACATAATGATTAGAAGAATAATGCTCATATTCATAGCCCTTAGCTCTTCCCTGCGAAACAGAGTTGTTAGCACGATGATGTTCATATGAGGACTTTGATCCTTTTGAGGAATATGATCCACGTGAGGAATTCGATCCGTATGAGGACTTGGATCCATATGAAGAATTTGGTCCATATGAAGAATTTGATCTGGGGTTCCTATTCTTCACAGGTGGTGTCATGAGGACATTCACCTGAAGACTTTCAAGGCACCTTTTGGGAACCCAGATTTTCTTCATAGGAGAACTGTTCCTGCAGTTAGTGCCAACATATCTAGCAAATACTTCACCATTCTGATTTTTAAACAGTTTATAGTTGGAGTCAAATGACTCATCAGAAGAATGAGAAGATTCACATGTAAAGCCAGATAAATTAGATGGATCAACTGGAGGTCCCTTTGCAGCAACCCATGAGGTTTTGGGGTACTGCTTAGGCTTCCAATATGTACCATCAGCATTGAGTTTCCTCTCAAAGGCAATACCCTCTTTCCTAGGGTTCCTATTGAGGATCTGCTTTTTAAGCACATCACAAAGAGTCTGATGCCCTTTGAGGCTTTTGTACATGCCTGTCATGTACAATTCCTTCAGCCCTGCATCGTCAGTGATACTAGCAATGTCCTTAGATGAGGAATTAGTGATAGCAGAGACAGTTGAAGAATTTGTAGCATTAGAAGCATTTGAACATTCAGGTGAAGAATTAGCAGATTCACGTTCAATGCATTTCAAACATGGAGGAACAAATTCTTCCTGAGCAGCGCTGATTTGTTGAGCAAGTAATGAATCGCGCTCCTTCTGAAGATCTTCATAACTCACTCTTAGCTTCTCAAGATCTTGCTTTCTTTGAAGAAATTCATAAGAAAGCTTCTCATGATCAGATACGAGAGTGTTATGATGACCTTGAAGGTTGTCAAATCTAGACTGAAGTCTCTGAAGATTTTCAGTCAAGGTTTTAGTGCGATCCATTTCTTCACCCAACATATCATCACTTTTATCTAGCATGTTTTGAACCTTTTCCAAGGCCTTTTGTTGTTTAGTGGCAATACAAACAAGCTTGGTATAGCTAGGTCCAAAATCATCATCAGATTCATCATCACTAGACTCGGATGAGGAACATTCAGTTACCTTGGCACCTTTTGCCATGAGGCATGGTGCAGAAGATGATGGTTCAGGTTCGAAAGTCATCGTTTTGAGTGATTCCTTGAAATCCTCAAACCAGGGATCATGACAAGTTCAATGACCTTCATAGACGTCAAAGATTCGGTCCCAGATAAGCTTCGCATTGCAAAGATGCATAATGCGGCTGAATTCATCTCTGGATAGGCAGGAACAGATGATATCCTTCGCCATGATGTCAAGTCGAGTGTACTTGCGAATATCATCAGTGTCCGCCATCTTGCATAGATCGGTAAGACCAATCTCAGTGACGGTCCACAGCTCGCTGTTCTGTGCCATGAGGCGCTTCCTCATCATGGCCTTCCACTTGGGATAATCATGACCGTCAAAGATGGGGCATGTCACTTTCTTCATACCTGCGGTCGACATAACTAAAACTCCAGGCGGTTAAACCAAAATCACATAGAACAAGCGAGTACCTTGCTCTGATACTAATTGAAAGTGCGTTATATCGACTAGAGGGGGGGGGGGTGAATAGGCGATTTTTATGAATTCTTCACTGAGGAATTTGCGGGTGAGGAAATTCCTTAGCGAAGAACTACTTGCAGCGGAATAAGTACTCAAGAGTAAGCATAGCAGAACATAGGCATAGTCATCATGATGAAATGAAGACAAACACAGAGTACAGAAAGCGTAAACACATGATAGCACAGGATGAAGACAAAAAGACTGAAGAAATTGAACTGAGGAAATTGAGAAAGTCTTCTGTCAAAGTCTTCAAAAACAAATATGACAAGCACACAACACAGTAATGAGGAAATGAAAGAGTTGAGGAAATAGAACCAGTAAGCTTGGTGAAGACAATGATTTGGTAGACCAGTTCCAACTGCTGTCTCAGTTGTACATCTGGTTGAAGCGGCTAGGTATTTAAACCTGAGGACACATAGTCCCGGACACACAGTCCTCACCGTATTCTCCTTGAACTAAGGTCACACAGACCTCATCCAATCACTCGTGGTAAGTCTTCAGGTGACTTCCGAACCTTCACAAACTCGGTCACCCGGCGATCCACAATTCCTCTTGGATGCTCTAGACCATGACGCCTAACCGTCTGGAAGAAGCACGGTCTTCAAAGGTAACAAACATCGGATCCACGCAGGATCAATCTCTTCAGTGATGCTCAATCACTTTGGGCTTGTAGGTGTTTGGGTTTGGGTTTCCCTCACTTGATGATTTTCGCTCAAAGTCCTCGGAGGATGGGATGCTCTCAAATGACAAATGTCAGTTTCTCTCGGAGCAGCCAACCAGCTAGTGGTTGTAGGGGGCAGCTATTTATAGCCTATGGAGCAGCCCGACATGATAAGACATAAATGCCCTTCAATGATATGACCGTTAGGTGGGTAGATATTTTGGGACAGCTGGCACATAGCACAGCAACGGTCGGAAATTTGAGTATCAAATTCCTCACGGCTATCATGCTCCTCACTGTGTAGGCAATCCGCACTGGCGAATTCCTAACTCCTCAGTCAGAACAAATTCCTCAGAGACCAGAAGAACTTCGTCTCTGTCACTGAAGAATATGACTGAACTGTATGAGATTTCCAATGGCTTCACTCGAAGGGATTGGTAGGTGTAGGATTTTGAGTTGAGCATCACATGGAAATTTTTCCTTAGTATTTCCTCGACCCCCTTTAACAGTACGGTGTTTTATATGACTCAAGAAAGAGAAAATGAAACTACGAAAACAAAAGTCTCCACGCTACATGTTCCTCAAATGAATACCAAGTCTTCGAGGTCACACCAATTTCTTCACTTTCAAAGTCTTCAGATAGTCTTCAGAAATCCAAAGTCTTCAGTCGAAGAACTTCATTTTTAGGGGTCGACTTTCTCTGCAAATATCAAACTCCTCATAGACTTATAGACCTGTGGACACTCATAAACACATTAGTCCCTTAACCTATAAGTCTTCAATACACCAAAATCACTAAGGGGCACTAGATGCACTTACAGCATGCCTCGCCTCGTCTCCCTCTCCCCTAGCACCACCCCATCTCCATCTCCGTCTTGCCGGAGATCCCGAGGTCACTCTTCATCATCTCACTGTGCCCCCGCGTACCCTCGCCTCGCTCGCCTCCCCCAGTACCACTATTCCCTCGCTAGCCGCTCCAGCACCGACAACCTTCTCCCCCGTAAATCAAGCCCCCCAAAACCCCACCTTCCAAACTCCACCATGGCCGAACGCGAACCACGCAGCATCCATATGAGCCGCGATTGGAGCAATCTCCCAGTGACGTCCTCGACCTCTGTTGTTCGTGTATGGATATGTTGAGCGCCCTGCGGCTGGCTGGATGCTCGAGGGGCATGCACACGGCCATCATCGAAGCGAGGCCTAAGCTTTTCAAGGCACCCTGCTTGCTGCTATCTCGTCTTGCGAGATTGGCTCACCATGATACGGAGGCGTACATGATGCCCCTCGACTTCAATCCGATCTCCATTAGCCGAAACTTCTTTGCATGTATGTAGTGGGTCGCCGTACATCATTTCCCTCGACTTCAGTCCGATCACCATCGCCCGAAACTTCTTGGCAAGTATGTACTGGGTCGGCATGAACTCCCACTGGATGGCTGCCTTCAGAGAAGACGGTAAAAAGTTGGTGCTCGTGAACTTCCAGACCTCCCATGAGATTATCCTTCCTCCGTTGGATTATATAGAGTTTTACCATCGCAGTCCAAGTCATCTAGATTACCACGTTAGTTGGACGGACCTTGTTTTGCAGAAGATTGTAATCTGCCAAGTGCCCACACGACATGCGAATTACGCAGACTTCAAGCTAATTGCCTTGTTCGACCGCGGACTCGCCTATCTTTACGCCGGTGCCTTCTTTAGCTGGAGACAACTCAGCTCGCAGTGGATCATCGTCAAAACTGATACACACTTCTGTGATGCTATTGAACACAATGGCATCCTCTACGTGATCGACAAAGCAGATGGCACCACGTATTGCTGGGACGGCGCGTGTAAGTTGTTTCCGTCTCATGTTAATGATGATGCCATGACACTGTTTGAATTTTTTGTGATGATTGGCATATCCCTGTTTGAGCAGAATTTGAGTAGAACTATGGCAATGTATTAGAGACGCCGTAAATCAGCTATATTTGGAATGAGTTAATTCATGCGATTGTGATCATGTCATTACAGCCAATTTGGACCCTTGAATAATCAAACGGTTATGAATATATGGATATTCTCCTTATTTTACAGTAATCTATATACTACTACTAAATATGAGTGTGTATTAATGGCCATGTTAGTTTCCTCATTTTCATGATGTAGAAACATGCACCACACTGTTGGTTTCATCTAACCATACATTAGGGAAGTAAATGTGCATATGGAGAACTCTATATTTGGAAGTCGTGAAATCCTGTAATGCTTACCATGTGTACATACCTATATTCGCCCTTCAGCAATCAATGGCTAGAATAATATCCTCACAAAAATTTTGCCCACAGAACACGAGTATATAACAATGCATGGTCTGTTAGTTACCTTGAAGAATTTGTTTGTGAGGACAGAACATGATTACATAACATGCATGACATGGTAGTTTCCTGTGAAGAATCGATTGCGAGATAACATGAGTATAACCATGCATGACACTTCTATATTTTCGAACCCAGTATACATTTCCCTGTATTTTCCTCCCAGTTCCAACAAGGACATATCAATGCTGTTTCTTGCATTATCCTACTCATACTATGAACAATGCTGATCTTACATTAACAATGCCTGTCCTTTTTGATATGACGCAGTGTCCCTACAGTTACTGCCCTTTGTAATCACACCACCTTTGCCAAAAACAGGGAAGCACAACTGGTTCCTCGCTTGATCAGACGACGGCAAAAGACTGATGATCATTCGGACACATGAGCCGGAAAAGTTATATTGCAAAACCCCCACTGTATACAAGCACCGTGAAATACGTGAGTATCCGGACAGTGGCTGTTACATCTATGAGCAGGATACCAACTTGTTGGGGCCTTCAGGATTTTTTAGTTGGAGGCGGGTAAACAGCCTTGGTTCACACTCTCTGTTTCTCAGACTCAATTATCCGATTAACCAGGAGATCACCATTGGCAAGGACCTTGATGGCAGAGAGGCTCTGTTTTCTATGGAAAACTGTGTCTACACGGCGAGCCCTAGGAGTTCGGGAGCAAACTCCCCTGATTGTCAACGATACAGCCTGCAGCCAAAAAGAAGGTGAGAATGACAAAGGCATCCGGATTAACTTTGATCCTTGGATGTCTTAATTATGACAGGCAGTGATGTGGTTCAAGCCTTCAGGTTGATAGGTAATTGGGCTGTTGCGTCGAAAGGGTGGAGTACTGGTGTCTCCGGATCATTGGTCGCTGAAGCGGGGCTGCAAATTATGATGGTGTTGTATCATCTCTTCGAATGACTTTGTTGTCTTTGCTGCTTGTTCTGGATGGGTAGTTCTTTCTTTTGTTATGCATATTCCTTGTCATTTGGTCATCCTCGTCTATGTCACTCTTACTATGTAATAGTTGCTTCTGTTTAGAATGTCATTCTTGTCTGGATCACGAGAGTCTGAGCGCTGCAGATGGGTGCGTTTTGGTGGTGTAGCAAGACTTCTTATGAACTATCATGTGTTGATGTTTATGTCAGTAGTAGTCACTAGTCAGTGTTTGAATGTTGTATATATCATTGTTTCGAACTGTTTATTGTCTCGAACTACTGGTGGGCTAAATGAGGGCATCACCATTCTCCAGTGTTCAGAGTGTATCTCCTTTTTCAAGTTATATAATTTGAGCTCAGTGTCTTTTCGATGATGTACACTTGTTTGGGCCAGTGAGGTGTTGTTGAATATGGGCTGAGTAGTAACACAATGCCAAACAGGTCAATTATGACTCTCAGGCCGGGCTCTCAAAAGATCCAAAAAAGGCCGGGCTCTCCAAAAAAGAAAGAATAAGGACTCTTAGGCTGACATGTGGGCGCCACAGGTGTTTTCGTGCGCTTGCACGCCGAGAGCATATTGGTGCGTGTTCGAAATTCAAGCTACCTTTTCATCCCCAATCTCCCGCCCCTCCCCCACCTCTGGAATCTCAATTCCTACTCCAGTTCCCCCAAATCCCCCTCCTATACTCCCTGTACTCAAGCTCACTATCATGTCGCCGGTCAACGCGGATCTCCGAGCCGGAGATCCTGAGGTCCATCCTGCCTTCGGTCCCTGCGTGCTGTCGCTCAACAGTGGCATGGCGGCGCTTGACGACCAGTTTGCCGGCAAAGTGCTGATGGTAACCATCAACGACGACCGGCCTCCCGTCTCGCCGGACGACCTTGTCAAAGCTCTTGGCATTGCGCACGGCATCCAAATAATTGACTTGCTCATCGAAGTCTGTCTGCCACCGGCTGATTTCTTCGTCAGGTTCCGGACAACTTTCGACTGCAGTCGTGTGTTCGAATCTTGACGGCGTTTATTCTGCGATGGCGCGCTGGTGAGCTTTGATCGGTGGCACCCAGGATGGGGCTCGGTGCCCTCAGAGCTTGAGTTTTTAACAAATCTTACCTTCCACGACATGCCTCGACGTGCTTGGAACAGCGAGTCCATGAATGAGCTTATCAACGACCTTGGAGGTGAGCTCATAAGTATGTTTGTTCCTCCAGACAGCTCGGCTCTGACGTTTATGGCATGGATGAAGAAGCCGTCCACCATACCAAAGGTGATTGGTGTTGAGATACCGGTGCAGGAACCGGGGTTGTACTATTCGTCACCACCAAGGCCGTCGCGGACCACGTTAGGGATGTACCTGTATCGAGTGTTCGTGCATGTCAAAGAAGTGGTCAATCCATCAATCGAAGTCCTGCCATCGCCGCTGGTGCCAGGGTCCGTCGACGACGTCCATTACAGGAGTCAATGTCAGACTTTCCCCATGTTGCTCGGAACGATGGATGGCATAGGGCCTACTCCATCGCGCGGCGGAGGCCACTGCTTCTTTGGGAGAAGAGGCAGGGCTAGCTGCTTGGATGTGCTCTAATTTGAGGTAACAACTGAATCTTGTCAGATACTAGTTAAATCCGAGCTATGGGTGTGAAGCACTGATGTGCCAGTACATTTGATTGTGACCTGTTCTAGTTTTGTACCTAAACTTTTTTTAGAAAGGGATGTACGTCAACTTAATGTGCTAGCAGAACTTATTGTGTTGTCTGTCTGTTTTCTTTGCGCAACATTCAAGATATTTCCCCGTCATTGATAAAGACGATGAACCGTTATGTACGAGTTCGTTGGTTTCAACATAGCCCTACCCGTAGCGATCCACTGCTTCCATCCTGATTGTGCCGCCTGCGTGAAATTTTTGCATGCAAGTTCATTGTGCTATGATGTTCTATATGATTGTGTCAACTATATAAGTTTTTACTGAGCATTAGCAATGCATATGGCTGAAAGATGTATTTACGAGCATCGACCGATGGGTCTCTCTCTCTCTCTCTCTCACATACACACACACGCACAGACGCACAAGTGGGACCCGTTGAATTATTTCTTTGCTCGTGACAGCTTTTAATTAGGTCCCACTGTAATCTAACTTTTTTCTTAAGTTATTAATTGAGCTCAGTGACTTCAAAAAGTTGTACAGAAGGCTTGTTTGGGCCTTTCCGGCGTCGCTGAATGTGGGCTGAGTAGCCATGTTAGGTTGTACTGTACTACACAGGCCTTTTTTTCAACATCAGCAATGCAACTGGGCCGACAGTTGTACACAATATCCGGGTCAACTTGTTATTCTCCGCCCCGCTGGGCTTCAAACTTTCCTAGGAGGTATGCATTAGGCTTAACAAGAAAATGGACTTTAAGAAATAATAAATGGGATGTAATTATAATAACTAGGCAGTAACTATAAAAAATGCACCAAACACGTAATTAGTTTAAGATATATATTATTTTTGGTATTAGAAAATTTTAATTTCATTACTTGTTGTGCGCGCAATATTTCATTGGATTTTAACGTAATACAACTTTATTTTGAAATTATATTTAATTTGACTAGAAATTTTGGATAAAAATATTTCGGATCCCATAAAAATGTGGGAATTTTTTAATTCTGTTTTGAGCGGTTGGTTGAAATTATTAATCGTTGTCCTAGCTAGAAAATGGGCTGTACTTTTAACAAACTGTAAATGGGTTGTAGTAAATTCCATTAGAATTAAAAAATGGGCTGTACATTCTTACAAATCGCAAATGGGCTATATGTTCTCTGCCACACACTTGTGGGCCTTCTAAGTTGACACGTCCCCTAAAAAAACTAAGTTGACGCGTATGCAAGGCTTTGTCAACAACACACGGTTCTGGCAGCTGTGGCCGTTGGATGTCCATCCAACGGATGTCGTGCTTCTTCTTCAATCTCGGATATTCTTGCTTCAGCCGCCCAAAAAATGATTCCTCCCCCTGACATCTGGGGCGCACCGTTTCGGAGGCTGACCTGTGGGCCTACTAAGTTGACGCGTACCAAGGGCTTTGTCAACTTAGTCAATATAAACGATTCTAGCTGCAGTGACCGTACGATGTCCATCCAACGGCCGTAGTGCTTCTTCAACCTCTGGTCTTCTTGCTCTAGCCGCCCAAAGCAGTGCCGGTCGTGCCGCGTGCTCCTGCCTCTTGTGGCCGGCTGTGATGCCGCGGAGGCCTCACCGCCCCCTACTACTCCCACCGCTGGCCAGGCCATCCCTCTACTCACCCACACCCCCTGTTATTCTGCGGCGACGGCAGCCTCACACCGCAGCCGAACCAGTGAACCCTCGTACTCCTCTCCGCGCAGGCTTCCACTGCCGCGTCTTCCCTAGCTCCGCGTCGTCCCCTTCCTAGGCCTCGCCATCGTCCACCGCCCTGGTGCTCTCGGCGCGGCGTGGTCAACATGGTCAAGGAATGGCTTCCATCGGACGTGGACTGTACGTGGAGAGGCTGACAGCTGGGTCCACGGCCGCAGCAAGGAAGTGCCTCCTTATTACGCGCAAAAATAATTATTCCTCCACCTGACAGCGGGGACCCACCGGACGGGCCACCGTATTTCACGAAAAAACATTTCCCCCTGACTGCTGGGACCCACCAGCTACATCTTCGCATGCAAGGAAGTGCGTCCGGGCAAAAAAAACGATTCGCCCCCCTGACTGCTGGGACCCACCAAGTACATCTTCGCACGCAAGGAAGTGCCTGACAGTCGGGACCCACCTGGTCGAAGCGTACGTAGCATTGTCATTCTGGTCGCGAACGTGTACGTACATACTAGTCGATGTAGAGGCGCTCATGTGTCGTAGTAGAGGCGCGCACGTAGCATGTACATGTACGTACAACGGCCAGGGTGCAAGAAAGTAAATACGGCCACGTATGTACATACGGGCGGGGTCTCGAACGCCTACTCGTGCGTACGTACGGCCAGGGCTCGTGTACATGGCTGGGTCGGAATGGAGAAACTGCGTCGTCGTCGTGTTCATGGGGAGGCAACAGAATGCGTCGTGTTCATCGGGAGGCAACAGAGCGCGTGGGAGCCAACCGGCTTGGACAGAACAGCCGATGGAAACGAGGCCTGGCGTACCGCAAAACGGAGGAAACGGCCTTGTGTTCGACTGACCACGGTCGAAACGGGATCCTGTTCATCGGGAGGGGTCTGTCGTACTGCAAAACGGAGGAAACGGACCTCCTACAGCCGAAACGGGGGTCCTGTTGATCGGGAGGGGTGTGGCGTACCGCAAAACGGAGGAAACGGACTTGTGTTGGAGCGCTATGGTCGAAACGGGGGTCCTGTTCATCGGGAGGGGTGTGGCGTACCGCAAAACGGGACTCCACGGGATACTGTTCATCTCCACTATCGACCCCCTCCAGCCTCCACGGGCTACTGTTCATCCACCGTCGACCTCCTCCAGCCTCCACCTGCGACTGTTCATCCACGGGCTCCTGTTCATCCAGCCTCCACCGCGCGCTACTCCACCGGCTACTGTTCAACCAGCCCTCTCCACGGGCTCCTGTTCCACCACCCCTCCACGGGCTACTGTTCATCCAGCCCTCCACCGTCTACTATTCATCCAGCTCCACGGGGTGGTCCTGTTCATCCAGCCCTCTACGGGGTCCTGTTCATCCAGCCCCAACCGGCTCGATCGATCGGGGTCCTGTTCATCCAGAGGCAACACCACGGGGTCCTGTTCATCCACCCCCACCGGGAACTGTTCATCCAAACCCCCCAGCAATGCTCACTGTTCATCCAGAGGCGGCATCGATCGGCTTGAGTTAGCAGCAGTAGCGAAGGAATCGCTCGATCGGGTTCAGTTAACAGCCATCGATCGATCGCTCGGGTTCAGTAACGTGTAGCCTGCAGTGCAATCGCTCGGGTTCACTTAGACCCAACGCCTCGCACCCACGCGCGTGCGTGTACGAGAGAAATGCGCACCGCTCGGCCCCGACCACCCACCGTAACTGGGAACACCCCGATATTTTCCTCGCCCTCGCTTCTACCATGGTTTTTTCCGTCATGGACGACCCAAAGAATGTCATGCAGCTGCGTCTCCGGCTCGCCCAGGACGAAAAGCCCATTTTCTGTCATGATTTTTTGTCATAGAAGTAGGAGCCCACCACATCTATGATGATACCGGGTTTTGTCACAATTATCGTCATACAAGTGTCATAAGTATGACAAAAAAATTTCGTTCGGCCCAAAATGTCACGGATGTGTCTTTTTTGTAGTGTCTCTCGTGGAGTAGATCCGTAATGTATGAGCAAAGCTCTATCTCAAATGAGCTAATCCTTTGCTAACCCTAACTAGAGGAAGGGGAAGGAGTATATATAGGCTAGTCCACGAAGGGGCAAGTGAGAAGGGGGATACATGGGCCTCTTGCCCGGCTGTGCACGCGCAGGTGCCAGATGTCCGGGCTAGGGGCCGGATGTCCGGGCTGAAGTGGCCAAACTTCTGGTGCGTTCTGTCGTCGATGCCGGATTTCCGGGGGAGAGGCTGGATGTCCGGGAGTTGGCGGGGCGCCGGATGTCCGGCCACTGATGCTTCGGCCGTCTGTTGGTGCAGCTGTTGGGCGGCTGCACAGGCGCCGGATGTCCGGCCTCTGGCCCGGATGTCTGGCCGCTGTAGCTTCAGCAGCTCGTCTTCTTCCGTCGTCGCTTCCAGGCTTCCCTCGCGGATGGTGTAGTTGTTCCTTGGCGCTCGCACTCCTCATCGTCCGTAGTGTTCCAACAATACCTATGCATGCACACGAGTGGAGTGTCAAGTAGTATACCATCCTCGAAGGGGTCAAGTGAGCACGTGTAAAGGAGATGATTCACCTTTGTATATGTGAAGTAGATGTCGCACGTGTCACTTGCCGAACGGACTCTTGACATGGTGATGTCCATAGGATGCTCCGCATCATCTCCCCTCCCTTGGGAAAGATCCGACCTCGGATCGAAAACCAAATCACCATGGGAAAGAGATGGCTTCGCCGTGTAGAAGTGGACGTTCACCGAGTACTCGTCATCTTCAAGCTTGCAATGGGCACTCTCCAATGTCGCACCCTGTAGTGATTCCTTCAAAAGGAGCAAAAACAACAAACACTTGGGAAAACAAATGTGGTTAGCGTTAGTGCAAAACCAAGCATTCAAGTGGTGATTCACCCAACAAGTGTTGTCATCATGCAAAGCATATGGTTTCACAAAGGATTGTGACATGGTATGTAAGCACATAAATTGAGCACAAGCAAATATAGCATGGGGACAAGCATGTAAATGTGAGGTAGTGATGCCAATGTGTGTTACAAGAGAAGAAGCATCTACCTCAAAGTCATAGCAAGCATTTACAAATTGCTCAATGAAAGGTCTATGGTAGGCATATGAATCATTCACAACACCAAAGAAGATGATATGTCTAAACACATGGGTCAAGTGCAAGACAATCCAAGCATAGTGTGCATGGGGTGTAGTGAATATCGCGTGGCACTCAACACAATGGAAAGAGCAATTGTTCATCATGTGTGAGGCAATCAAGGCAAGCATGTAGCAATCAATGGGACATGGCATATGTGAAGTGATGACATTGTTGCAACCAAACATATGAGAGGAGCAAGTAATCCAAGAATTGGATGCAACATACAAGGCATATATATCATGATGCATGGAACTGTGAAAATGACAAGTCAAAGCAAGATCTCTAACATGTGCGCAATCAAATGGTCCAAGATGACCAATAAGTCTCAAGGTGCAAGCAACACAAGTAGTATGATCCACAATATCAATGCTCATGGTTTGGGGGTTCTCAAAAGAGAAGGATATCACCTTGAAAGAATGTCCTTGTGCGTCCTTCACAATGCCGAAGCACAAGCAAGTGCGATGTAGAATCGTCGGGGTAGAAGGTGGTTCACTCTCAAGAGCTCGGATTGTCAACTCACGTGACGTGGAAGTCGACACAAAGTCCAAGTATCCTACAATGCACACAACAAAACAAAGAACGTATGGGCATGGTAGATGAACACATCCTCCATCATGATGGTTCTCTTCTTTTGCACATAACCATTAGAAGCACAAGTGCATGAGTAATATGATGCAACAATGGCTATATTCATGGCACGAGGTATATGGTGCAAAGAAGGAAGGCAAGCATGCTTCACAAGAAATATGTCAAAATCTCCAAATATATGTGAGAATGCTATGGGGGCAATCTCATGAGCGAGATTAGAATCATTGTTTCACTCAATACATGGCAAATTGTCTAACATGAGAGAGGCAACACATGGAGATATATGACAAGAAGCAATAACAATCATGTGTAAAGCATGTAGATGGTTGTCATCAACCGCATGAAATGAGCAAGTATGAATCATCGGTGATGCAACAAGGCAAGCAATCATGGTAATCAAGTCGTGAAAGCTAGTAGTGCGAAGATGCAACATACTAGAGGAAATCATGGCAATCATGTCATGTGAGCAGGTAATAGGCATAGGAATGCACATGACATATCGCAAGCACGAACACAAAGCAAGATCATAGTATCATCATAGGAATGGGTCATAAAGCAAACATGGCAATAAGAAGTGATATCTCCACCAAGCTTGCAAATACACATACAAGTAGTAGAATCAATCATCATGTGTAATGCAAAGCATGGGTCACAAATGCATGGCAAAGGCATAGGAATGAGCATATCATGCAAAGTGAACATGGCAAGATGGGCATAGAATATGTATTGGATAATAACCCATAGCCAAGTGAAGGCCATGTAGAATAAATGCGTGAAGTCTTTGCGCGAAGAGAGTGGTGGGAAAGACAATCCATGGGATCCCAAGTCATCATTGCTCTCTAGAGCTCGTTTTGTCAACTCATGGGATTGCGAGGTTGACAAGTATTCATGGGTATCTACACAAAAGAGACACAAACCAAAAAATTGTGTGCGTGGTAAATGTACACATCATCCATCATGATGTGTATGTGCATGTGTGAGTTAGCACAAGATAAGAAATGCTCAAAGAAATTTGATGCATGGTACAAGAACATGTCATCCATCATGAAAGAATAGTTATTGTGTATAAAACGATTGGGACACAAATTGAGAATGCAAGTATATGGCACATCAATAGCATGTTTATTCATGGGAAGCATATTGTGCACATAAGTATGAGGATCATGCAATGGATAGGATGAATCAAAATCTCCTAACATGTATGAGGAAACTATGGGGGTCTCCTCATGAGCAATATTGGAAACATCATATGGAGAAAATGGACAACGTCCAAAAGAATGCATATCCGAGGCTAGGTGGTCATGGCACGGCATATGAGATAAATGATGCAAAGGGAGAATATCAATATCATCACAAGAGAAACAAATGCCAATAACCATGGGCTTGTCATCTATGCCATAAGTGCAAATTGGGTTAATTTTAATGGCATATGCATAGTCATTATGAAGAGATTGCAAATATGACATATGATTGATCTCATGCATAGCATATGACAAGTCAAGCGGATTGTTAAACATGATGTGACCTAAAGAATTGTCACAAGAAATCATATGTAACATGGCATCACAACTAATAGAATCCACATGAGAATCATCATACTCATCATAAATGGGTAAATCATCGCATGGGGAAGTCGCACTAGCATGAAGCATGGTAATAGATGGATCAACATCATGCAAGCAATCAATGTCAAGAATGTCCACTAGTGGGACTAGAGCATCACCTTCACCTATGTTACCTTTGTCATTCCACTCAAGTGTTGTAGGTGAGGTGGGAAAGACCAAATGGTGGTCATCTTCATCTTGATGGAACCATGTGGGGGGTGCATCATATTCCACCATGGCCATCGTCTTGTCCAAAGGAAGGACGAAGTCATCATGTATCGACGTGTCATCATATATGGGACTTAGTACCAAATGAGAAGAGACAATAGAGGTAGAGGTCAAGTTGTTAGAAATGCAAATGGTGTCATGAGACCTATCAACTATCTCACTCTCTCTTTGTGGTGGCTCACGCACTCCCTCAAAGTAGGTGCACTCAAAGTCACATATGGTGTAGTCACTCGTCTCACTCAAGTGGTGGGGGTTGTGGCTCTCCTCACATGGGAATTGGGGCAACTCGTCATATATGGGGCTAGTGGTGAAGTCACTCTCACTCTCAATATGGTGGCAAAAGTCACTCAAATCATCATACGTCGCCATGGTCGAAGTGAAATACTCAACCATCTCATCGCTGACGCCATGGATGAAGGCCGAAGATGGCACATCATCACTCTCCTCCATGACCGAAGGGAAAATCCCATGCTCGATCATCTCGTCATCATCGCCGTGGATGAAGGCCGAAGATGGCACATCAGCACTCTTGCCTCCCAAGATGGAAGCATCATCCTTGCTTGCCACCTTGTCGCTCGCCTCCAAAGCTTGGTCCTTAATGGTATCGGTAGTTGAAGTCGTCGCCGCACCATCTTGAAAAAGAGTCGTGGTAGACTCGGGATCATTAATGCCACAAAGAGGGATGGCAGTGAAGTCGAACTTAGGAGCATCGTCTTGGAGCTCGTCGGGCTTGGACATCTTGGTGATACTATCCTCATGCTCGTCGTCTTTGAGCTTGGTCTTCGAGAAGTGTGCTTGGGGTGGAGAAGCCTTGGACTTCATGAGTTCTTGTTCCGCCTTGAGAGCACCAATGTAGTTGTCGTCGAGGGACTTGTAATTCTCGTGGAAGATCGTCTTGGAGATGTCGTTGTGCAATCCCATCATGAAGTGGAACTTCATTGAAATGGGGTCGTCCATGCCGGCTCGTTGCAAGGCTTTCTTCATCTCCTTGAAGTACTCATCGATGGACTTGGATCCTTGGATGGTGTTCTCCAATTGGCGTAGAAGTTGTTCCGTGTAGGTTGGAGGCACGAACTCTCGCCACATAGCTCTCTTCGTCTTGGGCCAACTCATGTCGTAGGTCTTTGAAGGTGTGTGAAGCCACCATGTGTACGCGTAGTCGTGGAATTTCCTTGTGTTGCACTTCACTTGATCTTTGGGACGAACTTGATGTAGCTTGAGGTAGTCGTCCATTAGGCGCTCCCACTCGAGATACTCCTCGGGTTCTTGAGTCCCATAGAAAGGAATCTCGTGGTCGTTGTCGAGGTTGTAGTAGCTCGTGGAAGTCGTGGACTTGAGCTTGGGGAGCTTCTCTTGAGCGTAGTCTTGGGGTGCTTGTTGGCGAAGATGCCGTATGTCCGTAGGCGAAGATGCCTTGAAGTCGCTTGGCGAAGATGCCAAGGGAGATGGTGAAGTCGTTGAGCGGTTGTTGGTGTTGAGCTCTTGACCTTCATGTTCGTGGTGGTGATGGTGTCGATGCCGATGTGATCTTGCCAGAGATGGTAGCTCAGAGGCATGTGCTCTTGAGCGTCTTCTCGAAGATGAGGAAGATCTCTTGTAGGACTTGATGAGGGCTTTGATCTCCTCCATTTGAGCTTGCATCTTGGCGTCGATAGAGTTTTTCGTGGCATCGAACTCGTAGTTGTTGTTGTAGACCGAATGTGAAATGCCTTGCCTATCCATCACAAGACTCGAGTAGAGGTGAGTAGGAAATGAGATAAACAATACCAAGTTACCTTTTCCCAAAGTTGAGAATGTATCCCGTTTCACTCAATGTGAAATGAAAGAATAGTGGAATTGGTACCAGACTTGTTCACTCACACCTATCAAGTAAAGCTGATGGAGTAGCTCGGTGAGGATAGTGGCACAAAAATGTAATGCAAAATGTTAGCAAGAGTCAATAATGTTGAAAAAGATTCACAAATTCGCAAGTGAAACAAGTAGACCAATAGCAATATGTGGCACACGGAAACACACACACACGGATAGATAAATGGGGTCGTGCAACCAAGGAATGAGCACAAAATGTGGAGTCCACGGAAAACGCTCATGTTGCACAACTCAAGAGAGACACTAGCACGATTGCTCTATAGGCGGATACGACACTTGTGCACAACCTATAATATGCAAAATGTATAAACTTTCTATCCCAAGTATGCTATGTATGTATGGTTCCCGATGTTTCTCTCAAGATGATCCAAGATGATCGGATATGATATATTGTAATGCACTATGATGCTATGGCACTTGCTTACAAGCTTATTTGCTCTTTCTCTTGCTTAAAAGCTTATTCTTTTTTTTGGATATGGCCACAATGTGAAACCAAGATAACAAATGTGTATATGCGGGAACAATCTTGTGGCACAAGAGATGATATGATACCAATATGATATGGTATGTATGAAATGGAAGGGATGATTACTAATGTGCACAAGTAACGTTGCCGGCAATACTCAAATGGCTAGTCTCGATAGGCAAGTGACGCAAAATGGGCTAGGGGTTAACAATGTAATGGCAAGGGAGAATGTACAATGATATCGTCGAGGTTACCGTCGTTGGCGATGATGAGTGGCGATGTTCTTGATGGAGATACCAAGATGATGGAGACTCGTCCCTAAGTAGCCGAAACACCTTAGGAAACGGAAAAACCGCGAACTCAATATCTCAAAGGCAAATGTCAAATGGTGGTAGCGGGAATGCGGTGGTGGTTTTGCGGAAATTCAATGGGATTTCGGGAATGGCAATGATGGGTTTTGAGTACGCAATGCAGAAGTGGAGGGTAAGATGGTGTATTATACACGATGCCGAAGTTGAGGTCACCGTCCCTAGGTAGCCGAAACACCTTAGGAGACACAACACACAACTCAAACAAAATTGGGTTAAGTTGGGGTGGTGGAAGTGTATGGTGGGTAAGCCTAAGCGGAAGTTATGGTGGTGGTTGATGAAGAAGCAATCATCCCTAAGTAGCCTAAACACCTTTGGAGACTCGAATCACAACTCAAACAACCACTAATGCTATGGGGAACAAAATGGGTTAGGTTGCGAAAGGCTAAGGTGGTTTTGCGGATGATATGGTGGAAGCCCTAGGCAAAGTTGCCAAAGTGCCAAAAACTGGATGGAGTAAAATGGTGATGTAACCTATCTAGATGTATAGAGGTTGTCAATAGCTACTCAACGAGCTAAAGAACGCGAAAATCGGACTCCGGATGTGGAAATTATGGGCAAAACGGTGAAACACGGGAGGCTGATGCTCCAGGGGTCAGACATCCGGGGTCGGGGCCGGATATCCGGGACCTGATGTCCAGAAACTTGCACGATTTTGCGGTCCAAGAGCCGAATGTCCGGCTTGGGGCCCTGATGTCCGGCCAGATGGCCCGGATGTCCGGCCTGAGGCCCGGATGTCCGGCCCGACGATTCCATATCGGGATTTGGACTTCGAAACTCGATTTGGGGGCGGAAATAGATGATTTCGGAGGCAAAATTGGGGAGATTTCGTGGATGGGAAGTGGGGAAACTTGGGGAAATGCTAGATCCACTCGGAACCAAGCAAATCCATGGATCAAAACCAACAAAACATCATCAAACCAACAAATCACAAAAAAATTTGGGGCTATTTTTGATGGGGATTTTCGAAATTTGGGACAAAATCAACAAAACTAGGCTAGAAAACACAACGGGGAGGCTCCGAAATCATGATCAACGTGGCTCATGATACCGAGATGATGTAGGGTGGAACCCTATACGGCCAATCTTTCACGAAAGGAGTGGATCCCGCAAAGAACACGAAGAACACGGGGAAGAATGGAGAGAAATCACAAGGGGGAACACTCAAGAACAAGTCCAATCACACATCCACTAGACAATCAAACACACAAGATCCACAAGGTACATGAAGAACAAAGGTAAAGATACAAGGTAGAGTTCATCTCCATGAGGAGGTCTTGAAGGGGCCACTCAAGAGGGGGTCTTGAATCCAAGGTGATCTTCTCCGTAGAGGGGCCGCGGTCTCTCTCGTGGAGTAGATCCGTAATGGATGAGCAAAGCTCTATCTCAAATGAGCTAATCCTTTGCTAACCCTAACTAGAGGAAGGGGAAGGAGTATATATAGGCTAGTGCACGAAGGGGTAAGTGAGAGGGGGGATACATGGGCCTCTGGCCCGGCTGTGCACGCGCAGGTGCCGGATGTCCAGGCTGGAGGCCGGATGTCCGGGCTGAAGTGGCCAAACTTCTGGTGCGTTCTGCCGTCGTTGCCCGATTTCGGAGGGAGAGGCCGGATGTCCGGGAGTTGGCGGGGCGCCAGATGTCCGGGCCCATGGGCCGGATGTCCGGCCGCTGATGCTTCGGCCGTCTGTTGGTGCAGCTGTTGGGCGGTCACTGTAGCTTCAGCAGCTCCGTCTTCTTCCGTCGTCGCTTCCAGGCTTCCCTCGCGGATGGTGTAGTTGTTCCTTGGCGCTCGCACTCCTCGTCATCCTTAGTGTTCCGACAATACCTATGCATGCACACGAGTGGAGTGTCAAGTAGTATACCATCCTCGAAGGGGTCAAGTGAGCACGTGTAAAGGAGATGATTCACCTTTGTATATGTGAAGTAGATGTCGCACGTGTCACTTGCCGAATGGACTCTTGACATGGTGTTGGTCCATAGGATGCTCCACATCAGTTGGCATAGATCGAGATTAGGATTTGTCACTCCGTGTATCGGAGAGGTATCTCTGGGCCCTCTCGGTAATGCACATCACTATAAGCCTTGCAAGCAATGTGACTAATGAGTTAGTTGTGGGATGTTGCATTATGGAATGAGTAAAGAGACTTGCCGGTAACGAGATTGAACTAGGTATGATGATACTGACGATCGAATCTGGGACAAGTAACATACCGATGACAAAAGGAACAACGTATGTTGTTATGCGGTTTGACCGATAAAGATCTTCATAGAATATGTAGGAACCAATATGAGCATCCAGGTTCTGCTATTGGTTATTAACCGAAGATGTGTCTCGGTCAAGTCTACATAGTTCTCGAACCCGTAGGGTCCGCACGCTTAACGTTCGGTGACGATCGGTATTATGAGTTTATGTGTTTTGATGTACTGAAGGTAGTTCGAAGTCCCGGATATGATCACGGACATGACGAGGAGTCTCGAAATGGTCGAGACATAAAGATTGATATATTGGATGACTATGTTTGGACATCGGAATGGTTTCGAGTGAGTTCGGGCATATACCGGAGTATCGAGAGGTTACCGGAACCCCCCGGGGAGTATATGGGCCCTAATGTGCTTTAGTGGAGAGAGAGAGGGGAGGCCAGGGCAGGTCGCACGCCCCGCCCCCCTCTGGTCTGAATTGGACTAGGAAGGGGGGGGCGCCCCCCTTTCCTTCCTCCCTCTCCCCCCTCCTTCTCTCCTAGTCCAACTAGGGAAGGGGGGGAATCCTACTTCCGGTGGGAGTAGGACTCCTCCAGGGCGCGCCATAGAGGCCGGCCCTCCCCCTCCTCCACTCCTTTATATACGGGGGAGGGGGGCACCCCATAGACACACAAGTTGATCTCTTAGCCGTGTGCGGTGCCCCCCTCCATAGATTTCCACCTCGGTCCTATCGTTGTAGTGCTTAGGCGAAGCCCTGCGTCGGTAACTTCATCATCACCGTCATCACGCCGTCGTGCTGACAAAGCTCTCCCTCGACACTCAGCTGGATCTAGCGTTCGTGGGATGTCACCGAGTTGAACGTGTGCAGATCGCGGAGGTGCCGTACCTTCAGTGCTAGGATCGGTCGGATCGTGAAGACGTACGACTACATCAACCACGTTGTCATAATGCTTCTTCTTATGGTCTACGAGGGTACGTAGACAACACTCTCCCCTCTCATTGCTATGCATCACCTAGATGGATCTTGCGTGTGCGTAGGATTTTTTTTGAAATTACTACATTCCCCAACAGTGGCATCCGAGCCAGGTCTATGCGTAGATGTTATATGCACAAGTAGAACACAAAGAGTTGTGGGCGATAATAGTCATACTGCTTACCAGCATGTCATACTTTGATTCGGCGGTATTGTTGGATGAAGCGGCTCAGACCGACATTATGCGTACGCTTACGCGAGACTGGTTCTACCGACGTGCTTCGCACACAGGTGGCTGGTGGGTGTCTGTTTCTCCAACTTTAGTTGAATCGAGTGTGACTACGCCCGGTCCTTGTTGAAGGTTAAAACAGCAAACTTGACGAAAAATCATTGTGGTTTTGATGCGTAGGTAAGAACGGTTCTTGCTAAGCCCGTAGTAGCCACGTAAAAACTTGCAACAACAAAGTAGAGGACGTCTAACTTGTTTTTGCGGGGCATGTTGTGATGTGATATGGTCAAGACTTGAGATATAAATTGGTGTATAAGATGATCATGTTTTGTTAAAGTTATCGGCAACTGGCAGGAGCCTTATGGTTGTCCCTTTATGGCATAAGATGCAAGCGCCATATAATTGCTTTACTTTATCGCTATGTGTAGGATCGAAAGTATGTCTAGAGGGGGGGTGATTAGACTACTTGACCAAATAAAAATCTAGACTTTTCCCAATTTTAAGTCTTGGCAGATTTTAGCAACTTAGAACAAGTCAAGTAAGCAACCTACACATGCAAGTCTAAGAGTATTGCAGCGGACTGTAAAACATTGCATATGAAGGTAAAGGGAGGAGTTTGGAGGGAGCAAAGGCAATGTAGACATGGAGATTTTTGGCGTGGTTCCGATAGGTGGTGCTATCGTACATCCACGTTGATGGAGACTTCAACCCACGAAGGGTAACGGTTGCGCGATTCCACGGAGGGCTCCACCCACGAAGGGTCCACGAAGAAGCAACCTTGTCTATCCCACCATGGCCATCGCCCACGAAGGACTTGCCTCACTAGGGTAGATCTTCACGAAGTAGGCAATCTCCTTGCCCGTACAAACTCCTTGGTTCAACTCCACAATCTTGACGGAGGCTCCCAAGTGACACCTAACCAATCTAGGAGACACCACTCTCCAAAAGGTAATAGATGATGTGTTGATGATGAACTCCTTGCTCTTGTGCTTCAAATGATAGTCTCCCCAACACTCAACTCTCTCTCACAGATTTGGATTTGGTGGAAAGATGATTTGAGTGGAAAGCAACTTGGAGAAGGCTAGAGATCAAGATTCATATGGTTGGAATGGAATATCTTAACCTCAACACATGAGTAGGTGGTTCTCTCTCAGAAAATGTATGATGGAAGTGTAGGCATGTTCTGATGGCTCTCTCCACGAATGAAGAGGGGGTGGAGGGGTATAAATAGCCTCCACACAAAATCTAACCGTTACACACAAATCACCAAACTTGGTGGGATCGAATCAGAAAACTCGCTCAGACCGATTCAGTTCAAAATGTGAACGTTAGACTTTTCGGTGGGACCGACATATCAACTCGGTGGGACCGATTTCATTAGGGTTAGGGCATAACATAATCTCGGTGAGACCTATTACACAAACTTGGTGAGACCGATTTTGGTAACAAGCTAACAGAGAGTTGGTCAGGCAAACTTGGTGGGACCGATTCGCTCATCTCGGTGGGACCGAAACGTTACGAAAGGGAAACAAAGAGTTTGCATTGCGAACTAGGTGGGACCGATCTCTCATTTCGGTTGGACCGAAACGTTAAAAGGGAAATAGAGAGTTTGCAATCCCATCTCGGTGAGACCGAGATCCCTATCGGTGAGACCAAAATGACTAGGCTTTTATGGCAGTGGCTATGTCAACTGAACTTGGTGGCGCCGGATAGAAAGTTTCGGTGGGGCCGAGTTTGACTTTTGGTTTGGGACATATGTGGATGTGTGAAAGTGGTTGAGGGTTTTGGAGCATATCACTAAGCAATTTGAGCAAGCAAGCCATTAAGCAACACCTCATCCCCTTTTAATAGTATTGGCTTTTCCTATGGACTCAATGTGATCTTGGATCACTAAAAGTAAAATGTAGAATCTTGAGCTTTAGAGCTTGAGCCAATCTTTTGTCCTTAGCGTTTTGAGGGGTCCACATTCCTAATACATGCCATGCCAATCATTGAGCTTTCCTGAAATATTTATCTTGAAATGGCATTAACTCAATGAGCTATATGTTGTTAATAATTACCAAAACCACCCAGGGATAGTTGCATTTTCAGTCTCCCCCTTTTTGGTAATTGATGACAACATATAGATCAAAGCTTCGACAAATGATAATAAAATTGAAATACATCGTCGCTTTGAGAAGTATGTGATAAGCAAGAGCTCCCCCTAAATTTATGCATTATTTAGGATTTGCTTTTGAATGCAAATGCACAATCGATTAGGATCATGGGTCACTCTTCCATGTCACATACATCTTAGTCGAGCGCTCAAAATGATAGAAAATTAAAAGTATGCACTCATCACCAAGCAAAGTGAATGATCATATAAGAGATACAAGAAATGATATCATCCAAGCAAGCATTAAGGTAGCATATGATCAAACACATGATCAAATAAGTATCTCACACAAACATAGAGTATCAACCAAACACACAACATGTTCAACCAAAAGCAAGAGAGATAAAAGGCAAACCACTCTCTCTCTCGAAGCCTATGATCTATACATATTTCTCCCCCTTTGGCAACAAGTTACCAAAAAGTTCGAAAATGCATAGTGCTATGCGTCTCTCAGGCTTGATCTTCGGGAGGTGGTGTAGAGAGAACTCCGAGAACCAAGGCATCTGTTGATGTAGTAGGAGCTGGTGGAGTGGCCGCTGGAGGTGGCACTGAAGCTGTGGCTGCTGGTGCTGATGCTGTGGCTCTTGAGTCAGGTACATGCACTATAGTAGACCTCTGTCCTCTAGGCACTCGCTAAAAAGCATCAGTAGTTGCCTTCCATTTCCTCTCTTCTGCTTCCTCCTGGAGCTGCTCAACTGCTGTTTGGATCTCAGTTACCTTTAGATCAAGATCATAAATTTTTGTCTCTATGATCCTCTCCAGACTCTCCTGGTTTTGAGTCAGGGTGGCCAATCCCTTCTCAATCCTCAGTATAGATTGGATCAGATATCCAAGCTGATCTTGTTTGCTCTTCAGGAAAACTTGAGATGCTTCCTCAACACTAGGCATCTTGGCAGCTTTCTCAGCCTTAGCTTTGGCTCTCTTTTCTTGTGCTTGAGCTGATGAAGGTTCATCCTCATTCATCACTATAGTGTTGTCTTCAAATTCAGGATATAGAGGCAGATGTTCCTTGTCCAGCAAGTATGTTCCTGTGCCCATCTTAGCATTGATGAGCTCCTGAATATGTGGAGCATACCCACAACTTCTCTTTTGGTCAGCAGTTGTCCTCTTGATTGTCTCTACAATCAGATCATGACCTTAAACTTTTGAGGGACATCAAAGATCTGCAATAAGTTGATGGACTGTCCTCTGATCATCTTGTGATCTCCTGACTTGGGTAGCAGAGTGTGCCTTAGGATTGTATTGATGGTGGGCAGACCAGACAACAAGTAATGTACTGATCCAAGGTTGTGAGTCTCCAATGCTTTATCTGGGATCTCTTTGTACATGTTTGCCATGGTGTTGTGGTCTTTCTTCTTCTTCTTTGCATACACATCCAAGTCATCCTCATGTTCCTCTGGGGCATTGATCAATTCAGCCCATTCTTCAACAGTGGATTGGTACCTAGTATCTTCAGACATCCATATGATCTTCCCATCTGGGTAAAAGTGAGCACTGGAGTAAAACTGCATGATCAGCTCATCATTCCATTTTTTGAGCTTCTGCCCAACAAACTTATCTACTCCACAAGCTTTGAAGCTGTCATATACACCTGGGAAGTGATCTTCCTTCTCCTTGATGTAATCCCAGTCAACCCATCTCATGTCACATACAATTGGCTTCTTGTCAAGCAAAATTGTCTCATAGAAGTCTTGCTGTTCTTTGGTATGAAATCTGTAATCAACTGCAGTCCTCCTCCTCACAGCATAAGGATCAGGCTGTCTCCAAAGTCTCAATCCAACATCCTTTCTAATGTGCATGTCCTCAGCCACTGGATGAGCATCATTGTTGTCTGGAATCTTGGGTTTTAGCTTTCTCAAAACAAGAGACTCATCATCCTCTTCTTTAGCTTGAGGCACTGGGGCCTTGTTCTTCTCTTCTGCAGGAATACTTCTAGTGTTCCTCTTGGGCTTTGGGGGCTTCTGAGCTTGAGCTTTGGGAGCAGTCTTGGGCTTTGATGGAGCAGCCCCTGACTTGATAGCATCTCCCATAAGCTTCCGAGCTTTGGGTGCTGGTGCAACATCCTCTTCCTCTTCCTCTTCTAACTCTCTTACCATAGTTGATTTTCCAAGAACTTTTGCTGTTGTGGTTCTTGCCATGTTCTTTTTCTTGTCATCTCCTGCTGCTTCACCATCATCAGATTCTATGGTAAATTTCATTGTCTCTCCTGTTGCAACCTTTCTTGGCTTTGACATTGGAATTCTTCTGGCAGGTGCCTTCTTGTTCAAGCCTGGCTTTATTGCAGCAGCTGTGCCATACTCCTTTTTCAAGACTTTCTTCTTTGAGGTGGCCTCATCCTCAACAGCCACATAGTCCTCATCCTCAGAGTCCGAGGTTCTCTTCTTCCTTGCTCAAGTGGCTGCCTTGGGCAAGTTACTAGGTGTGCTTCTACTGCCCTCATCATAGCTGCTTGAGGGATCTGAACCCTCACTCAATTGCACTTGTTCCTCAGATTTGTTCTGACTGTCACTCTGGTCAGACATCTTGGCAATCTCACTAACAACAGACCCTGTGAATAGATATAGATGAGGTAGAGAGGATGAGCATCACAAAGTGCAGAGTTTTTGCAAAACAGATGACTCAAAAACTTAGTTTTACTTCTCCACAGAAAGCATTTCGGAGCTACCGATTTGATAAACTCGGTGATACCGAAGCAATTTTGGAGCCTAAACTAGTGAACTTGGTCAGACCGAGTCACAGTTCGGTGGCACCGAGACTGCTAGGGTTTCACAGAGAATCGAACTCGGTCACACCGATGTGCAGTTTTCGGTCAGACAAAAAATGCATGTGCTATGGCCTAAGCCAAATCGGTGAGACCGATTTCTACAACTCGGTCGGTCCGAGATGAGTTCGGCGGAGACCTAACCCTAAATTTTCAAATCAAATCTAACCTAAAGGATGTTTTCTGTGGATAGAACATTTGCATACGTGGTAAAGATCATGGCAATGCAATGTGCTATGAATCAAAGTTAAAGGAATAGCACACAGAGTCGAACCCATACCCTAGTTCGGCGGAGGTTCGCTACGGCGGCAACGCCGGAGCAGATTTCCGTTGACGGCGATGGAAACCAGCGGCGGGAGGTCGCTGGCGGCGAGGAGACGATCTGAAGACCCGAGGAGGCAGAGCAGGACACACGCGCGGGCTGAGGAGTTTGAAGAAATTTCCAAAATCTCACCCGTGGGTTTATATATCCCGACCCTGTCGGTGTGACCGAGTGGAACAACTCGGTGGCACCGAGATGCAGAATCGCAAGCGGTTACTGCAACTCGGTGTGACCGAAAAGTTCAAATCGGTTGCACCGAGATGGAAAACCTAGATCAACTTAGTGAACTCGGTGTGACCGAAGTGGATGACTCGGTCATACCGAAATGCACAAAGAGGTTTTGGAAGTTTAAGTCTATGACGAATCGGGGACTCTGAGTGCTCCTCACACAGACTGGTTCGAATCTGACTTGATCAAACTTTGTGATGTAGCATGAATAGAGTTTGAGACGAGAAAAGCATAGATAGCTAGAGGAAGTTCTTATGCATTCTTGCCCATCCATTTGGCAAAAGAGAAAAAGCCAAACATTCAAAGCAACAAATGGATGTCCTCGAATGAGTAAAATATGCAACCAACATGCTCACAAAAAAATGACAAATGAAATATGTGACAAAGCATGCACAAACACTCTAGCATCTATCAAGAAATTGGCGATGGCTAGGTCATCTATATCTGAGTATATTGACTTAGGAGTCAAATGAGAAAATTTGATCATAGGTCATACTCATCGTTTAAGTACAAGTGGGGTTACCACTTTTACATAAAGCATTGTTGTGTTCACATCATTAGAGTTGCTTTAGCTCAATTGATTAGAGTAAAGCTCCCCCTAGATGTGATATCCCCCCTAAGAGGGATGAACTAACCTTGGGTTTTGTCGATGATGAATTCATGTAGGTGTCGAAGATGTGGATGCTCAATGTTGATGTAGATCGTTTGGAGCAATCCATTGGAGTGAGTTGCACTTTCAATACCTACATGGGTTAGTCCCACAAGGAACAAACAAGGATATCCATAGACATAGAGTGATGTACACATAGATGATGTCCATGAAAGTATTAGGTTACCTTTTCCCTTGTCTTACCAACAAGAGGGTTTGTGACTCCTTGAACTTGTGCAAGATATGGAAGTTGTTTGCACACATCCTTGCCAAAAGATATGAGTGAAGTATATTGGCGGATTCACCCTCAAGAACTCTCTAGTTCTTCTTCTTCGGGATCCACATCATCTTGATGGGAATCCTTGGAGTTGTAGTCGTACTTGATGAAGTAGAACTTGATGTAGTCCTGGGAACCCACTTGACCAAGGCCTTAGGAGCTTCTTCAAATGCATCAATCTCCTCTTGAAGCTTGTCCTTGCCTTTTTGCTTGTGGTCTTGTGGTGGAAGATCATCTTGAGCTTGTGTTCCTTGGAAAGAAGTAGGATCATACTTCTCTTGTTGAGGAACAAACTTCGTCTTGGGGTATTGATCTTCTTCCCACTCAACTCCACTGACATTGAACTTTTGTTCAAAACCGACACCTTGATTCTTCCGGTGTCTTCCTTGCTTGCGTACAATTTCCTCAAATTGCTTACTTCCGGCAAGACTCTTGTAAACACCCTTCTCTATAATTCCCTTCAATAAGCTATTTTCTTGCTCAAGTGTAACTTGGCTAAGAGAATCATTAGTGGAATCAAGGGAACTACTAGAAGCAACAACATTGGATTTAGCATGATTATTGTTACTAGTAGATGAAGAATCTTTCTTACTCTTGTTACTAGATTTTACTTGTGGCATGTAAGTAGACAAGAGTAAACGCTTGGCAATGTAAGAAGAACTTTTCTTGTGAAGATCATCATTGATTGCTCTTAAGAACTCATGCTCTTGCTCAAGGTTGAGCTTTTCAAAGGGTAGCTTCTCATGAGTCTTTAAAAGTTCTCGATGATCTTCCAAGGTAGTTTCATGAGCTAACTTAAGAGTGTTTAATTCTTTAGTTAGACGCTCAATCTCCTTCTTATCATCGTCATTCATTTTATCTTGATTAGCATGATTAATAGCAAGTTCATCATAATTTTCAAAACTAGAGTTATCAACAAGTAAATCATCATCTCCTAGCAAATCATCTTCATCACTATTGAAATCAACATACTCGGGGTGTGATACCTTTGGGCCTTTAGCCATGAAGCATCTTCCAATTCCTTCATTTGGTGAGTCAAATATGTGGTAGGAGTTGGTTGACACAAGTGCTAGACCGGCAACACCTTCATCTTGAGTATATTCGGAGTCGGACTGATAACTTCTTTCGGAGTGATGGTCGGAGTCGGAGCCGGATACCCATTCACCAACATGAGCTTGATGTCTTCACTTTGTGTAGCTCCTTGATGATTTGTCCTTCCTTTCCGAATCCTTGCTTCTCCGAGAGGTTCTACGTTCGTAACGATCATCTCTACTCCTTCTCTCTCTTGGTGGTGATTCTTCTCTTCTACTTCTTCTTTTAGGATAATCTTCTCTTCTTTTGTAGGGAGCCGTACACTCATTGGAGTAGTGTCCGGGTCTTCCACAATTGTAGCAATTTCGTTCATGACTTGAAGATCTTTTGTCATTGTAGGACCTTGACTTGGAACTTCTTTCCTTGCTTCTACTCTTGTAGAACTTGTTGAAGTTCTTCACCATTAGGCTTAATTCTTCATTGAAGGTTTGTTTCTCACTTGATGATGTGGGAGAATCACATGAGGCTTTGTAAGCACCACTTGACTTGTTGTGAAGCTCTTCCTTATCCTTAATTGACATCTCATGAGCAACAATTCTTCCAATGACTTCAGTTGGCTTGAGATCTTTGTAATTTGGCATCATTTCGATCAATGTGCACACGGTATCATATTTTCCATCCAATGCTCTTAGGATTTTCTTGATGATGAATCTATCGGTCATTTCTTCACTTCCTAAGCCGGCAATCTCATTTGTGATGAGAGCAATCCTAGAGTACATTTCAGCGACACCTTCACCATCCTTTATTTTGAACTTGTCAAGTTGACTTTGAAGCACATCCAATTTGGATTCCTTGACGGAGTCGGTACCTTCGTGCATATCAATCAAAGTATCCCAAATTTCATTTGCATTCTCAAGATGACTGATTTTGTTGAATTCTTCGGGGCACAATCCGTTGAAGAGAATATCACAAGCTTGAGCATTGTATTGCAGCATCTTCAACTCTTTCGCGGTAGCTTCACGGTTCGGTTCTCTCCTATCAAAGAATTCACCTTGCAAGCCAGTACACACAATAGCCCAAACGGCGGGGTTATGTCCAAGAATATGCATTTTCATATTATGCTTCCAACTAGCAAAATTAGTACCATCAAAGTAAGGACCTCAACAGTGGTAATTTCCCTCGGTAGACGCCATACTCTCCTAGGTTGTGAAACCAAGGCTATGATCACCAAAAGATATGGAAATCAAGGCAAATGGAGACCAAAGCTCTGATACCACTTGTAGGATCGAAAGTATGTCTAGAGGGGGGGGGTGATTAGACTACTTGACCAAATAAAAATCTAGCCTTTTCCCAATTATAAGTCTTGGCAGATTTTAGCAACTTAGCACAAGTCAAGTAAACAACCTACACATGCAAGTCTAAGAGTATTGCAGCGGAATGTAAAACATTGCATATGAAGGTAAAGGGAGGAGTTTGGAGGGAGCAAACGTAATGTATACACGGAGATTTTTAGCGTGGTTCCGATAGGTGGTGTTATCGTACATCCACGTTGATGGAGACTTCAACCCACGAAGGGTAACGGTTGCGCGAGTCCACGGAGGGCTCCACCCATGAAGGGTCCACGAAGAAGCAACCTTGTCTATCCCACCATGGCCATCGCCCACGAAGGACTTGCCTCACTAGGGTAGATCTTCACGAAGTAGGCGATCTCCTTGCCCGTACAAACTCCTTGGTTCAACTCCACAATCTTGACGGAGGCTCCCAAGTGACACCTAACCAATCTAGGAGACACCACTCTCCAAAAGGTAATAGATGGTGTGTTGATGATGAACTCCTTGCTCTTGTTCTTCAAATGATAGTCTCCCCAACACTCAACTCTCTCTCACAGATTTGGATTTGGTGGAAAGATGATTTGAGTGGAAAGCAACTTGGAGAAGGCTAGAGATCAAGATTCATATGGTTGGAATGGAATATCTTGACCTCAACACATGAGTAGGTGGTTCTCTCTCAGAAAATGTATGCTGGAAGTGTAGGCATGTTCTGATGGCTCTCTCCACGAATGAAGAGGGGGTGGAGGGGTATAAATAGCGTCCACAAAAAATCTAACCGTTACACACAAATCACCAAACTCGGTGGGACCGAATCAGAAAACTCGGTCAGACCGATTCAGTTCAAAATGTGAACGTTAGGCTTTTCGATGGGACCGACATTTCAACTCGGTGGGACTGATTTCATTAGGGTTAGGGCATAACATAATCTCGGTGAGACCGATTACACAATCTCGGTGAGACCGATTACACAAACTCGGTGAGACCGATTTTGGTAACAAGCTAACAGAGAGTTGGTCAAGCAAACTCGGTGGGACCGATTCGCTCATCTTGGTGAGACCGAAACGTTACGAAAGGGAAACAAAGAGTTTGCATTGCGAACTCGGTGGGGCCGATCACTCATTTCGGTTGGACCGAAACGTTACGAAGGGAAATAGAGAGTTTGCAATCCCATCTCGGTGAGACCGAAATGACTAGGGTTTTATGGCAGTGGCTATGTCAACTGAACTCGGTGGCTCCGGATAGAAAGTTTCGGTGGGTCCGAGTTTGACTTTTGGTTTGGGACATATGTGGATGTGTGAAAGTGGTTGAGGGTTTTGGAGCATATCACTAAGCATTTTGAGCAAGCAAGCCATTAAGCAACACCTCACCCCCTTTTAATAGTATTGGCTTTTCCTATGGACTCAATGTAACCTTGGATCACTAAAAGTAAAATGTAGAGTCTTGAGCTTTAGAGCTTGAGCCAATCTTTTGTCCTTAGCGTTTTGAGGGGTCCACATTCCTAGTCCATGCCATGCCAATCATTGAGCTTTCCTGAAATATTTATCTTGAAATGGCATTAGCTCAATGAGCTATATGTTGTTAAGAATTACCAAAACCACCCAGGGATAGTTGCACTTTCACTATGCGATACCAATAGTTGCAAAAGCAATAGTTGGCATGACGACCATGTGACGACAAATTGATAAAGATCAAGACGATGGAGATCATGGTGTCATGCCGGTGACGATGGAGATCATGACGGTACCTTGGAGATGCAGATCAAAGGCACAAGATGATGATGGCCATATCATGTCCCATATTTTGATTGCATGTGATGTTTATCTTTTATGCATCTTATTTTTCTTAGTACGACGGTAGCATTATGAGATGATCCCTTACTAAAGTTTCAAGGTATAAGTGTTCTCCCTGAGTATGCACTGTTGCGACAATTCTTCGTGCTGAGACACCACGTGATGATCAGGTGTGATAAGCTCTACGTTCACATACAACGGGTGCAAGCCAGTTTTGCACACACATAATAGTCGGGTTAAACTTGACGAGCCTAGCATATGCAGATATGGCCTCAGAACACTAGAGACCGAAAGGTCAAGCGTGAATCATATAGAAGATATGATCAACATAGTGATGTTCACCATTGAAAACTATTCCATCGCACGTGATGATCGGACATGGTTTAGTTGATTTAGATCACGTGATCATTTAGATGACTAGAGGGATGTCTATCTAAGTGGGAGTTATTAAGTAATATGATTAATTGAACTTTAATTTATCATGAACTTAGTCCTGGTAGTATTAGCATATCTATGTTGTAGATTAATAGCTCACGATGTAGCTCCCCGATTATTTTTTATATGTTCCTAGAGGAACTAAGTTGAAAGATGATAGTAGCAATGATACACACTAGGTCCGTGATCTGAGGATTATCCTCATTGCTGCACAGAAGAATTATGTCCTTAATGTACCGCTAGGTGACGGACCTATTGCAGGAGCAAATGCAGACGTTATGAACGTTTGGCAAAGCTCAGTATGATGACTACTTGATAGTTTAGTGCACCATGCTTTACGGCTTAGAGTCGGGACTTCAAAAACATTTTGAACGCCACGGAACATATAAGATGTTCCAAGAGCTGAAATTTGTATTTCAGACTCATGCCCGAGTCGAGAGGTATGAGAGCTATGACAAATACTTTGCCTACAAGATGGAGGAGAATAGCTCAACCAGTGAGCATGTGCTCAGAATGTCTGAGCACTACAATCGCTTGAATCAAGTGGGAGTTAATCTTCCAGATAAGATAGTGATTAAAAGAGTTCTCTAGTCACTATCACCAAGTTACTGGAACCTCGTGATGAACTATAATATGCAAGGGATGACGAAAACGATTCCCAAGCTCTTCACGATGCTGAAATCAGTGAAGGTAGAAATCAAGAAAAGCATCAAGTGTTGATGGTTGACAAGACCACTAGTTTCAATTAAAAGGGCAAGGGAAAGAAAGGGAACTTCAAGAAGAATGGAAAGCAAGTTGCCACTCCCACAAAGAAGCGCAAAGCTAGACCCAAGCCTGAAACTGAGTGCTTCTACTGCAAAGGAAATGGTCACTGGAAGCGGAACTACCCCAAAATACTTGGCGGATAAGAAGGATGGCAAAGTGAACAGAAGTCTATTTGATATACATTTTATTGATGTGTACTTTACTAGTGTTTACAGCAACCCCTCAGTATTTGATACTGGTTAAGTTGCTAAGAGTAGTAACTCGAAACAAGAGTTGTAGAATGAACAGAGACTAGTTAAGGGTGAAGTGACGATGTGTGTTGGAAGTGGTTCCAAGATTGATATGATCATCATCGCACACTCCCTATACTTTTGGGATTAGTGTTGAACCTAAATAAATGTTATTTAGTGTTTGCGTTGAGCATGAATATGATTGGATCATGTTTATTGCAATACGGTTATTCATTTAAGTCAAAGAATAGTTGTTGTTCTGTTTACATGAATAAAACCTTCTATGGTCATACACTTAATATAAATGGTTTATTGAATCTCGATCGTAGTGATACACATATTCATAATATTGAAGCCAAAAGATACAAGGTTAATAATGATAGTGCAACTTATTTGTGGCACTTCCGTTTAGGTCATATTGGTGCAAAGCACATGAAGAAACTCCACGCTGATGGGCTTTTGGAATCACTTGATGCTTGCGAACCATGCCTCATGGGCAAGATGACTAAAACTCCGTTCTCCGGAACAATGGAGTGAGCAACTGACGTTTTGGAAATAATACATACTGATGTATGCGGTCCGATGAGTGTTGAGGCTCGCGACGAGTATTGTTATTTTCTGACCTTCACAGATGATTTGAGCAGATATGGGTATATCTAGTTGATGGAACATAGGTCTGAAACATTTGAGAAGTTCAAAGAATTTCAGAGTGAAGTGAAGAATCATCGTAACAAGAAAATAAAGTTTCTACGATCTGATTGCAGAGGCGAATATTTGAGTTACGAGTTTGGCCTTCAATTTAAACAATGTGGAATAGTTTCGCAACTCACGCCACCTGGAAGACCACAGCATAATGGTGTGTCCGAACGTCATAACCATACTTTATTAGATATGGTGTGATCTATGATGTCTCTTACCGATTTATCACTATCGTTTTGGGGTTATGCATTAGAGACAGCTGCATTCACGTTAAATAGGGCACCACCTAAATCCGTTGAGACGACACCGAATGAACTATGGTTTGGTAAGAAACCAAAGTTGTCGTTTCTTAAAGTTTGGGGTTGCGATGGTTATGTGAAAAAGTTTCAAACTGATAAGCTCGAACCCAAATCGGAGAAGTGCGTCTTCATAGAATACCCAAAAGAAACTATTGGGTACACCTTCTATCATAGATCCGAAGGCAAATATTTTGTTGCTAAGAATGGATCCTTTCTAGAGAAGGAGTTTCTCTCGAAAGAAGTGAGTGGGAGGAAAGTAGAACTTGATGAGGTAATTGTACCTTCTCCCGAATTGGAAAGTAGTTCATCACAAAAATCATTTCCAGTGATTCCTACACCAATTAGTGAGGAAGCTAATGATGATGATCATGAAACTTTAGATCAAGTTACTACCAAACCTCATAGGTCAACTAGAGTAAGATCCACACCAGAGTGGTATGGTAATCCTGTTCTGGAGGTCGTGTTACTTGACCATGACGAACCTACGTACTATGAGGAAGCGATGATGAGCCCAGATTCTGCGAAATGGCTTGAGGCTATGAAATCTGAGATGGGATCCATGTATAAGAACAAAGTATGGACTTTGGTTGACTTGCCCAATGATTGGCAAGCAATAAAGAATAAATGGATCTCCAAGAGGAAGACGGACGCTGATAGTAGTGTTACTATCTACAAAGCTCGAATTCTCGCAAAATTGTTTTCGACAAGTTCAAGGTGTTGACTACGATGAGATTTTCTCACTTGTATCGATGCTTAAAAGTCTGTCCGAATCATGTTAGCAATTGCCGCATTTTATGAAATTTGGCAAATGGATGTCAAACCTGCATTCCTTAATGGATTTCTTAAAGAAGAGTTGTATGTGATGCGACCAGAAGGTTTTGTCGATCCTAAAGGTGCTAACAAAGTGTGCAAAGCTCCAGTGATCCATCTATGGACTGGTGCAAGCATCTCGGAGTTGGAATATCCGCTTTGATGAGTTGATCAAAGCATATAGTTTTATACAGACTTGCGGTGAAGCCCGCATTTACAAGAAAGTGAGTGGGAGCACTACAGCATTTCTGATAAGTATATGTGAATGACATATTGTTGATTAGAAATAATGTAGAATTTTTCTGGAAAGCATAAAGGAGTGTTTGAAAGGAGTTTTTCAAAGAAAGACCTGAGTGAAGCTGCTTACATATTGAGCATCAAGATCTATAGAGATAGAACAAGACACTTGATAAGTTTTTTCAATGAGTACATACCTTCACAAGATTTTGAAGTAGTTCAAAATGGAACAATCAAAGAAGGAGTTCTTGCCTGTGTTGCAAGGTGTAAAGTTGAGTGAGACTCAAATCACGACCACGGCAGAAAATAGAAAGAGAATGAAAGTCATTCCCTATGCCTCGGCCATAGGTTCTATAAAGTATGCTATGCTGTGTACCAAACCTTTTTGTGTACCTTGCCATGAGTTTGGCAAGGGGGTACGATATTGATCCAGGAGTGGATCACTTGATAGCGGTCAAAATTATCCTTAGAAGACTAAGGAGATATTTCTCGATTATGAGGTGATAAAGAGTTCATCGTAAAGAGTTACCCCGATGCAAGCTTTTACACTGATCCGGATGACTCTGAGTCTCAATCTGGATACATATTGAAAGTGGGAGCAATTAGCTAGAGTAGCTCCATGCAGAGCATTGTAGACATAGAAACTTTGCAAAATACACACGACTCTAAATGTGGCAGACCCGTTGACTAAACTTCTCTCACAAGCAAAACATGATCACACCTTAGTACTCATTTGAGTGTTAATCACATAGCGATGTGAACTAGATTATTGGCTTTAGTAAAACCATTTGGGTGTTAGTCACATGGAGATGTGAACTAATCACATAAAGATGTGAACTATTGGTGTTAAATCACATGACGATGTGAACTAGATTATTGACTCTAGTGCAAGTGGGAGACTGAAGGAAATATGCCCTAGAGGCAATAATAAAGTTGTTATTTATATTTCCTTATATCATGATAAATGTTTATTATTCATGCTAGAATTGTATTAACCGGAAACTTAGTACATGTGTGAATACATAGACAAAACAGAGTCCCTAGTATGCCTCTACTTGACTAGCTCGTTAATCAAAGATGGTTAAGTTTCCTAACCATCAACATGTGTTGTCATTTGATGAATGGGATCACATCATCAGAGAATGATGTGATGGACAAGACCCATCCGTTAGCTTAGCATAATGATTGTTTAGTTTTATTGCTATTGCTTTCTTCATGACTAATACATGTTCCTCTGACTATGAGGTTATGCAACTCCCGAATACCGGAGGAACACCTGGTGTGCTATCAAACGTCACAACGTAACTGGGTGATTATAAAGATGCTCTACAGGTGTCTCCGATGGTGTTTGTTGAGTTGGCATAGATCGTGATTCGGATTTGTCATTCCGTGTATCGGAGAGGTATCTTTGGGTCCTCTCGGTAATGCACATCACTATAAGCCTTGCAAGCAATGTGACTAATGAGTTAGTTGCGAGATGTTGCATTACGGAACGAGTAAAGAGACTTGACGGTAACGAGATTGAACTAGGTATGATGATACTGACGATCGAATCTCGGGTAAGTAACATACCGATGACAAAGTGAACAACGTATGTTGTTCTGCGGTTTGACCGATAAAGATCTTCGTAGAATATGTAGGAACCAATATGAGCATCCAGGTTTCTCTATTGGTTATTGGCCGGAGATTTGTCTCGGTCATGTCTACATAGTTCTCGAACCCGTAGGGTCCGCACGCTTAACGTTCGGTGACAATCGGTATTATGAGTTTATGTGTTTTGATGTACTGAAGGTAATTCGGAGTCCCGGATATGATCACGAACATGACGAGGAGTCTCGAAATGGTCGATACATAAAGATCGATATATTGGATGACTATGTTTGGACATCGGAATGGTTTCGAGTGAGTTCGGGCATATACCGGAGTACCGGGGGGTTACCGGAACCCCCCGGGGAGTATATGGGCCCTAATGGGCTTTCGTGGAGAGAAAGAGGGGAGGCCAGGGCAGGCCGCGCACCCCCCTCCCCCTTTGGTCCTAATTGGACTAGGAAGGGGGGTGCCCCCTTTCCTTCCTCCCTCTCTCCCCCACCTTCTCTCCTAGTCCAACTAGGGAAGGGGGGGGGTCCTACACCCGGTGGGAGTAGGACTCCTCCAGGGCGCGCCATAGAGGGCCGACCCTCCCCCCTCCTCCACTCCTTTATATACGGGCGAGGGGGGCACCCCATAGACACACAAGTTGATCTCTTAGCCGTGTGCGGTGCCCCCCTACACAGATTTCCACCTCGGTCATATCGTTGTAGTGCTTAGGTGAAGCCCTACGTCGGTAACTTCATCATCACCGTCATCACGCCGTCGTGCTGACGAAGCTCTCCCTCAACACTCAGCTAGATCCAGAGTTCATGGGACGTCATAGAGCTGAATGTGTGCAGATCGCGGAGGTGCCGTACCTTCGGTGCTAGGATCGGTCGGATCGTGAAGACGTACGACTACATCAACCGCGTTGTCATAACGCTTCCGCTTACAGTCTACGAGGGTACATAGACAACACTCCCCCCTCTCGTTGCTATGCATCACCTATATGGATCTTGCGTGCGCGTAGGATTTTTTTTGAAATTACCGCGTTCCCCAACATGGATATGCCCGCAAGTGTGCCCCTCTCAGAGGCCGGAGGGTGAACTCCAAGTAAGCTCCCCTCACCTTCCTCCATGGAAACATCCTCAATTCCCTCTCCCTCTAGCTCCTCCTATAGCAAGCAAGCATCGTCTTCCACGTTGTTGGAGGAGGGGGAAGACATGATGCCTAGCTTGAAAGATATGACAGAAAACAACAAGAAACAAGAACAGAAGATTTCTCCGCGATACGGCGGTCAATATGTCCAGGGGGTATATAATTTTTTTAAACTTGGGAAACAAGCAAAACGAAGGGAAAACAGAGTCTGGAATGTTCCTGAGGTGGGCACAACCCACCTGGGTGCGCCAGGCAAGGCAGGCGCGCCCTGGTGTCTTGTGCCCTCCTCGGTTGCCTTCCTGGCTATTTCTTATTTTCCTAATTTTTGTAATATTCCAAAACTGACAGAAAATATTTGTGCGGATTTTTCGGAGTCCGTTTACTTACCGTATCACGTACCTCCTCTTTTTCAGGGTTTTGGAGAGTTCCAGAAGGTTTCTTTTATGTTTTCCTCTGGTGTCATGGTCTGAATAATATTGCTTTAAACATTAATAGGCGTACCTAAGATATAGTGTTTAATTCTTTGCCCATTGACCACCTTCGGGTTAGTACCATCGGCATTATTTATTTTGATAGCTCCAGAGAGATAAACCTCTTTGATAATATATGGTCCTTCCCACTTGGAAAGAAGTTTTCCAACAAAGAATCCAAAACGATAGTTGTACAAAAGAACATATTCCCCAACTTTAAATTCCCGCTTTTGGATTCTTTTATCATGCCATCTTTTAACTTTCTCTTTGAATAGTTTGGCATTTTCATAAGCTTGGGTTCTCCATTCATCTAATGAGCTAATATCAAATAACCTCTTTTCTCCAGCATGTTTGAAATCATAGTTGAGTTCTTTCATTGCCCATATGCTTTGTGTTCTAACTCAAGAGGCAAATGACAAGCTTTTCCGTAAACCATTCTATAGGGAGACATACCCATAGGATTTTTATATGCTGTTCTGTAGGCCCAAAGTGCATCATCCAATTTCTTCGACCAATTCTTTCGGGACTGATATGTCTCCAACGTATTTATAATTTTTGATTATTCCATGCTATTATATTATCCATCTTGGATGTTTTATACGCTATTTTATATTATTTTTGGGACTAACCTATTAACCTAGAGCCCAATACCAGTTTCTGTTTTTTTTCTTGTTTTTGAGTTTCGCAGAAAAGGAATATCAAAGGGAGTCCAAATGAGCTGAAAATTTACGATGATTTTTTTGGACCAGAAGAAGCCCCCGAAGCAAAAGAGTTGGGCCAGAAGAGCCACGAGGCATCCACAAGGGTGGAGGGCTCTGCTTGATACGTCTCCGACGTATCTATAATTTTTGATTGTTCCACCCTGTTATATTATCATTCTTGGATATTTTACAATCATTTTATAGTCATTTTATATCATTTTTTGGTACTAACCTATTGACATTGTGCCCAGTGCCAGTTGCTGTTTTCTGCTTGTTTTTTACATCGCAGGAAATCAATACCAAACAGACTCCAAATGCAGTGAAACTTTTTTGTGGATTTTTTATGGACCAGAAGACACCCAATGGGCCGGAGAAGCACCTGGGGGGTGCCCCGAGGGGGCACAATCCACCAGGGCGCGCCTGGGCCCCCAGGTGGGTTGTGCCCACCTCGGTGGCCTCCCGCACCGCCTCTTGCCCTATAAATACCCCAATATTCCAGAAACCCTAGGGGAGTCGACGAAAATCAATTCCAGCCGCCGTGTCACGCCCAATATGCGACTCTATCCTAAAGGAACTCGAAGGTCCCATCAAGGATAGAAGCGCATATTGGAGACGCTTTTGCAAGGTGGATATCATTACATCGTACCATTACATAATAGTTGGGGGATACATACAAGGCATACAAATGCCGCAAGAATACATGAAACATCATACATGAGAACAACATCCGACTACGGATGAAACACAAATAGAAATTCAAACGACATCCACCCTGCTAGGCCAGGCTGTCGACCAGGAACCTATCCCAAGACCAAAGAAGAAGAAAAACTGAAAAACAAGTAAACATCGCCCTCACGTCATGACCATTGATACGTCTCCAACGTATTTATAATTTTTGATTGCTCCATGCTATATTATCTACTGTTTTGGACAATATTGGGCTTTATTATCCACTTTTATATTATTTTTGGGACTAACCTATTAACCGGAGGCCCAACCCAGAATTGCTGTTTTTTGCCTATTTCAGAGTTTCGCAGAAAAAGAATATCAAACGGAGTCCAAACGGAATGAAACCTTCGGGAGCGTGATTTTTGGAACGAACATGATCCAGGAGACTTGGACCCTACGTAAGAGAAGCTTCCAGGAGGCCACGAGGTAGGGGGCGCGCCCTCCACCCTCGTGGGCCCCACGTTGCTCCACCGACGTACTTCTTCCTCCTATATATACCTACGTACCCCCAAACGATCAGATACGGAGCCAAAAACCTAATTCCACCGCCGCAACCTTCTTTACCCACGAGATCCCATCTTGGGGCCTGTTTCGGAGCTCCGCCGGAGGGGGCATCCATCATGGAGGGCTTCTACATCAACACCATAGCCTCTCCGATGAAGTGTGAGTAGTTTACCTCAGACCTTCGGGTCCATAGTTAGTAGCTAGATGGCTTCTTCTCTCTTTTTGGATCTCAATACAATGTTCTCCCCCTCTCTCGTGGAGATCTATTCGATGTAATCTTCTTTTTTGCGGTGTGTTTGTTGAGATCGATGAATTGTGGGTTTATGATCAAGATTATCTACGAACAATATTTGAATCTTCTCTGAATTCTTTTATGTATGATTGGTTATCTTTGCAAGTCTCTTCGAATTATCAGTTTGGTTTGGCCTACTAGATTGATCTTTCTTGCAATGGGAGAACTGCTTAGCTTTGGGTTCAATCTTGCGGTGTCCTTTCCCAGTGACAGTAGGGGCAACAAGGCACGTATTGTATTGTTGCCATCGAGGATAACAAGATGGTTTTTTTAATCATATTGCATGAATTTATCCCTCTACATCATGTCATCTTGCTTAAGGCGTTACTCTGTTTTCATGAACTTAATACTCTAGATGCATGTTGGATAGCGGTCGATGAGTGGAGTAATAGTAGTAGATGCAGGCAGGAGTCGGTCTACTTGTCTCGGACGTGATGCCTATATACATGATCATACCTAGATATTCTCATAACTACGCTCAATTCTGTCAATTGCTCAACAGTAATTCGTTCACCCACCGTAAAATACTTATACTCTTGAGAGAAGCCACTAGTGAAACCTATGGCCCCCGGGTCTATCTTCATCATATTAATCTTCCAACACTTTGTTATTGCCTTTGCTTTTTTACTTTGCTTTTATTTTACTTTGCATCTTTATCGCAAAAATACCAAAAATATTATCCTATCATATCTATCAGATCTCACTCTCATAAGTGACCATGAAGGGATTGACAACCCCTTATCGCGTTGGTTGCGAGGATTTATTTGTATTGTGCAGGTGCGAGGGACTCGCGCGTAGCCTCCTACTGGATTGATACCTTGGTTCTCAAAAACTGAGGGAAATACTTACGCTACTTTGCTGCATCACCCTTTCCTCTTCAAGGGAAAACCAACGCAGTGCTCAAGAGGTAGCAAGAAGGATTTCTGGCGCTGTTGCCGGGGAGTCTACGCAAAAGTCAACATACCAAGTACCTATCACAACCCCTTATCTCCCACATTACATTATTTGCCATTTGCCTCTCATTTTCCTCTCCCCCACTTCACCCTTGCCGTTTTATTTGCCCTCTCTTTTTCGTTCGCCTCTTTTTCGCTTGTTTTTGTTTGTTCGTGTGTTGGATTGCTTGCTTGTCACGATGGCTCAAGATAATACCAAATTGTGTGACTTTACCAATACCAACAATAATGATTTCCTTAGCACTCCGATTGCTCCTCTTACCAATACTGAATCTTGTGAAATCAATGCTGCTTTGCTGAATCTTATTATGAAAGATCAATTCGCCGGCCTTCCTAGTGAAGATGTCGCTACTCATCTAAATAGCTTCGTTGATTTGTGTGATATGCAAAAGAAGAAAGATATTGATAATGATATTGATAATGATATTGTTAAATTGAAGTTATTTCCTTTTTCGGTTAGAGATCGTGCTAAAGCTTGGTCTTCGTCTTTGCCTAAAAATAGTATTGATTCTTGGAACAAGTGCAAAGATGCTTTTATCTCTAAGTATTTACCTCCCGCTAAGATCATCTCTCTTAGAAATGATATTATGAATTTTAAGCAACTTGATCATGAACATGTTGCACAAGCTTGGGAGAGGATGAAATTAATGATACGTAATTGCCCTACTCATGGTTTGAATTTGTGGATGATTATACAAAAAATTTATGCCGGATTGAATTTTGCTTCTAGAAATCTTTTAGATTCGGCCGCGGGAGGCACTTTTATGGAAATCACTTTAGGAGAAGATACTAAACTCCTAGATAATATTATGGTTAATTATTGTCAATGGCACACTGAAAGATCTACTAATAAAAAAGTGCATGCGATAGAAGAAATTAATGTTTTGAGTGGAAAGATGGATGAACTTATGAAATTATTTGCTAGTAAGAGTGTTTCTTCTAATCCTAATGATATGCCTTTGTCTACTTCGAATTAGAATAATAATGAATCTATGGATGTGAATTTTCTTGGTAGGAATAATTTTGGTAACATCGCGTATAGAGGAAACTTTAATCCTAGGCCTTATCCTAGCAATTCCTCTAATAATTATGGTAATTCCTACAACAATTCTTATGGAAATTTTAATAAGATGCCCTCTGAATTTGAGACTAGTGTTAAAGAGTTTGTGAATTCGCAAAAGAATTTCAATGCTTTGCTTGAAGAGAAATTGCTTAAAGTTGATGAATTGGCTAGGAACGTTGATAGAATTTCTCTTGATGTTGATTCATTAAAGCTTAGATCTATTCCTCCAAAGCATGATATCAATGATTCTCTCAAAGCCATGAGAATTTCCATTGGTGAGTGCAAAGAAAGAACCTCTAGGATGCGTGCTAAGAAAGATTGCTTTATGAAAGCGTGTTCTTCAAATTTCTATGAAAATAAAGATGAAGATCTAAAAGTTATTGATGTGTCCCCTATTAAATCTTTGTTTTGCAATATGAATCTTGATAATGATGGGACTGAATATGATCCACCTTTACCTAGAAGGCGTTCCAAAAATTCGCAGTTTTTAGATCTTGATGCTAAATTTGATAAAAGTGGGATTGAAGAAATCAAAACCCTAGATGTTGCTAAACCCACTATTTTGGATTTCAAGGAATTTAATTATGTAAATTGCTCTTTGATTGATTGTATTTCCTTGTTGCAATCCGTGCTAAATTCTCCTCATGCTTATAGTCAAAATAAAGCATTTACTAAACATATCGTTGATGCCTTGATGCAATCTTATGAAGAAAAGCTTGAGTTGGAAGTTTCTATCCCTAGAAAACTTTATGATGAGTGGGAACCAACTATTAAAATTAAGATTAAGGATCATGAGTTCTATGCTTTATCTGATTTGGGTGCTAGTGTTTCCACTATTCCCAAAACTTTGTGCGATTTGCTAGATTTCCACGAATTTGATGATTGCTCTCTAAACTTGCACCTTGCGGATTCCACTATTAAGAAACCTATGGGAAGAATTAATGATGTTCTTATTGTTGCAAATAGGAATTATGTGCCCGTAGACTTTATCGTTCTTGATATAGATTGCAATCCTTCATGTCCTATTATTCTTGGTAGACCTTTCCTTAGAACGATTGGTGCAATTATTGATATGAAGGAAGGGAATATTAGATTCCAATTTCCATTAAAGAAAGGCATGAAACACTTCCCTAGGAAGAAAAATAAAATTGCCATATGAATCTATCATGAGAGCCACTTATGGATTGCCTACCGAAGATGGCAATACCTAGATCTATTCTTGCTTTTATGCCTAGCTAGGGGTGTTAAACGATAGCGCTTGTTGGGAGGAAACCCAATTTTATTTTTAGTATTTTTGCTTTTGCTTCTGTTTAGGAATAAATATTTGATCTAGCCTCTGGTTAGATGTGTTTTTATGTTTTAATTAGTGTTTGTGCCAAGTTAAACCTATAGGATCTTCTTGGATGATAGTTATTTGATCTTGCAGAAATTTCCAGAAACTTTATGTTAACAAAACTAATTGTTAAAAATCACCAGAACGTGATAAAATACTGATTCCAATTGCTGCTGATCAATAAACAAATTTCCTAGGTCTTCCTATTTGGCTGATTTTTTGGAGTTCCAGAAGTTTGCGTTAGTTACAGATTACTACAGACTGTTCTGTTTTTGACAGATTCTGTTTTTCGTGTGTTGTTTGCTTATTTTGATGAATCTATGGCTAGTAAAATAGTTTATAAACCATAGAGAAGTTGGAATACATTAGGTTTAACACCAATATATATAAAGAATGAGTTCATTACAGTACCTTGAAGTGGTCTTTTGTTTTCTTTCACTAACGGAGCTCACGAGATTTCTGTTGAGTTTTGTGTTGTGAAGTTTTCAAGTTTTGGGTGAAAGATTTTGATGGATTATGGAACAAGGAGTGGCAAGAGCCTAAGCTTGGGGATTCCCATGGCACCCCAAGATAATCTAAGGACACCAAAAAGCCAAAGCTTGGGGATGCCCCGGAAGGCATCCCCTCTTTCGTCTACTTCCATCGATAACTTTACTTGGAGCTATATTTTTATTCACCACATGATATGTGTTTTGCTTGGAGCGTCTTGTATGATTTTAGTCTTTGCTTTTTAGTTTACCACAATAATCCTTGTTGTACACACCTTTTGAGAGAGCCATACATGATTTGGAATTTGTTAGAATACTCTATGTGCTTCACTTTTATCTTTTGAGTTATATAGTTTTGCTCTAGTACTTCACTTATATCTTTTAGAGCACGGTCGTGGATTTGTTTTATAGAAACTATTGATCTCTCATGCTTCACTTAGATTATTTTGAGAGTCTTAAATAGCATGGTAATTTGCTTAAATAATCCTAATATGCTAGGTATTCAAGATTACTAAAAACTTTCTTATGAGTGTGTTGAATACTAAGAGAAGTTTGATGCTTGATGATTGTTTTGAGATATGGAGGTAATAATATCAAAGTCGTGCTAGTTGAGTAGTTGTGAATTTGAGAAATGCTTGTCTTGAAGTTTGCAAGTCCCGTAGCATGCACGTATGGTAAACGTTATGTAACAAATTTGAAACATGAGGTGTTCTTTGATTGTCCTCCTTATGAGTGGCGGTCGGGGACGAGCGATGGTCTTTTCCTACCAATCTATCCCCCTAGGAGCATGCGTGTAGTGCTTGGTTTTTGATGACTTGTAGATTTTTGCAATAAGTATGTGAGTTCTTTATGACTAATGTTGATTCCATGGATTATAAGCACTCTCACCCTTCCATCATTGCTAGCCTCTTCGGTACCATGCATTGCCCTTTCTCACATTGAGAGTTGGTGCAAACTTCGCCGGTGCATCCAAACCCCGTGATATGATACGCTCTTTCACACATAAACCTCCTTATATCTTCCTCAAAACAGCCACCATACCTACCTATTATGGCATTTCCATAGCCATTTCGAGATATATTGCCATGCAACTTTCCACCATTCCGTTTATCATGACACATTCATCATTGTCATATTGCTTAGCATGATCATATAGTTGACATAGTATTTGTGGCAAAGCCACCGTTCATAATTCTTTCATACATGTCACTCTTGATTCATTGCATATCCCGGTACACCACCGGAGGCATTCATATAGAGTCATACTTTGTTCTAGTATCGAGTCGTAATCATTGAGTTGTAAATAAATAGAAGTGTGATGATCATAATTTAATAGAGCATTGTCCCAATAAAAAAAGAGAAAGGCCAAAAAAAGAAGGCCCAAAAAAAGGAAATAAAAAGGGGCAATGCTACTATCCTTTTTTCCACGCTTGTGCTTCAAAGTAGCACCATAATCTTCATGATAGAGAGTCTCTTGTTTTGTCACTTTCATATACTAGTGGGAATTTTTCATTATAGAACTTGGCTTGTATATTCCAACAATGGGCCTCCTCAAGTGCCCTAGGTCTTCGTGAGCAAGCAAGTTGGATGCACACCCACTTAGTTTCTTTTATTGAGCTTTCATACATTTATAGCTCTAGTGCATCCGTTGCATGACAATCCCTTTTGTAGGGATGAACTTTCTTTGGCCATGTTATTTTGAAAAGACATAATTGCTTAGTTAGTATGCTTGAAGTATTATTATTTTTTATGTCAATATGAACTTTTATCTTGAATCTTTCGGATCTGAATATTCATACCACAATTAAGAAGAATTACATTGAAATTATGCCAAGTAGCACTCCGCATCAAAAATTCTATTTTTATCATTTACCTACTCGAGGACGAGCAGGAATTAAGCTTGGGGATGCTTGATACGTCTCCAACGTATCTATAATTTTTGATTGCTCCATGCTATATTATCTACTGTTTTGGACAATATTGGGCTTTATTATCCACTTTTATATTATTTTTGGGACTAACCTATTAACGGAGGCCCAGCCCAGAATTGCTGTTTTCTGCCTATTTCAGAGTTTCGCAAAAAAAGAATATCAAACAGAGTCCAAACGGAATGAAACCTTCGGGAGCGTGATTTTTGGAACGAACATGATCCAGGAGGCTTGGACCCTACGTAAGAGAAGCTTCCAGGAGGCCACGAGGTAGGGGGGCGCGCCCTCCACCCTCGTGGGCACCACGTTGCTCCACCGACGTACTTCTTCCTCCTATATATACCTACGTACCCCCAAACGATCAGATACGGAGCCAAAAACCTAATTCCACCGCCGCAACCTTCTGTACCCACGAGATCCCATCTTGGGGCCTGTTCCGGAGCTCCGCCGGAGGGGGCATCCATCACGGAGGGCTTCTACATCAACAGCATAGCATCTCCGATGAAGTGTGAGTAGTTTACCTCAGACCTTCGGGTCCATAGTTAGTAGCTAGATGGCTTCTTCTCTCTTTTTGGATCTCAATACAATGTTCTCCCCCTCTCTCGTGAAGATCTATTCGATGTAATCTTCTTTTTTGCGGTGTGCTTGTTGAGACCGATGAATTGTGGGTTTATGATCAAGATTATCTATGAACAATATTTGAATCTTCTCTGAATTCTTTTATGTATGATTGGTTATCTTTGCAAGTCTCTTCGAATTATCAGTTTGGTTTGGCCTACTAGATTGATCTTTCTTGCAATGGGAGAAGTGCTTAGCTTTGGGTTCAATCTTGCGGTGTCCTTTCCCAGTGACAGTAGGGACAACAAGGCACGTATTGTATTGTTGCCATCGAGGATAACAAGATGTTTTTTTAATCATATTGCATGAATTTATCCCTCTACATCATGTCATCTTGCTTAAGGCGTTACTCTGTTTTCATGAACTTAATACTCTAGATGCATGCTGGATAGCGGTCGATGAGTGGAGTAATAGTAGTAGATGTAGGCAGGAGTCGGTCTACTTGTCTCGGACGTGATGCCTATATACATGATCATACCTAGATATTCTCATAACTATGCTCAATTATGTCAATTGCTCAACAGTAATTCGTTCACCCACCGTAAAATACTTATGCTCTTGAGAGAAGCCACTAGTGAAACCTATGGCCCCCGGGTCTATCTTCATCATATTAATCTTCCAAAACTTTGTTATTGCCTTTGCTTTTTTACTTTGCTTTTATTTTACTTTGCATCTTTATCACAAAAATACCAAAAATATTATCCTATCATATCTATCAGATCTCACTCTCGTAAGTGACCATGAAGGGATTGACAACCCTTTATCGCGTTGGTTGCGAGGATTTATTTGTATTGTGCAGGTGCTAGGGACTCGCACGTAGCCTCCTACTGGATTGATACCTTGGTTCTAAAAAACTGAGGGAAATACTTACGCTACTTTGCTGCGTCACCCTTTCCTCTTCAAGGGAAAACCAACGCAGTGCTCAAGAGGTAGCAACCATCACATTACCTGTACCTGCAACTGCTGGTGTAGTAATATGTGAGCCACGAGGACTCAGCAATCCCATTACTATGGGTATCAAGACTAGCAAAGCTTAATGGGTATGGAAAGGATAAGTGGTTAGGTTGCAGCAGCGACTAAGCAAAATATGGTGGCTAACTTAGAATACAAGAGTAAGATGAGAAACTACGCAAACGGCCGCAAACTAGTAATGATCAATAAGTGATCCTGAACTACTTACGTTCAAACATAACACAATTGTGTTCTCCTCTCGAACTTCCCCGAAAAGAGACAGTCACGGTTACGCACGCGGTTGGTGTATATTAATTGAGTTTACTTCATGTCCTCTACAACCGGATATTAACGAATTCCCATCTGCCACATAACCGCGGGCACGGCTCTCGAAAGTTTAAACCCTGCAGGGGTGTCCCAACTTAGCCCATGACAAGCTCACGATCTGTGTAGAAAATCCTCCATCGCGGGACCCTCCGATCAGACTCGGAATCCCGGTGCACAAGACATTTCGACAATGGTAAAACTAATCCAGCAAAGCCTCCCGACGTGTCGACACCCTGATAGTGTCCGCGCGTATCTCGTCTCAAGCCATGTCCGGATAGGTCAAGCTACGGGTAAAACCAAATACCTCGGGTTTCCCCAAGGCGGCCCCGCAGGCTGCCCGTTTGGGACCAACACCATCAACGCTGCCCCCTGCTATGTAGAAAGAATCCTCGGGTTCATGACGCCCTATGCCAATTAATTATTTAGTTCAATATTATTATGGCAAATGTTAAAACCAATGTTGGGCCTTGCTGGAAGAGTTTTATTCAAAGCGAACTGTCAAGAGGGGCCCATAAACACTCACCGTGTTAGGGACGCAAAATCAAGGAACATAACACCGGTATGACGGAAACTAGGGCGGCAAGAGTGGAACAAAACACCAGGCATAAGGCCGAGCCTTCCACCCTTTACCAAGTATATATGTGCATTAATTAAATAAGAGATATTGTGATATCCCAAGATATCCATGATATCCATGTCCCAACATGGAACAACCTGCAACTAGCAATGCTATAATAAGGGCTAAGCAAAGCGGTAACATATCCAAACAACGGTTTTCTAGGAAGGGTAAAAAGGTTAGAGGCTATCATGGAAATTTGGGAGGCTTGTTAAATAAGTGGTAGGTAGCGCGGCATAGCAATAGCATCGAGACAACTAGCATAGCAAAGATAGTAGTGAGATCCAAGGTGACGGTCATCTTGCCTGAATTCCCGCTAGGAAGAAGAACGAGTCCATGAATAAGACGATCCCACGTAGTTGAACGAATCCTCACAATCGCAACGAAACAGGAACTATCGAGAAGGAGCACAACCGGAAAGAAGCAAACAACATGGTGAACACACAACACATAAACATGACATGATTCTCAACCAAGTATGATGCATGACAAGTATATATGATGCTACTCATGGCAAGAGATGAAGCATATAAGAACAACACATCAAAGCAAGTTTAAATGAGGCCGGAATCAACACATAACACTTCCGGAAACTCCCCATATGCAAATTTAGAAATTGGTCCAGATCTGAACAAAAAATTATGTTAAAGTTGTTAAACAGCAAGTTAAAGTGCACCAAGATGATCTACTCGGTTTCCTAGTCAAGTTACATATAAAGTTCATTTAATTCGGAGCTACAGCCTAGAAGATATGAGCAAAACAAGTTAAACATGGCATTGATGCAAATGCAAGTAAAACAACATCACAAACGCTCCAAAACAAGGATGCAACAAGGCATGATGAAACTACATGCAAAACCAAGCAAGTTTCATATAGAGCATGCTCCAAACGGAGCAACGGTTCAACACATACACTCAATACAAGTTTCAAACACAATCTGCCCAAAACAGCAACTAAGCACTTTGCAATCAAGGAAATAACATGCTACATGAAACATATGGACACAAACTTGATATTTAATTAAAGTATAGATTACACTTATTCAAATAACAATAATATTCATGTTCATAGGCATCAAGATTAAACCAAGATGATCAATGCAAAAAGCAACTTTATAACACAGATTAGGACTTAGTGAAAAAGAGGACATACATGTGAGCAGGAATAACATGTTGACATGTTGAAGGCATGAAACAAACATGCTACATTGCAATATCATAGAAAACAGAAACATGAAATTAAATTAAATATTAATCATGGAAAAATATGGTTACTAAACATCTCCATATAACCCCTAGATCAATGGCATTCATCAAGACAAGATTGCAAGTTAAAAACAGTTTCTCAGACTTAGTGAAAAACAGAGTAAGGCTGAAAACAGATTCATGATGCATACTTTGAGACAACAAAAGTATATACTACGGGAATATTTCATGGAACGAAAGGGCATGGTAAGCATTTGCGTGTAGAGAACTACAAAACATGAACAATGAGCTACTAATAGAAACCACTAGAACATGCTCAAAACATCATGGCAAGATTGCAAATGATAACAGTTTCACAGACTTGGTGAAATTTAGTGAACATGGCAGGAACAACAACAAGTAGGCATGTGTGCAAGCTTGGAACGGAGGTCATATGAAGCCCAAAATTATCAAACTTGGCATGTGGACAAAGTACTCATAGCATAATGCAATTCATGTAATTGGAGCATCTCCAAAAGAGGCAGAGATTAATTAATAACAAGCTCACAACATGTCATCATGAAGTTAACAGAAAACTGGAACATCATTTAGGCATGTTCATGGCAATGAAAACATATGCTACAGGACATATATGGGGCACCAAAAGGAATGACATGATATAACATAACATGGACATCAAAATATGTCAACTAGGCATCTCCAGATTATGCATGAATACGATGGTAGAATCAAGTTAACATGGCAACATAATGTAACAGCTACAGACTTAACAGAAATTACTAAGTCACAGAAACAGCAAACAACAAGTAGCTCACTTCACAATCTTGACGCACTCACCACAAGGCACATAAAAAATACACGGATTACACCACTATAAATATGGCATGAATATGCTACTAAAACATGTTAACATGATGCTCAAAAGATAAACACACAAAATGCTATGAAAAAGACAAATCAGCAAGTTATGACAATCTTCAGCAGTTTATAACATTTAGCACTATTGCAACGATGATTAAGGCATCGAGATGAATGGTAACATGCATGCAGATGACACTAGCATGTAGAGCACTCGGAGATGAACATTTCGACATATCATACACACAAATCGGAGCAAGATGCACAAAGTTACAAGGTTCACAAGATGCACACATGATGCTGGTAACCTGGGGACTTGGTCGAATTTTCAGAAAAACCGAGTGAGCGCAGGTTAGCTATTTGACGCACGGGCGGGGGATGGACGTGCGGGGGCGCTCACCAAGCGGGCCAAGGCCTAGAGAGGTGGTGGATCGGGCCGGTGCGGAGCAGGCCGGCGGGATCTGGGCCGCGGGAAGGCCGAGGCTGGGCCAGCCGATGCGGGGCCCACGCGGGCGCGATGCGGGCGGGACGAGCAGCTCCTGTGCTCGTCCCCAAGCAGGGGCATGGCGGCGGCGGCGGTGGTCCGTTCCGGCGACGGGGCGGTCCGGCAGACGACTGGGAGGACCGAAGATGGATGGATCTGGGCGGCGCCGACCCAGATCTGGCCGGAGGCGGGGCTCCAGGCAGCGGGGAAGGTCAGGCGGAGCCCCTGCACACAGAGAGAGAGCGAGAGGGTGAGACAGAGAGAGAGGAAGGAGAAGGGAGGGCGCGACGGGGCTCTGGCCTGGCGAGGTCGCCGGCGGCGGCGCGGGCACACGCTCCGGCGCCGGCGGAGGAGGCCCGGCGAAGGGCGCGGGGCAGCGCGAGGCAGATCGGGAGGCGCGACGACGAGCGGGAGATCGGGATCGAGCGGCGCGGCCGGGCTACGGCAGCGGCGACTTCGGGCCCGAGCGGGCGTCGGATGGGCTCAGTGGGCCGCGCGGGATGGAGGCGCGCTAGTTGGTGGCGGAAAGGCGATGTGGCGGGCACCGGTTTGGCAAGGACGGTGGCGCAGGTGACGTGGTGGCTCCCGGTTGGCCGGGGTGACGCCTCAGGCGGCGCCAAGTGGCGGGGCTCTGGTGGCTGGTGCGGAAATCTAGGGCAGCGACGCTGATTTCAAGGTGGAGGTGGCTGGGAGGTAAGGGAAGAGGTAGGGGATGCCAAAAATGGAGAGGGGGTGTCCATATATAGCCGGAGGGGCTAGGGTTGGAGGTTTGAGGGGGTTTCGGAGCCCTCCGATCGCGACCGTGCGGTCCAAAGCGGAGGGGGGATTAGGTGGGCTGTGTAGGGGGGTGTGGGCTGAGGGAAGAGAAGAGAAGGAGAGGCCCGACGGCGGTTTCGGAGACCGAAACGTCCGACGAAAATATAGGCAACGGTGCCGCTATATGTTTAACGGTTGGGCTATCAAACGGACTCCGAATGCGACGAAATTTGAGAGGCGGTCTACCTACACTATAATAAGACCGCACACCATGTTTCATCCCATTCCAAGAACGTTTTTATGCCACTTATAAAAATAATATTTCGGAGGTGCCACGGGCGCATGCGAGTGTGTTTGGGCTCGGAACGGACAGCGGAAGGAATTGGGAGACCCGAACGGATGCATGTTTTAAAAAACATGCAGATGCAATTCATATGATGACATGGCAAAGTGCAACACACACGTGAATGACATGGCAACAACGGAGAATAACTGGACGACACCTGGCGCATCGGACTCGGAGCGTTACACGCCGCAAGTTCCCGAACCACCAGATCCAATCTAGACACCATCACGGAGGGGTTCATCATGTTCATTGGTGCCTCTCCGATGATGCGTGAGTAGTTCATTGTAGACCTATGGGTCCGTAAAGTAGCTAGATGGCTTCGTCTCTCTCTATTTTGATTCTCAATACAATGGTCTCTTGGAGATCCATATGATGTAACTCTTTTTGTGGTGTGTTTGTTGGGATCCGATGAACTTTGAGTTTATGATCATATCTATCTTTTTATCCATGAAAGTTATTTGAGTCTTCTTTGATCTCTTATATGCATGATTACTTATAGCCTCGTATTTCTTCTCCGATATTTGGGTTTTGCTTGGCCAACTTGATCTATTTATCTTGCAATGGGAAGAGGTGCTTTGTGACGGGTTCGATCTTACGTTGCTTGATCCCAGTGACAGAAGGGGAACCGACACGTATTTATCGTTGCTATTAAGTATAACAAGATGGGGTCTGTTTCTACATAAATAGATCTTGTCTACATCATGTCATCGTTCTTATTGCATTACTCCATTTCTCCATGAACTTAATACACTAGATGCATGCTGGATAGCGGTCGATGTGTGGAGTAATAGTAGTAGATGCAGGCAGGAGTCGGTCTGCTAATCTTGGACGTGATGCCTATATAATGATCGTTGCCTGGATATCGTCATGATTATTGAAGTTCTATCAATTGCCCAATAGTAATTCGTTTACCCACCGTATGCTATTTTTCTTGAGAGAAGCCACTAGTGAAATCTACGGCCCCCGGGTCTCTTCTTTATTGTATTTGCCTTCGCGATCTATTTTTATTTGCTTTTATTTTCAGATCTATTAATCCAAAAATAAAAAATACCTTGCTGCAATTTATTCTTATTTATTTTACCTCACATTCCCGCGAGATCTAATTATCCAGTCTACTACAATTTTACCTATCTTTTTACCCATGAGGGATTGACAACCCCTCTCTTACGTCGGGTTGCAAGTATTTGTTCTTTCTATGCAGGACCTGTTTAAGTGGTGTTGCGTGGTTCTCCTACTGGTTCGATAACCTTGGTCTCATCACTAAGGGAAATACCTACCGTTGCTGTGCTGCATCATCCCTTCCTCTTTGGGGAAATACCGACGTAGTTCAAGCAAACATCAAAAGCAATTTCTGGCGCCGTTGCCGGGGAGACATCATCAACATCTACCAGGTTCCTAATCACAAATCTCATTTCCTTGCAATTTACATTATTTGCCATTTGGCTCTCATTTTCCTCTCCCCCACTTCACAAAAAATTGCCGTTTTATTCGCCCTCTTTTTCATTCACCGTTTTCTCGTCAGATCTGTTTTTTGTGTGCAATCTTGTTTGCCACTTTTATCGTTATGGATAGTTCTTCCGCTATTGTGTGCACTCCTGAGAACGAGGTTCTTAACTTTAAACAAAGGGAAGGGAGAATTTAAAAGATGCTTGGTATAGAATTTGCAATGCTCATAATAGATTTATCTGTAAGCAATCTATCGTTGATTCTCTTTGCTGTTTTCATGTGGGCATCACCACTTGGTATATATAGATTCATCCTTGATAGGATTACCGGTGGAAATTTCTTGATGTGTCCCTCTCTTGATGCGTTTAATGATATGGGAAATTTAGTGGGTTCACCACCGCTTATGATTAATGAAACAACTTTGACTCTCAAGCATGTTATGGAAAGACTAGATGCTATTGAAAAGAAGATGCTTACCGCAGAACATATTGAAAACTTGCATAAAAAGATGCATAATTTTGCTACCAAAATTGGGTCAAAAGCGGGGGAAGTTTTTAAGTTGTTAAAAGAAAAGGGGACCTTAATTCATGAAAGAATTGAAGAAAGCCCGTCTCGGATTGATAAACTGGAAGAAATCTTTAGTAATCTAAGTATGGCTTTTGCTTCCGCTCAAACTATTGAAAAAACCCACGTAAAAATTAGCAAGATTACTCAAGTTACTAAGAACATGCAACTTCTAGTAATAATAAAGGAGATCTTAAAATGATTAGTATTCACCCGAATTTTGTTGAAGTTGTAAGAGATCCCATTGATAAGAATGAATTCCTCAATTTTATGCCTAGAAGTTTTGCTATTCTACTTGCTAATTCTTCAAAGAAATCTGATTGTGTGATTGAAGAGTTGGAGACCAAAGATGACAATACTTAGATCCTTGCATTATGCCTAGGTAAGGGCATAAAACGATTTCGCTTGTTGGGAGACAACCTAATGAATAAAATTTATTTTTGTCTTTTGCTTTCTGTCCTTGAGTGTTTGCACAATTATGCTACTGTTATGATTGTGTTTTTTGTATTTTAGTTAGTGTTTGTGTCAAGAAAAGCCTTTAGGATCATGTTGGGTGATAGTTAATTTGATTTTGCTGAAAAAACAGAAACTTTTGCACTCATAAAAATAATTTTCATTCTTAACAGAAGCGTTATAAAATACCAAATATTTTTGCAGAAGATTAATATACAAATTTCTCACGTTGTTCTAATTTTGCAGAATTTTGGAGTTACAGAATTATTCGAAATATTCAGATTGCTTCATACTGTTCTGTTTTTGACATATTCCATTTTCTTTGCGTTGTGTGCTTGTTTTGATGATTCTATGGTTTCCTTTGAAGAGTTTATGCCATAGAAAAGTTGGAATACAGTAGATATAATGCAAAAATAAAATATGAATGGGTTTGTAACAGTACTTATAGTAGTGATTTGCTTTCTTATACTAATGGATCTCACGAAGGTTTTGTTGAGTTTTGTGTGATTGAAGTTTTCAAGTTTTGGGTGATGTTACAATGGATGAAGGAATAAGCAGTAAGAAGAACCTAAGCTTGGGGATGCCCATGACATCCCAAGCTATTATACAAAGAGAAGCAAGCAACTAAGCTTGGGGATGCCCGAGTGGCATCCCCTCTTTCTTCTAACGACCATCGGTATTTTACTCGGAGCTATATTTTTATTCGTCACATACTATGAGTTTTGCTTGGAGCGTCTTGTATGATATGAGTCTTTGCTTGTTTTGCTTTTTATTTTAAGTCTTGAATCCTTGCTGGACACACCTATTTGAGAGAGCCAAAATTATGCTATGACTTGTTGGAATTGCTCTCTATGCTTCACTTAAATCTTTATGAGCTATGGAATTGCTCTAGTGCTTCACTTACATCTTTTTGAGCACGGTGTGCTTTGTTATTTTTGAAGAAATGCTCTCTTGCTTCACTTAGATTTATTTGAGAGTTAGTAAATTTTTAGAAAATCTCTCTTACTTCACTTAAATTAATTTGAGAGAAAGAAATATTATGCTCATGTTCTTCACTTATATTTGTTTGAGCTTATTAAAAGCAACATATGAAATTAGTCCCAAAGTGATAGATATCCAAGGAGGATATAATAAAAACTTTCATGAAGATCATTGGACAAAATAAACTTGATTCCTTGTAATAGTTTTGAGATATGTCGATATGATATGTGAGTCATGTTGATGAGTAATTATGCTTTAGTAAGAATATTGGTGTTAAGGTTTGTGATTCCCTATGCAAGCACGAAAGTCAATAGTTATGCAATGAAATTACATCCTACTTGTGGTGCATTATTCGGTGTTAGTTATGCTTAATGCTCGCTTATGAGATTTTTCGTTTCTTGGTTGGATGCTTCTCAATCTTTTGCTAGCCTTCATTTGCACTAAGTATGATCACTACTTGTGCATCCAAAATCCTTTAAACCAGTTTTGCCACATGAGTCCACTATACCTACCTATATGCGGTATTCTTTTGCCGTTCTAAGCAAATTTGTATGTGCCATCTCTAATTTTCAAAATAAATTTCTCTTTTGTGTGCTCGTACCGCTCATGAAACGGTAGGGGGTGGCTGATATATTTCCATGCTAGATATGTTATTCTCAAGATGAGTGTTTATTCACTTGTCATTGCACGAGAGTACGACAAAGGTATTAGGGATGCCCAGTCCCGAAATGAAAAATGAATTTACTTTATGTTGTCAAATAATAAATTCCTTGGAAAGTGTTGGTATGGAAGGCACCCGTGGATACGGCTAGCCATGGAAAGTGAAAGTATGGTTGAAAAAGGAATAAACTTTATTTTCTGTTTGGGAACCGCCTATGATATATCTAGCATGGAAAGTATTGGGAACTACTCGGTCGTATTCATTGACAGGAAAAGCATGCCTCCCAAAATGTTTTTATCTCTATCTTTTTTCCGCTTTGAGCTCTGGCACCTCTACAAGTCCCTACTTCCCTCCACGAAGGGACTTTCTTTTACTTTATGCAATTTTTTTACTTGAGTCTCCATCTTCTCTTATAAAGCACCAACTAAGGGGCACTTTGATCATACTTGAGCATTGGGTGTAGCTAATATGCGAGTGTGTTTCATGAATGGATCAATGATTGAGCATAATGGGCTAGGGATAACTTGCTTTAGCGTTGATATTTTGAAAGACATGGTTGCTTGTTGATATGCTTGAGTATTAAAGTCTTCATGTCAAAACTAGACTATTGCTTTGAACCATATAAAAGTCCAAATGTCCATGCTACAAAGAAAAGAATATGTGATGAACATGTTAGGCAGCATTCCACATCAAAAATTCTGTTTTTATCATTTACCTACTCGAGGACGAGCAGGAATTAAGCTTGGGGATGCTGATACGTCTCCAACGTATCTATAATTTTTCATTGTTCCATGATGTTATATTATCATTCTTGGATGTTTTACAATCATTTTATATCATTTTTTGGTACTAACCTATTGACATAGTGCCCAGTGCCAGTTGCTGTTTTCTGCTTGTTTTTTACATCGCAGGAAATCAATACCAAACGGAGTCCAAATGCAGCGAAACTTTTTGTGGATTTTTTATGGACCAGAAGACACCCAATGGGTCGGAGAAGCACCTGAGGGGTGCCCCGAGGGGGGAATAACCCACCAGGGTGCGCCTGGGCCCCCAGGCGCATCCAGGTGGGTTGTGCCCACCTCGGTGGCCTCCCGCACCGCCTCTTTGCTCTATAAATACCCCAATATTCCAGAAACCCTAGGGGAGTCGACAAAAATCAATTCCAGCTGCCGCAAGTTCCAAAACCACCAGATCCAATCTAGACACCATCACAAAGGGGTTCATCATGTTCATTGGTGCCTCTCCGATGATGCGTGAGTAGTTCATTGTAGACGTACGGGTCCGTAGTTAGTAGCTAGATGGCTTCCTCTCTCTCTAGTTTGATTCTCAATGCAATGGTCTCTTGGAGATCCATATGATGTAACTCTTTTTGCGGTGTGTTTGTTGGGATCCGATGAACTTTGAGTTTATGATCAGATCTATCTTTTTATCCATGAAAGTTATTTGAGTCTTCTTTGATCTCTTATATGCATGATTACTTATAGCCTCGTATTTCTTCTCCGGTATTTGGGTTTTGTTTGGCCAATTTGATCTATTTATCTTGCAATGGGAAGAGGTGCTTTGTGATGGGTTCGATCTTACGTTGCTTGATCCCAGTGACAAAACGGGAACCGACATGTATGTATCGTTGCTATTAACGATAACAAGATGGGGTCTATTTCTACATAAATAGAACTTGTCTACATCATGTCATCGTTCTTATTGCATTAATCCGTTTCTCCATGAACTTAATACACTAGATGCATGCTGGATAGTGGTCGATGTGTGGAGTAATAGTAGTAGATGCAGGCAGGAGTCGGTCTACTAATCTTGGACGTGATGCCTATAAAATGATCATTGCCTGGATATCGTCATGATTATTTGAAGTTCGATCAATTGCCCAACAGTAATTCGTTTACCCACCATATGTTATTTTTCTCGAGAGAAGCCACTAGTGAAATCTACGGCCCCCGGGTCTCTTCTTTAATATATTTGCCTTCGCGATCTATTTTTATTTGCTTTTATTTTCAGATCTATTAATCCAAAAATACAAAAATACCTTGCTGCAATTTATTCTTATTCATTTTATCTCGCATTCCCGCGAGATCTATTTATCCAGTCTACTACAATTTTACCTATCTTTTTACCCGTGAGGGATTGACAACGGCTCTCTTATGTCGGGTTGCAAGTATTAGTTCTTTGTCTGCAGGAGCTGTTTACGTGGTGTTGCGTGGTTCTCCTACTGGTTCGATAACCTTGGTCTCATCACTCAGGGCAATACCTACCATTGCTGTGCTGCATCATCCCTTCCTCTTTGGGGAAATACCGACATAGTTCAAGCAAACATCACGAGCCCCCCAGGGCGCGCTACCCTGCATTGTCGTCGCCTCATGGACCCCCTGACTTGTTCCCGACGCCAAAAATTCCTATAAATATAGAAACCCCCAGAAATAAACCTAGATCGGGAGTTCCGTCGCCGCAAGCCTCTATAACCACGAAAAACCAATCGGGAGCCCGTTCCTGCACTCTGCCGGAGGGGGAAACCATCGGAAACCATCACCGGTGGCCATCTTCATCATCCCAGCGCTCTCCATGACAAGGAGAGAGTAGTTCACCCACAGGGCTGAGGGTATGTACCAGTAGCTATATGTTTGATCTCTCTCTCTCTCTCTCGCTTGTGTTCTTGATTTGGCACGATTTTGATGTACCGCGAGCTTTGTTACTATAGTTGGATCATATTGTGTTTCTCCCCTCTACCTTCTTGTGATGAATTGAGTTTTACCTTTGAGGTTTCACTATTATTGGATTGAATAATAGCATGGATTTGAGAACACTTGATGTATGTCTTGCCTGGGATACCCGTGGTGCCAATGGGGTATTCTATTGATTCACTTGATGTATGTTTTGGCACTCAACTGGCGGATTCCCAAGGTGACATTGGGGTAATCTATGCATAGGGGTTGATGCGCATTTTCGTCCTTGTTTCGCCGGCAGGAATCTTGGGGCGCTCTTTGAGGTTCTTTGTGTTGGATTGAATATTATGAATCTGAAGTTGTTTGATGCATATCGTATAATTGACCCACGGCTACTTGTGCTGACATTGGAGTATCAAGGTGACATTAGGGTTGATTGACGTGTGTCATATGGTGTTATTTTACTACGAACACTAGGGCTGTTTGTGACACTTATAGGAATAGCTCAATGGATTGATCGGAAAGAGTAACTTTGAGGTGGTTTCGTACCCTACAAGCAATTTCATCTTATGTTCTTCGCGATAGGAACTTTGGAGTGACTCTTTGTTGCGCGCTTAGGGATTGCCATATGATCTAATTATGTTATCATTGTTGGGATAACTTGCACTAGTGAAAGTATGAACACTAGGCCTTGTTTCCAAGCATTGCAATACTATTTTCGCTCACACTTACCACTTGCTACCTTTCTGTTTTTATATTTTCAGATTACAAAAACCTATATCTACCATCCATATTGCACTTGTATCACCATCTCTTCGCCGAACTAGTGCACCTATACAATTTACCATTGTATTGGGTGTGTTGGGGACACAAGAGACTCTTCGTTATTTGGTTGTAGAGTTGTTTGAGAGAGACCATCTTCATCCTATGCCTCCCACGGATTGATAAATCTTAGGTCATCCACTTGAGGGAAATTTGCTACTGTCCTACAAAACTCTGCGCTTGGAGGCCCAACACGAGTCTACAAGAAGAAGGTTGCGTAGTATACATCAAGCTCTTTTCTGGCGCCGTTGCCGGGGAGGTTAGTGCTCAAAGGTATATCTTTAGATCTTGCAACTGAATCATTTAGTTTCTTGTTTTATCCCTAGTTTAGTCTATAAAAGAAAACTACAAAAAAAATGGAATTGAGGTTGCCTCATGTGCTTCATCTTTTTAACATCTTTCGTGAAAATGATGGAAAGGAAAATTGTGCTCAAGTGTTAGAGAAATAAGTCTATATAATGTTTGGCACTAAATCTTTGAATGACAAGCATGATTTCAATGTTGTAAGTATGAATTTTTTGAATATCCATGATGCTAATGATATGCAAAGCTATAAGCTTGGGGATGCTATGTTTGATGAAGATGATATTTTTCCCCAAGTTTTGATGAGAAAATTTATTATCATGATAGCATGCCTCCTATTTATGATGATTATATTGATGAAAGTGGGTTTGGAAGAGTGTCAACTCTAGTTAGTGATCCCACTATTTTGGAGGGTGTTGAATCTTGTTGTTATAATTATGAAAGTGGATTTGGAGAGGTCATGACTTTATTTAGTGATGAATCCACTATTTCGGAAGAGGTTCCAATTGATTATGAGAACAAAGTTGCTATCTATGATGATTATTGTGATGACATGTATGCTATAAAGAATAATGATAACCATGAAACTTGTCATCATGATTTTAATTTTCTATTGGATTATGCCTCACATGATACTTATTTTGTTGAGTTTGCTCCCACTATTCCGAATGCGAAGATTTTTGCTTATGTGGAGAGTAGTAAAATTTATATGCTTGTGCATCATGAGATTAATGATTTATGTGATGGTTATATTATTGAATTCATTCATGATGCTACTGAAAATTATTATGAGGGAGGAATATATGCTTGTAGGAGTTGCAATAATATCAAGTTTCCTCTCTATATGTTGAAAATATTGAAGTTATGCTTGTTTTGCCTTCCTATGCTAGGTGATTCTTATTCCCATAAATTGTTTGCTCACAAAATCCCTATGCATAGGAAGTGGGTTATACTTAAATATGCTTGCCACATATGTTTCATGATGCTCTCTTTGCTTTTCAATTCTTTACTTTTATGCGAGCATCATTGAAATCATCATGCCTAGCTAGAAAGGCATTAAAGAAAAGCGCTTGTTGGGAGACAACCCAACACCATTACCTACTATTTTTGTGAGTTCACATGATTATGATACTGTAGTAATCATGTTTTATAGCTTTTGTTTCAATAAAGTGCCAAGTAAGACCTTTGGGATGGTCTATGGTGATAGTTGATTTGATCTTGCTGAAAAACAGAAACTTTTGTGCCCAGTAAAATAATTTTCATTTTTTACAGAAGCATGATAAAGTCCAGATTATTTTTGCACAAGATTGATATAAAAATTTCCTAGATTGTCCTAATTTTTCAGAATTTTTGGAGTTACAGAAGTATGGAAAGTTTCCAGATTACTACAGACTGTTCTGTTTTTGACATATTCTGTTTTCGTTGTGTTGTTTGCTTATTTGGATGAATCTACGGGTATGAACCATGGAGAAGTTGGAATACAGTAGATATAACATCAATATAAATTTATAATGAGTTCACAACGGTACCTAAGTGGTGATTTGCTTTGTTATACTAACGAAGCTTACGAGTTTTCTGTTGAGTTTTGTGTTGTGAAGTTTTCAAGTTTTGGGTGAAGTTTTGATGGACTATGGAATAAGGAGTGGCAAGAGCCTAAGATTGGGGATTCCCAAGGGAACCCAAGGTAATACTCAAGGACAACCAAGAATCTAAGCTTGGGGATCCCCCGGATGGCATCCCCTCTTTCGTCTTCGTTCATCGGTAACCTTACTTGGAGCTATATTTATTTTCACCACATGATATGAGTTTTGCTTGGAGCGTCATTTTCTTTTATTTTGTTTTTCTTGATGTTTGAATAATATCCCAAGATCCGAAATTCTTAAATGTTAGAGAGTCTTCACATAGTTACATAATTATTTGACTACTCATTGTTCTTCACTTATATCTTTTGGAGTAGTTTGTCATTTGTTCTAGTGCTTCACTTATATCTTTTTAGAGCACGGCGGTAGTTTTATTTTGAAGAAATTTTTGAACTCTCATGCTTCACTTATATTATTTTAAGAGTCTTTAAACAACATGGTAATTTGCTTAGGTTACGAATTTAGCCCTAATATGATGGGCATCCAAGAGGTATATAATAAAAACTTGCATATAAAGTGCATTGAATAATATAAGAAGTTTGATTCCTTATGATTGTTTTGAGATATGAGGATGATGATATTAGACTCATGCTAGTGAGTAATTGTGGTTTGTAGAAATACTTGTGTTGAAGTTTGTGATTCCTGTAGCATGCATGTATGGTGAACCATTATGTAACAAAGTCGGAGCATGATTTATTTATTGATTGTCCTTATGAGCGGCGGTCGGGGACGAGCGATTGTCTTTTCCTACCAATCTATCCCCCTAGGAGCATGCTAGTAGTACTTTGTTTTGATGACTAATAGATTTTTGCAATAAGTACGTGAATTCTTTATGACTAATGTTGAGTCCATGGATTATACGCACTCTCACCCTTCCACCATTGCTAGCCTCTCTAGTGCCGCACAACTTTCACCTGTACCATACACCCACCACATACCTTCCTCAAAACAGGCACCATACTTACCTATTATGGCATTTCCATAGCCATTCCGAGATATATTGCCATGCAACTTCCACCGTTCCGTTTATTATGACACACTTTATCATTGTCATATTGCTTTGCATGATCATGTAGTTGACATAGTATTTGTGGCAAAGCCACCAGTCATATTTTTTACATGTCACTCTTGATTCATTGCACATCCCGGTACACCGCCGGAGGCATTCATATAGAGTCATATTTTGTTCTAAGTATCGAGTTGTAATTCTTGAGTTGTAAGTAAATAAAAGTGTGATGATCTTCATTATTAGAGCATTGTCCCATGTGAGGAAAGGATGATGGAGACTATGATTCCCCCACAAGTCGGGATGAGACTCCAGACGGAAAAAAGAGGCAAAAAAAGAGAGAGAAAATAATGAGAGGAAAAAGAGAGAAGGGGCAATGCTACTATCCTTTTACCACACTTGTGCATCAAGGTAGCATCATGATCTTCATGATAGGGAGTCTCCTATGTTGTCACTTTCATATACTAGTGGGAATTTTTCATTATAGAACTTGGCTTCTATATTCCAATGATTGGCTTCCTCAGATTGCCCTAGGTCTTTGTGAGCAAGTGAGTTGGATGCACACCCAATTAGTTTCTTTTTGAGCTTTCATAAACTTATAGCTCTAGTGCACCCGTTGGATGGCAATCCCTACTCACGCACATTGATATCTATTGATGGGCATCTCCATAGCCCGTTGATACGCCTAGTTGATGTGAGACCATCTCCTTCTTTTTGTCTTCTCCACAACCACCATATTCTATTCCACCTATAGTGCTATGTCCATGGCTCATGCTCATGTACTGCGTGAAAGTTGAAAAGGTTTGAGAACATCAAAAGTATGAAACAATTGCTTGGCTTGTCATCAGGGTTGTGCATTATTTGAATATTTTGTGTGATGAAGATGGAGCATAGCCAGACTATATGATTTTGTAGGGATAACTTTCTGTGGCCATGTTATTTTGAGAAGACATAATTGCCTTATTAGTATGCTTGAAGTATTATTGTTTTTATGTCAATACTGAACTTAAGTTTTGAATCTTATGGATCTGAATATTCTCGCCACAATAGAGAAGATTACATTGATAAATGTTAGGTAGCATTCCACATAAAAAATTCTGTTTTCATCATTTACCTACTCGAGGACGAGCAGGAATTAAGCTTGGGGATGCTTGATACAACTCCAACATATCTATAATTTTTTATTGTTCCATGCTATTATATTATCCATCTTGGATGTTTTATATGCATTTATATGCTATTTTATATTATTTTTGGGACTAACCTATTAACCTAGAGCCCAGTGCCAGTTTCTGTTTTCCCTTGTTTTTTGAGTTTCGCAGAAAAGGAATATCAAACGGAGTCCAATTGAGCTGAAAATTTACGGTGATTTTTATGGACCAGAAGAAGCCCCCGAAGCAAAAGAGTTGGGCCAGAAGAGCCACGAGGCATCCACAAGGGTGGAGGGTGCGCCCCCTGCCTTGTCATCGCGTCGTGGACCCCCCTGACTTGTTCCCGACGCCAAAAATTCCTATAAATATAGAAACCCCCAGAAATAAACCTAGATCGGGAGTTCCGCCGCCGCAAGCCTCTCTAGCCACGAAAACCAATCGGGAGCCCGTTCCTGCACCCTGCCGGAGGGGGAAACCATCACCGGTGGCCATCTTCATCATCCCGACACTCTCCATGACAAGGAGGGAGTAGTTCACCCTCGGGGCTGAGGGTATGTACCAGTAGCTATGTGCTTGATCTCTCTCTCTCTCTATCTCTCTATCTCTCTATCTCTCGTGTTCTTGATTTGGCACGATCTTGATGTACCGCGAGCTTTGTTACTATAGTTGGATCATATGGTGTTTCTCCTCCTCTACCTTCTTGTGATGAATTGAGTTTTACCTTTGAGGTTTCACTATTATCGGATTGAATACTAGTATGGATTTGAGAACACTTGATGTATATCTTGCATTGGATACATACCCATGGTGACAATGGGGTATTCTATTGATTCACTTGATGTATGTTTTGGCACTCAACTCGCAGATTCCCAAGGTGACATTGGGGTAATCTATGCATAGGGGTTGATGCACGTTTTCGTCCTTGTTTCTCCGGTAGGAATCTTGGGGCACTCTTTGAGGTTCTTTGTGTTGGATTGAATATTATGAATATGAAGTTGTTTGATACATATCATATAATTGACCCACATATACTTGTGGTGACATTGGAGTATCTAGGTGACATTAGGGTTGATTGATGTGTGTCATATGGTGTTATTTTACTATGAACTCTAGGGCTGTTTGTGACACTTACAGGAATAGCTCAATGGATTGATCGGAAAGAATAAATTTGAGGTGGTTTCGTACCCTACAAGCAATTTCATCTTATGTTCTCCACGATAGGAACTTTGGAGTGACTCTTTGTTGCACGTTGAGGGTTTGCCATATGATCTAATTATGTTATCCTTGTTGAGAGAACTTGTACTAGTGAAAGTATGAACCCTAGGCCTTGTTTCCAAGCATTGCAATACCATTTTCGCTCACTTTTACCACTTGCTACCTTGCCTTTTTATTTTCAGATTACAAAAACTTATATCTACCATCCATATTGCACTGTATCACCATCTCTTCGCAGAACTAGTGCACCTATACAATTTACATTGTATTGGGTGTGTTGGGGACACAAGAGACTCTTCGTTATTTGGTTGCAGGGTTGTTTGAGAGAGACCATCTTCATCCTACGCCTCCCACGGATTGATAAACCTTAGGTCATCCACTTGAGGGAAATTTGCTACTGCCCTACAAAACTCTGCGCTTGGAGGCCCAACACGAGTCTACAAGAAGGTTGCGCAGTAGACATCAGGGACCTATTAATAGTTTTTTGTAATATTAATTTTATTTCTCTATTGCTAAGTTCAACCTGGCCACTAGATTGAGGATGATAGGGTGATGCAATTCTATGGTTAACATCATATTTAGCAAGCATTTTACGGAAAGCACCATGAATAAAGTGTGAACCACCATCTGTCGTTAGATATCTAGGGACTCCAAACCTTGGGAAAATAACTTCTTTAAACATTTTAATGGAAGTGTTGTGATCAGCACTACTAGTTGGAATAGCTTATACCCACTTAGTAACATAATCAACAACAACCAAAATATGAGTATACCCATTAGAGGAAGGAAAAGGTCCCATATAATCAAAACCCCAAACATCAAATGGTTCAACAACAAGTGAATAATTCATAGGCATTTCTTGATGCTTACCGATATTACCAATTCTTTGACATTCATCACAAGATAAAACAAACTTACGGGCATCCTTGAAGAGAGTACGCCAATAAAAACCAGATTGCAATACCTTGTGAGCAGTTCTATCTCCCGCATGATGTCCTCCATAAGCTTCGAAGTGACATTTCCGTAGGATTTATTCCTGTTCATGCTCAGGTACACAACATCTAATAATACCATCTACTCCTTCTTTATAAAGGTGTGGGTCATCCCAAAAGTAATGTCTTAAATCATAGAAGAATTTTTCTTTTTTTTGGTATGTGAAACTGGGTGGTATATATTTAGCAGCAATGTAATTAGCATAGTCAGCATACCAAAGAGTGTTATGAGAAACATTTATCGCAGCTAGTTGTTCATCAGGAAAGCTATCATCAATAGGTAGTGGGTCATTAAGAATATTTTCTAACCTAGACAAGTGATCAGCTATGGGGTTCTCAGCTCCTTTTCTATCAGTAATATGTAAATCAAATTCTTATAGCAAAAGAACCCACCTAATGAGTCTAGGTTTAGCATCTTTCTTTTCCATAAGATATTTTATAGCAGCATGATCAGTGTGAACAATTACTTTGGAATCAACAATGTAAGATCTGAATTTGTCACAAGCAAACACGACTGCTAAAAATTCTTTTTCAGTAGTAGCATAATTTCTTTGGGCATTGTCTAGAGTTTTACTAGCATAATGGACACCATTTAATTTTTTATCAACTCTTTGTCCTAGAATAACGCCAACAACATAATCACTAGCATCACACATAATTTCAAAAGGCAAGTTCCAGTCGGGTGGTTGTACTATAGGTGCAGAAATTAAGGCTTTCTTAAGTGTTTCAAAGGCTTCTACACAATCATCATAAAAAACAAATGGAACATCCTTTTGTAAAAGATTTGTAAGAGGCCTAGAAATTTTAGAGAAGTTTTTAATAAACCTCCTATAGAAACCAGCATGACCAAGAAAACTACGGATAGCTTTAATATCTTTAGGACATGTCATTTTCTCAATTACATCAACTTTAGCTTTATCCACCTCAATACCTTGTTTGGAAATTTTATGCCCCAAGAAAATACCTTCATTAACCATAAATTGGCACTTCTCCCAATTCAAGACAAGATTAGTTTGCTCACATCTCTGCAAAACTCGATCAAGGTTGCTTAAGCAATCATCAAAAGAAGTTCCGTAAGCGGAAAAATCATCCATGAAAACCTCAACAATCTTTTCACAAAAATAAGAGAATATAGCAGTCATACATCTTTGAAAGGTAGCAGGTGCATTGCATAAACCAAAAGGCATACGTCTATAAGCATCAGTTCGAAAAGGACAAGTAAAGGTGGTTTTCTCTTGATCAGGTGGTGAAACAGGTATTTGAGAAAAACCAGAATATCCAGCAAGAAAACAAAAGTGTGTGTGCTTAGATAGTCTTTCTAGCATTTGATCAATAAATGGCAGAGGGTAATGATCTTTTCTAGTAGCTTTATTTAACTTTCTAAAATCAATTACCATTCTATAGCGAGTAACAATTCTTTGTGAATAAGTTCATTTTTATCATTAGGAACAACAGTAATACCTCCCTTCTTAGGGACGCAACAAACGGGACTTACCCATCTACGATCACCTATGGGACAGATTATACCTACTTCCATAAGCTTTAATATTTCAGTTCTTACCACTTCTTTCATTTTAGTATTCAAAAGTCATTGGTGATCAACAACGGGTTTAGCATCAGGTTCCATATTAATCTTGTGCTGACAGAGAGTGGGACTAATGCCCTTAAGATCATCAAGAGTATAACCAATAGCAGCTCGATGCTTCTTCAGAATTTTCAATAATCTTTCTTCTTCATGTTCTGAAAGGTTAGCACTAATAATAACATGATATATCTTTTTCTCATCAAGATAGGCATATTTCAAAGAGTCATGCAATTGTTTTAATTCAAACACAGGATCACCTATAGGTGGAGGAGGACCTCCTAGAGTTTCAATAGGCAAATTGTGTTTAAGCAGAGGCTTTTGTTCAAATAATATTTTATCTATTTCATTTCTTTCACGCAAGTGCATATCATTTTCATGCTCGAGAAGATATTGTTCTAGTGGATCAGTAGGAGGCATGGCAATAGAAGCAAGACCAATTATTTCATCCTTATTAGGTAATTATTTATGACGAGGTTGTCTACTAAACTTAGAGAAATTAAATTAATGATACTCATCACCAAATCAAACACTGACAGTTGTTTATGACAATCTATAGTAGCATTGACAGTGTTCACACATGACTTCAACATCTCTAACAATCCCAAGTCGTGTGATTGTGTCTCTATTGGCAAGTTTAACAGTAACATCTGTCTTCTATTTCAGTGGGAGCTATATGATTCATAATTTCTGGGTACAAGGTGAAAGGAATATCACTCACACTAGAACCTAAATCACATAAACCATGATAACAATGATCTCTTGTTTTAACTGAGACAACGGGCATGCCAACAACTGGTCTATGTTTATCTTTTTCATCAGGTTTGGCAATTCTAGCAGCCTCATCACAGAAGTAAATAACATGCCCATCAATATTTTCTACCACGAGATCTTTAACCATAGCAACACTAGGTTCTACTTTGATTTGTTCTGAAGGTCTAGGTGCTTTGATATTACTTTTGCGAACCACAGTTGAAACCTTAGCATGTTCCTTTATCCTAATAGGGAAAGGTGGTTTTTCAATATAAGCAGTAGGCACAACTGGATCAATATTGTAAATAATAGTTTCATCTTTAACCATGAACGGTTCTTTAATTTCTTCTTTAATAGGGGGATGATATTTAAACCACTTCTCCATAGGGAGATCAACATGAGTAGCAAAATATTCACAAAAGAGGCTACTATCTCAAAGTCAAGTCCATATTTAGTGCTAAACTTGTGAAAAGCATCGGTATTCATAAAAGATTTAACACAATCAAACTCAAGCTTAATACCTAACTCTTTACCTTCGTCGAGTTCCCAATCCTCATAGTTGCGTTTAATTCTTTCTAAAAGATCCCACCTAAACTCAATAGTCTTCTTCATAAAAGAACCAGTACAAGAAGTATCAAGCATGGATTGATCATCACGAGAAAGCCGAGCATAAAAGTTCTGAATAATAATTTCTCTCGAGAGATCATAGTTGGGGCATGAATATAACATTGACTTAAGCCTCCCCCAAGCTACAGCGATACTTTCTCCTTCATGAGGCTAAAAATTATATATATAATTCCGACCACGATGAACTAGATGCATGATAATCTTTTGGTGAAATTCCAATTTCAATCGATTCCAGTTCCAAGATCCAGTATCATCGCATAGCCTATATCATGTCAATGCCTTTCCATTCAAAGACAAAGGGAAAACCGTCTTCTTAGCTTCATCTCCGGATAAACCTGCAAGCTTAAATAATCCACAAATTTCATCCGCATAGATCAAGTGCATATCAGGATGTTGAGTTCCATCTCCTGCATAAGGATTAGCTAGCAGTTGTTCTATCATACCCAAAGGAATTTCATACCCAATATTTTCAGTAGGTGCAGTAGGTTGAGGGGAAACTAATTGTGGTTCCGGTCAAGGTGACGATACCCCGAACAAACCCCTCAAAGGATGGTTTTCCATCGTAGCAAGTGACAATAAATTTCAACACGTAGTAATAATTTTTCCTTACCAATTTCCACTTACCAAGAGCGCTTCACTCCCCGGAAATGGCGCCAGAAAAGAGTCTTGATGACCCACAAGAATAGGGATCAATCTTAGTCCTTTCGATAAGTAAGAGTTTCGAACCCAACGAGGAGCAGAAGGAAATGACAAGTGGTTTTCAGCAAGGTATTTTCTGCAAGCACTGAAATAGTCGGTAACATGTAGTTTGACAGCAAGATAATTTGTAACAGACAAGTAACGGTAAGGGTAAATAAAGCGCAGAAAGGTATCCCAATCCTTTTGTGGCAAAGGACAGGCCAAAACGGTCCCTTATGATAAGCAAAGCATTCTTGAGGGTACACGGGAATTTCACCATATCACTTTCATCATGTTGGTTTGATTTGTGTTCGCTACTTTGATAATTTTATATGTGGGTGGACCGGTGCTGTTCTTACTTGAACAAACCTCCTACTTATGATTAAGCCCTCAAAAGCATCCGCAACTATGAGAAAAGTATCAAGATAAAATCTAACCACAACATTAAACATTTGGATCCAAATCGGTCCCTTACGAAGTAGCACATAGACTAGGGTTTAAGCTTCTGTCACTTTAGCAACCCATCATCTAATAACTAATCCACAATGCATTCCCTTAGGCCCAAAGATGGTGAAGTGCCATGTAGTCGACATTCACATAACACCACTAAGGGAATCACAACATACTATCATCAAAATATCGAACACATATCAAGTTCACATGATTACTTGCAACAAGATTTCTCCCGTGACCTCAAGAACAAAAGTAACTACTCACAAGTGATAATCATGCTCGAGATCAGAGGGGTATTAAATAGCATAATGGATCTAAACATATAATCTTCCACCAAATAAACCATATAGTAATCAACTACAAGATGTAATCAACACTACTAGTCACCAACAGGTACCAATCTGAGGTTCCGGTACAAAGATTGAACACAAGAGATGAGCTAGGGTTTGAGAGGAGATGGTGCTATTGAAGATGTTGATGGAGATTGGCCTCCGAAATATGAGAGGATTGTTGGTGATGACGATGGCTTCGATTTCCCCCTCCGGGAGAGGAGTTCCCCCGGCGAAATCGCTCCGCCGGAGGGCAAAAGTGCTCCTGCCCAAGTTCCGCCTCGATACGGCGGTGCTTCATCCAGAAAGTCCTCTCCTTATTTTTTTCTAGGTCAAAATGACCCATATACCAGAAGATGGGCACCGGAGGTGGGCTGGGCTGAGCAAAACCCACCAGGGCGCGCCAAGGGGGGCCTGGCGCGCCCTGGTGTCTTGTGCTCACCAGGTGGCCCCCTCCACTACTTATTTGCTCCAGTATTTTTTAGATATTTCAAAACAATTCTCCGTAAATTTTTAGCTCATTTGGAGATGTGCAGAATAGGTAACTCCGACATAGCTTTTTCTGGTCCAGAATTCCAGCTGCCGGCATTCTCCCTCCTTGTGTAAACCTTGCATATTATGGGAGATAAGGCATTAGAATCACTCCATAAAGCATTATTATGCATAAAAACATTATAAATAATTGTAGGAAAACATGATGCAAAATGGACGTATCAGGCTATAGTATCAACAAGGATGCTAATTACATATGGTACTCTAAGATGCTCCTTGGCCAGGTGGCACATTTTGGGTTGTGTGACCTGTATCTGGACTCTGTGATCTCGAATTATCTCTTTTTGTTTGAGTAGGGAGCATGTTCCAGCTGTTTCGTTCACGTAAGGTCATTGTCGGGTTGTGCTACAGTTTCTTGCCATTTGCCATGTCCTTCTTTCGCCAGCCACAACCCCCACAGTACATGACCTATCCTGGCACACACGACCAACATAGCAGGCAGGAAGCAAAGATCGCTGCCAAACAGTCAAAGCGTGCCATCGAATGTTTTTTTATGCGCTTACCACTCTGGCTGGGCCAACGTGTAAGGGCGGTGGGTTACAGTGTATTCTTTGTGTCCTAGGGGTGCCAAGGGTTTAGATACCATTCACGATGGTCGTCGCCTGTTTAGACGAGGGCTCGCCCGCCCATGAAAGTGCAACTAATCCCCGAATGGTTTTGGTAATCAATAACAACATATACATCATAGATCTAATATTCATTGCAAAATACATTTCAGAAAAAGATCAATGATTGGCATGTCAACGACTAATGGATGTGGATCCCTCAAAATGTCAAGGACAAGAATTGGCAACTCCAAGACTCTACATTTTTGGTTTAGTGATCCAAGATCACATTGAGTCCCTTAGGAAAGCCAATACTATTAGTAGGGGATGAGGTATTGATGATGAGGCTATTACTCAAGTGCTTAGTGATATTGCTCCAAAAATGCTTAGTCATTTTCTCAAAACACATATGTCCAAACCCTAATTCCCTATCTTGGTCCCACCAAAATTATCCCATCCGGACCCACCCAGATGACCACTCCCATTGCCACTGCCACACTCTACCATTTCGGTTTGACCAAAATGGATCTTGGTGCCACCGAGATGGCATTGCCAAGTTTCTGTGATGACATTGTTTCACTCCAGAATCACCGAGTTGAAACAATCGGAAATTCCGAGACAGGGTTTTTCCCTAGCCATTGCACTTCGGTCCCACCAGAAAGCCCAACGTTCATATCTTTTACACTAATCGGTCTCACCAAGTTTATATTCGGTCTCACCGATTTGTGTCAAAAGTGTGTAACGGTTGGATTTTGGGTGAGGGCTATTTATACCCCTCCACCCCCACCTACTCTCTAAGAGAGCCACCAGAACGAAACACAACTTCCACCATTCATTTTTTGAGAAAGAACCACCTCCCATTTGAAACTTGATTTCTAGCCTCTTCAAGTTGCTTTCCACTCCAATCCTTCTCCTACCCAAGCCAAATCTGTGTGAGAGAGAGAGAGAGATTGAGGGTTGAGGAGACTATCATTTGAAGCACAAGAGCAAGGAGTTCATCACCAACACAACATCTATTACCTTTTGGATAGTGGTGTCTCCTAGATTGGTTAGGTGTCACTTGGGAGCCTCCAAGATCATGTGGAGTTGAACCAAGGAGTTTGTAAGAGCAAGGAGATCGCCTACTTTGTGAAGATCTACCCGAGTGAGGCTAATCCTTCGTGGACGTAAGCCATGATGGAATAGACAAGGTTGCTTCTTCATGGACCCTTCGTGGGTGGATCCCTCCATGGACTCGCGCAACCGTTACCCTCCGTGGGTTGAAGTCTCCATCAACATGGACGTACGATAGCACCACCTATCCAGACCACGCCAAAAATCATCGTGTCTTCATTATGTCTGAAATATCAAACCCCTCCTTTACGTTCATATGCAAAGTCTTTACTTTCTGCTATAGAACTCCTAGACTTGCATGTGTAGGGTGTACTTTACTTGGTAGATTTTCCAAAAGTTGCCCACAACTAAAACTGGGAAAATGATAAGTTTTTATTTGGTCAAGTAGTCTAATCACCCCCCTCTAGACATACTTTCGATCCTACAAGTGGTATGAGAGCTTTGGTCTCCATTGCATTGGTTTCACAACCTAGGAGAGTATGGCATCTAGTGAGGGAAACTATCACCATAGAGGTCCATATTTGATGGTACAAACTTTGCTAGTTGGAAGCATAAGAGGAAAATGCATATTCTTGGTCATAAACCCACCGTTTGGGCTGTTGTTTGTGTTGGCTTGCAAGGTGAATTCCTTGAGGATGGTAAAGAACCGGATCGTGAAGCAACCGCAGAAGAAATGAAGATGTTGCAATACAAGGCTCAAGCATGTGACATTATCTTCAACGGTTTGTGCCCCAAGGAGTTCAACAAGATTAGCCGCAATGCAAAGGAAATTTGGGATACTTTGGTTGATAAGCACAAAGGAATCGAATCCGTCAAGGAATCTAAGTTGGATGTGCTTCAAAGTCAACTTGATAAGTTCAATATGAAGGATGGTGAAGGAGTCGCCGAAATGTACTATAGGCTTGCTCTCATCACAAATGAGATTGTCGGCTTAGGAAGTGAAGAGATGATCGACAAATTCATCATCAAGAAGATCCTTAGAGACTTGGATGAAAAATATGATATCATGTGCACTTTGATCCAAATGATGCCCAATTACAAAGATCTCAAGCCCACAGAAGTCATTGGAAGAATTGTTGCTCATGAGATGTCACTCAAGGACAAGGTGGAGCTCCACAACAAGTCAAGTGGTGCATACAAAGCTTCAAGTGATGCTCCTACAACTTCAAGTGACAAGCTAGTATCAAATGAGGAATTAAGCCTAATGGTGAAGAACTTCAACAAATTCTACAAGAATAGAAACAAAGAGAGAAGCTCCAACTCAAGGCAATATGAGCAAATATCATCAAGTCGTGACCGTAATTGCTACAATTGTGGAAGACCCGGACACTATTCTAATGAGCGTACAACACCTCACAAGAAAAGAGAAGACTCACCTAGGAAGAGTAGAAGAGATGAATCACCTCATAAGGAGAGGAGGAGTAGAGATGATCATTATGAACGAAGACCTTCTCGAAGAAACAAGGAATCGGAAGGGAAATACAAGTCAACCAAGAGCTATTCTAAAAGAAGACAACAAGCTCATGTGGGTGAATGGGTTTCTGACTCCCACTCTAACAACAACTCCGAGAGAAGTTATCACTCTGATCCCGACTATAGTCAACAGGAACGTGTTGTCGGACTTGCTCTTGTATCCTCCAAATCCCGTGATTTATTTGATTCACCAAATGAAGGAATTGGAAGATGCTTCATGGCTAAATGCCACAAGGTACCACACCCCGAGTATCTTGATTTCAATAGTGACGAGGATGATTTGCTAGGTCATTATGATTTTCTTGTCGATAAAACTAGTGATGTGAGCTATAATTAGCTTGCTAGTAATCATGATAGTCAAGATGAAATGAGTGACAATGCTAAGAAGGAGATTGAGCATCTAACTAAAGAACTAAACACTTTAAGTTAGCTCATGAAACAACTCAAGAATATCATAGAGAGCTTCTAAGAACTCTTGAGAAGCTATGCTTTGAGAAGCTAAATTTAGAGCAAGAGCATGAGCTTCTTAAAGCAATCAATGATGATCTTCGAAAGAAGTGTTCTTCTTACATTGCCAAATGTCTTCTGTTGTCTATTTTTATGCCAGAAGTTAAATCTACTCAAGCTAGTAACAAGAGTAAGAAAGGTTCTACCGCTAGTAGTAACAATAACAAGGCTAAATCCAATATTGTTGCTTCTAGTAGTTCTATTGATTCCACTAATGATTCTCTTAGCCAAGTTACACTTGAGCAAGAAAACAATTTATTGAAAGGAATTATAGAAAAGGGTGCCTACAAGAGCCTCGCCGGAAGTAAGAAATTTGCGGAAATTGTGCGCAAGCAAGGAAGGCACCGGAAGAACCAAGGTATTGGTCTTGAACAAAAGTTAAATGCCAATGGAGATGAGTGGGAAGAAGATCAATACCCCAAGACGAAGTTTGTTCCTCAATAAGAGAAGTATGACCCCACTTCTTTTGAGGGAACACAAGCTCAAGATGATCTTCCACCAGAAGACCACAAGCTAAAAGGCAAGGATAAGCTTCAAGAAGAGATCAAATCATTTGAAGAAGCACCTCAAGCTTTGGTAAAGTGGGTTCCCAAGGCCTCATCAAGTTCTACTTCATCAAGCGCTACCACAACTCCAAGGATTCCCATCAAATTGATGTGGGTCCCAAAGAAGAAGTACTAGAGAGTTCTTGAGGGTGACTCTGCCAACAAACTTCACTCATATTCATTTATGGCAAGAACTCGTGCAACCAATTTCAACATCTTGCACTAGTTCATGGAGTCACAAACCCTCTTGTTGGTAAAAAAGGGACAAGGTATTCAGTGCATTCAAGGACATCATCATATGTGCATTTTACTCTATGTCTATGGATATCCTTGTTTGTTCCTTGTGGGACTAACCCATGTAGGTATTGAAAGTGCAAACTCCAAGGATTGTTCCCAACTCTTGATGGTCTACATCAACATTGAGCATCCACATCTACACTATCTACATGAAGTTATCATCGACAAAACCCAAGGTTAGTTCATAACTCTTTAGGGGGGATATCACATCTAGGGGGCTTTGCTCTAAGACTTGAACTAAAGAAACTCTCTAATGGTGTGAAAACATTAATGCTTTATGAAAAAGTGGCAACCACTTGTGCTTAAGCGACGAGTATGACCTATGGTCAAATGTTCTCATTTGGCTACTAAGTCAATATACTCATATATAGTTGACTATGTCATCGCCCATTGTTTGATAGTTTCTAAGTGTTCTTTGTGCATGTTTGACACATATTTTATTTGCTATCTTATTGTTTGAGCATGTTGCTATGCATATTTCTCATTCGAGGACATCCATTTGTATTTTGATTGATTTGGTATTATTTGGCCAAATGGATGTACAAGAATGCCTAAGAACTTTCTTTAGCTATCTATCTCAACTTGTCTCAATTCTTTCTTGCTATATCACAAAAAATTGAACAAGTTCCTTTTGGACCCTCCAGGTGAGGAGCACTCAGAGTCACTGATCCGACTACGGCTGACCTCCAAAACGCTCTAAGTGACTTTCGGATAGACCAACTCACAACCATTCCGTCTCACCGAAATCACTTGGACTAATATGATTTTCTATCTCGGAGAAACCGATTTGAAATTCTTGGCATCACCGAGTTGATGTGACCATAGCAATTACCCATCTTGGTGCCACTGATCTATTTCACTCGGTCTCACCGACAGCTTATGGGTATATATATAGCGTGGACCGTACATTGAAATTTCTCAATAGTTACGTCGCCCCCGCACCCTTTTGCTATGGTCGCCCATGGTCTCTGGATCGTCTACTTGTCTCTAGCACACCCTCGCTGTCGGATTCCGTTGCCGTCAACGGTATTCCTCATCGCCATTGCCGTCGTAGAGGATCGATCCACTAGTGCTTCAACTTTCTAATTCAATGCACTAGAGTAATTGCGCCCACAATGTTCCCACTATTTGAGATTTCCAACAACAACAACAACAACAAAGCCCTTAGTCCCAAACAAGTTGGGGTAGGCTAGAGGTGAACCCATAAGATCTCGCGACCAACTCATGGCTCTGGCACATGGATAGCAAGCTTGCATCCACCCCTATCCATAGCTAGTTCTTTAGTGATACTCCAATCCTTCAGGTCTCTCTTAACGGACTCCTCCCATGTCAAATTCGGTCTACCCCAACATCTCTTGACATTCTCCACACACTTTAGCCGTCCGCTATGCGCTGGAGCTTCTGGAGGCCTGCGCTGAATATGCCCAAACCATCTCAGATGATGTTGGACAAGTTTCTCTTCAATTGGTGCTACCCCAACTCTATCTCGTATGTCATCATTGCTGACTTGGTCCTTCCTTGTGTGGCCACACATCCTTCTCAACATATGCATATCTGCCACACCTAACTGTTGAACATGTCGCCTTTTAGTTGGCCAACACTCGACGCCATACAACATTGTGGGTCGAACCGCCGTCCTGTAGAACTTGCCTTTTAGCTTTTGTGGCACTCTCTTGTCACAGAGAATACCAGAAGCTTGGCGCCACTTCATCCATCCGGCTTTGATTCGATGGTTCACATCTTCATCAATTCCCCCATCCTCCTGCAGCATTGTGACACCCGGATAATTAAGCTACAGTGAACCTCTGCTAATGATGCAACGTCACCTCCGTTACTGTTGCTAATCTTGCGTTAGTTCAAAACCGATCCAAAATCCAAATTCAAGAACAAGTCAAACAATTAAAGTTTTCAAAAGTCAAAACTAAAATGTTCTTATTGTGACAAATAATTCATAAGATATATTGGTGGAGAAACCAAGTATTTATAAAAGGGAAAATTGATTTTATACCCCTAGTTGTGTCACCCTCGGCAGGTTTGCCCCTAGTTTCCGAAAACCCTCGTTCTTGCCCAACTCACTTTGGTTTTCTTATGCTTTTGCCCTTCCGGCACGGTTCCGTCCAGTCAGCGCCGTTTGACCGCTACCGGCGCTAGATTTTGGACATTTTTGCCCCTGTGGCTGCTAACTTCAGTACCCCTTCGTCCTCAGCCAGCTCTCACGAAAAACAGAGGAAAGGAAGGCGCGGCCAGATTGGAGGGGGGACCGGGACGCAGGAGAAGAAGGAGCCGGTGCGCATGGCAAGCTCGGGCTCATCCAGCTTCTCGCCGGCGACCGGAGAGGTAAGCAATGTGGTGGGGTCGTTGCTTCTCCACCCTACCCGACATTTTGGGGTTCAAAGCTAGGGTTTGTGACATTTTGGGGGAAATTTGACTTTTTTAGGTCGATGGGGTCGGGATTGTGCAGCATTCATCAGAGTTTTATCTTCCCGATGGGTCTTATTCCGGCTTGGAGTTTCTATTGAAGCATCGATGCCCCGGTGATGGCCTTGTTCCTTCCCGGCGTGTATCATGGGGTGGTGCAAGTAGTGGCCGCCGTTTTTTAGGTTGCCCATTGGATGTAAGTTCATGCCAAATTGATCCAGATTTGTTTTTTGCTCTCTAATTTTTACTTTTCTAATTATGACTCTTGATTTACAATTAGTTACCAGATGAGTGTGACTGGGTGGTTTGGGTTGACCCAGCTCCTCCATTGCGTGTTGGACTAGCTTTTGAAGACTTGCACGCTGAGGTTGAAGGCAGTTGGATCAAGTGCCACCATTTGAAGAAGGAAAACATTGAGCTGGCAAGGAAGAACAAGGCTTTGAAGAAGAAGCTTAGAGAGAGAGAGATGAGATGTTGCTGTTGTGGGCACTGTTGCTTGTGGGAATTAGTATGATAGTTGCACTACTATGGTAGTTGTAGAAGAAATTATGCAGTTGTTCGATGTCAGCTATAGTAGTTTGGTATTCCAAGATGTTGTTGTTGTCAAATGTGGTCTTAAACTTGTCAAATGTGGTTTGGTGAATGAATTTGATCTTGCCAGCTGAATTTGATCTTGCCAACTCAATTTGATCGTAAACTTGTGAAATGACAGATGAATGACTCAAGTTCAACAACAACTTGAGATCATACAACATTGTGCATCACATATGAATGACACAAGTTCAACAACAACTTGAGATCATACAACATTGTGCATATGAATGACACAAGTTCGACAACCTTAAGATTAGACCACATTGTGCATAACAACACCAAGTACATAACAACATTATAGCACACAGTAGACATAATAGGTGCATCTCAGAAGTTTAGCAACATCACATAGTACACATAACAGTAAATAAAAGGTGTAAAAACACCATCTAGTTGATAACAGCATCTAGAACTTCAGTTTTTTGCTCCTGGTGTTTCTGGCTGGGTTTGGAGCTTCCCTTGCCTTGCTTCTAGTGTTTCTGGCTGGGTTGGGGCCAGTTGGTGGAGCTTGGTTTTGTGCTGGTTCTTTTGATGCAGGAGGAACAACCTTGCTGTCAACACTGCTTCCAGTAGGTGAGAATGTAGTTGCTGGTTGTACATCTCCACCTCTCTTCTCTTTCACACACCTTGGAGAAGCTCCTCTATCTGCTGCTTTTTTATAGTTTTTCATAGGGCTAAACAATTGCAAATATGTCACAAATTGTAATGTATACATGAACAGAAATGGATGTGAGAATTGCACATACCTTACTACACTTGCTTGTGTAGATGCTTCATGAGATGGTTCCCTTGGTGGTCGCATTTCATGCTGGACTACATCAGGTATTGGCTGATCCTCATCCTCATCCTCATCTTGCACTTCTGCTATTGCTGGCTCATCTGCTGTTGGATGATCATCTGCATTTTGTGCACCCCAATGCTCTTCTTCTCCAAAAGTTGGATCAATAGATCGTTTGCATCCCTTGGCTTGGTGTCCACATCTACCACACCTTTTGCACTTCTTCTTCCTTGGCCCAAGGCCCTTTCCTTCACTGCTTGCTCTAATCCTCTATTTTCTTGGCCTGCCTGGTGCTTGCTTCTCAATAGGAGCACATAACTTGAATCCAGGATCTACAATGTCCCGCTGCTGCTTGCCTTCCAAAGCTGGTAGGTTTTCAGCATAAGTGGCTCTGAACATCTCAACAGAGTAGTACTTATGTACATACTTATCAATTGCACTAGCATCACCCCTTGGAGAAGTGATGAAGAAAAGTGCATGGATGCATGGCTTACCAGTGACCTGCCATTGCCTGCAACTGCAAGTCCATTTCTCCAGGTCCACAGGATACCTCCATTCTCTCTTCTCTCTGTCAGTTGCAGTTACCTCAGCCTCTGTTGGGCTTCTCCTAACAATGCTCATCTCCAAACCTTTAGTTTTCTCCATTAATGCCTTCATTACTGCTGGTATGATGTTGTGCCCAATGAAATGGTCAATGCAAATTCTTTTTCTTAGGTCAAACTTCTCCATAATGTACTGCCTGATCTTGTCAAGCAGGTCAACTAGGTGTAGGCCCTTGTATTTCTTGATTCTAGAGTTGAATGATTCAGCTAGATTGTTATTTACATAGTCAACCTTGCTCAACTCAGTGAAATCAGCTCTAGCCCAGATTTTGGTGTGGTGCTCCTCAAGATACTCCTTCACTTTGAGCTTGCTTTTCAACTGGTTCAGATGATAATTGTGCTTTTTGATGCTGTAAGTTAGTGAGCAAGGCCATAGATTGTCATCATAAAATTTCCCTTTGAATTTCTTGCCCAAATTTTGAGACAAATGTCTCATGCACTCTCTGTGCTCAACTCCAGGATAAACATCATCAACAACACTCTCCAGTCCTTTGCAAGCATCAGTATGGATAACTAATCCTTCAGGATGTCCTATAACTTTCTTCAAATTGTTGAAAAACCATGTCCAACTCTCAGTGGACTCCACTTCAAGAACACCATATGCAACAGGAAATAACCAATTGTGTGCATCTAGGGCACATGCTGCTACAAGTTGGCCCCTAAACCTACCATGCAATGCAGTTGCATCTACAACCAAGTATGGCATGCACCCCTCTAGAAACCCCTTCTGACAAGCTTTGAAACCCCTTCTCACACCTTTCTCCTCTCTTTCTCTGAATTACTGTAATTTCCAAATTGCATGACCTTGTCTATGCATTTCTTGCAAACATCAAACCTAACTCATCATCACACTGTAAAGGGTTCCAACTCTCATGTGAACTGTCCCAATATCTTATTTCAACAGCATCAAACAATCCCCATTGATACTTTGCACAAATATTAGCCCTAAAATCATTAAATGAACTACTACTGCTGTCCACAACTAATGGAAATGTGAAGCTGCTTTCTTTTTCTCTGGTACCAGCAGAAACTATGACTGTGGTCTCCATTCTAACAGACAGAAAGAATGCAATAGCTGGATCCATCCTACAATAATGAACACAACATCTACCATTACTAAATCTTCTCTGAATCAAGCCTACGATACTAAGGAAAAGCAGATCTGAGACTTACCCCGTCGGGATCTCCCGTGCAGATGCGGTGCCCTTGCCCTTGTCGCCCTGACTGCTACCACAGCCGCCTTCAACTCTTCCCCTAACCGATGGCAAGCTTTTGTCGCCGTCGACGACGCCACCGCCGTCGTGGTCGTGCGCGCAGCCATCGCCCTCCCGCGCCGATGCGATTCCCTTCTTGTGGCGGCGGCGGCCACCTAGGGTTTCTCCATTCTCCCCCATCGCCTGGAAATGGATGTGCTGGTGTTGCAGGTGACGTTCTGGTGGTGGTGCCCCTAGGGTTTTCTGGATCTGGTGTTGAGGCGTCGACGAACTAGGGTTTGGACAGGGAGAGAGAGAGTGACGGGAGGAATGGGGAACGAAAGAGTGAGGGGGGAACAAGCGAGTGAGCACGGGGGGGGGGGCAAGCAGTGTCCTAAATCTAGCGCCGGTAGCGGTCAAACGACGCTGACTGGACAGAACCGTGACGGGAGGGCAAAAGCACAAAGAAGCCAAAGTGAGTTGGGCAAGAACGAGGGTTTTCGGAAACTAGGGGCAAACCTGCCGAGGGGGGCACAACTAAGGGCACCAAATTAATTATCCCTTTATAAAATGTTTAAATGCACTAAACTAATTAAATCAGTAGCTAAAACCATTAATTAAATGCCTCTTATATTTTGTAAAATACTAAACTATATTATTTTGGGATGAAAATTTTCGTGGTTGTGACATAATTTGTAACATCAATTTAGGTGCCACTTTGGTATTTTATTAAAACCAAAATAATTAGGAACTAAAAGAAAACAGAAAAGAAAAATAAGAAAACGCAAAAGTAAACAAAACAAACAAAAATAGGTAAGGGAACCCCCCCTCCTCACTGGGCTTCGGCCCAGCAGGCCGCCAGGCCGCCTGGCTGGCCCAACCGGCCATCCACTACCCCCATAACCCGCCGCTAGCCCGAAACCCTAACCGACACCCAACTCCCCCCACTCGCTATCCCCTCCCTCCCCGATCCAGATCGGGATCGGGGCACTCCACGCCGCCGCCGCCCGGAGTGCCTCCGCCTCGGCCAACCCGTCGTCGACCCCGGCGCCGGCCTCTGCCTCCGCCCACCTCGCGTCACTCCCTCTCCCCACAACCGCCTGACTGCGCCCGACGTCGCGCCGCGGTGAACCCCATGGCCACCGGCCTCCTTGAGTAGGCCGATGTTTCAAGGGGCCGCCCCTCGACTCCACGCCAACGCCAGCGAGCAGGAGCTTCACCAAGTCACCGCCGTCGTCTTTTCTTCAACCTTGAACGTCTCTCCGATCCCCGTCGAGCTTGCTGCCATCCCTACAGCTCCACTGTGAGCCGCCGTCTGTTCCCCCCTCCCCTTGCTTGATTAGGCCATCCCTGGCGCCATTTGCCGTGGGGCCGAACTCCGGCCGCCGCCTGCTGTCAGCGTAGGCAGTGTTCTCGGCCTCCCCGACGACTTGTCACGACCACCGTCCGACGCGGCGCCTCCCACGGTGCCGGGCGCGCCCAACCACGTGCCCGGTCCTGGCCAGAGGGGCGATTCCGGCGAGCTCCCGCATGGCGTCACCGTGCTCTGCCTCGCCGGCCTGGTCGACCGTTCGAATCGTCCCATGGGCCACTGACAGGTGGACCCCGCGGGATTAGCCGCTAAGCTGGCCTCTAATCTACCACCCATGTGCAAATGACAAATGGGACCCATGTCCAAATTAACCTTGGATTAATTAAACAAACCTAGTGAACTGCTGACAGGTGGGTCCAACCCTTTTAATTAACCCACTTCATAAATAACCCTGGTTAGCGTTGCAGCCAATGACATGTGGGCCCCGTGCTTAATTAAACCGGTTTTATAATTAAAACTTAAACTATTAATTAGTTAGCCACTACCAGATGGGGCCCACCCCCACTAACAAACCCTTCTAGTTTAAATTAAACCCTATTAAATAACTCTGTCTATTACAGGTGGAACCCCCTTGGTCAGTTTGACCAGTCAATAGTTGACTGTTGACTGCTGACTCAGTAGTCAACAGGGGCCACTGTCAGCCTCTAACAACTTTGCTGGGTACACTTCAGTATGTACTCCTCGCAAATTGCTATTTAATTTTCAATTAGTAATAATCTAAAAAATAAATAAAACTTTGAAAAATCATATAAAATAAACCATAACTCGGATGAAAAAACTTTGTACATGAAAGTTGCTCAGAACGACGAGACGAATCCGAATATGCAGTCCGTTCGTTCGCCACGCACCCCTAGCATAGCAAACCTGCAACCTTCCCCCTCCGGTCCGTCTGTCAAAAAACGTGAAACACCGGGAATACTTTCCCGGATGTTTTCCCCCTTCAACGGTATCACCTGCTACTGCGTTAGGTCACCCCTAGCACCGCGTATTGCCATGTTATGCTTTGTGTTGCTTTGATTGCTCTATTATTTATTGTGTTCCCCCTCCGATACTTCTTTCCGGTAGACCCTGAGTCCGTTGATGCTTCGGTGTTCGACTACGGCTACGCTTCCGAATAATCCTTTCATCTGCGGAGCAACCAGGCAAGCCCCCCCTTGATCACCAGATATCGCCTATCCCTTCTCTCTACTGCTTGCATTAGAGTAGTGTAGCATGTTACTGCTTTCGGTTAATCCTATTCTGCTGCATAGCCTATCATTGTTGCTACAATTGTTACCTTTACCTGCAATCCTAAATGCTTAGTATATGATGCTAGTATTCCATCAGTGGCCCTACATTCTTGTCCGTCTGCCATGCTATACTATCGGGCCGTGATCATTCGGGAGGTGATCACGGGTATATACTTACATACATATTATATGATACATGTGGTGACTAAAGTCGGGTCGGCTCGTAGAGTACCCGCAAGTGATTCCGATGTGGGGGCTTAAAGGACAGGTGGTTCCATCCCGGTAGTGGTGGGCCTGGGTTCTCGACGGCCCCCGACTGTTACATTGTGGTGGAGTGATAGGGCAGGTTGAGACCACCTAGGTGAGAGGTGGGCCTGGCCCTGGTCGGCGTCCGTGGTTACATCAATTAACATGCTTAACGAGATCTTGGTATTTGATCTGAGTCTGGCCAATGCCCTATACGCACTAACCAACTACGCGGGAACAGTTATGGGCACTCGACGTCATGGTATTAGCCGAAGCCTTCTTGACGTCAGCGACTAAGTGACGCACGCCGAGTTTGGACCGCGTAACGCAACTTCCTTTGTAATGGAGGTTGCTAGGTCTGCTCACTGGTCGCGTTTGCAACGTGCAGGTGTGCAATGGGCCCAGACCCCTGCGCGCATAGGATTTAGACCGGCGTGCTGACTTCTCTGTTGTGCCTAAGTAGGGCTGTGACGTTTTGATCTTCCGAGGCCGGGCATGACCTAGGAAAGTGTGTCCGGCCAGAGGGATCGAGCGTGTTGGGTAATGTGGTGCACCCCTGCAGGGAAGTTTATCTATTAGAATAGTCGTGTTCCTCGATAAAAGGACGACCCGGAGTTGTACCTTGACCTTATGACAACTAGAACTGGACACTTAATAAAACACACCCTTTTAAGTGCCAGATACAACCCGGTGATCGCTCTCTAACAGGGTGACGAGGGGAGGATCGCCGGGTAGGATTATGCTATGCGATGATACTTAGTGAACTTACCATCTACTCTCTTCTACATGTTAAAAGATGGAGGCTGCCATAAGCGTAGTCTTCGACATGACTAGCTATCCCCCTCTTATTTTGGCATTCTACAGTTCAGTCCAACGATATTGCCCCTTTACACAGATACCCATGCATATGTAGTGTAGATCCCTTCTTGCGAGTACTTTGGATGAGTACTCACAGTTGCTTTGCTCCCTCTTTCCCCCCTCTTCCTCTTCTTCTCGGAGGTCGCAACCAGATGTTGGAGCCCAGGAGCCAGACGCCACCGTCGACGACGACCCCTACTACACCGAGGGTGCCTACTACTATGTTCAGGACGTCGACGACCAGGAGTAGTTTAGGAGGATCCCAGGCAGGAGGCCTGCGCCTCTTTCGATCTGTATCCCAGATTGTGCTAGTCATCTTATGGCAACTTGTTTAACTTATGTCTGTACTCAAATATTGTTGCTTCCACTGACTCGTCTATGATTGAGCACTTGTATTCGAGCCCTCGAGGCCCTTGGCTTGTATTATGATGCTTGTATGACTTATTTTATTTTTAGAGTTGTGTTGTGATATCTTCCCGTGAGTCCCTGATCATGATCGTACACGTTTGCGTGTATGATTGAATCGGGGGCGTCACAAGTTGGTATCAGAGCCGATTGCCTGTAGGAATCCCCCTTCCACACTCCTTTGCTGAAGTCGAGTCTAGACATTGCAAAACTTTTACCAACATGCTTGTGCGGCTTACGGGCCCACGTTGCTATTGGGTGGTATTAGGATCTTTTATTCCTCGTCTATACTCTGGGATTTTGATCTCTCTTCTATTCGGGTTAAATGATTTTCTAAAATCTAACTTTAGGTTCTCGAAAACACTTTCTCCCGGAGAGCCCCTTCAGTCCAGATGATCGCCGGGTGCACCTGAAGATTTTGAAGTTAATTTCTGATACTCTTCTGAGACTTTGTGCCCGTTGCTTTTGCAATTCCCTACCACCGAAATATCCCTATGTATAAATACATACACTTGCTGTTCTTACTTTTATTCCCAGTTGATCTTGTTATTTGAAAGCACAAGTGCACCCTGGGTGATTTTGGTAATTAATGTCAACATATCTCTTGTTGGACTAATGCTTCTACCTAGTATGTTTCAGATAAGTTCAACAATGGAGTGGCATGGACTAGAGGATGTGGAACCCCTTCAAGATGCTGAGGACAAAGGATTGGCTCAAGCTCAAAGCTCAGGACTCTACATTTTCTATTTTAGTGATCCAAGATCACATTGAGTCCATAGGAAAGCCAATACTATTAAGAGGGGATGAGGTGTTGCTTAATGGCTTGCTTGCTCAAAGTGCTTAGTGATATGCTCCAAAGCCCTCAACCACTTTCTCACATCCACATATGTCCCAAACCAAAAGTCAAACTCGGCCCCACCGGAACTTTCTATCAAGCGCCACCGAGTTTTCTTGACATAGCCACTGCCAGAAACCCTAATCAATTCGGTCTCACCGATGGGATCTCGGTCTCACCGAGATGGGCTTGCAAACTCTCTGTTGCCTATTGCAATAATTTTGGTCCCACCGAGGTATGCAATCGGTCCCACCGAGTTTGCTTGGCCAACTCTCTGTTTCTCTTATTACCCAAATCGGTCCCACCGAGTTTGAGTAATCGGTCAAACCGAGTTGAGGCTTTACCCTAACCCTAGCACATCGGTCCTATCGAGTTGATCATATCGGTCCCACCGAAATGCCTAACGGTCACATTATGAACTAAATCGGTCTGACCGAGTTCTTTGAATCAGTCCCACCGAGTTTGGTGATTTGTGTGTAACGGTTAGATTTTGTGTGGAGGCTATATATATCCCTCCACCCACTCTTCATTCATGGAGAGAGCCATCAGAACATGCCTACACTTCCAACATACATTTTCTGAGAGAGAACCACCTACACTTGTGTTGAGGTCAAGATATTCCATTCCAACCACATAAACCTTGATATCTAGCCTTCCCCAAGTTGCTTTCCACTCAAATCTTCTTTCCACCAAATCCAAATCCTGAGAGAGAGAGAGTTGAGTGTTGGGGAGACTATCATTTGAAGCACAAGAGCAAGGAGTTCATCATCAACACACCATTTGTTACCTCTTGGAGAGTGGTGTCTCCTAGATTGGCTAGGTGTCACTTGGGAGCCTCCGTCAAGATTGTGGAGTTGAACCAAGGAGTTTGTAAGGGCAAGGAGATCGCCTACTTCATGAAGATCTACCCGAGTGAGGCAAGTCCTTCGTGGGCGACGGCCATGGTGGGATAGACAAGGTTGCTTCTTCGTGGACCCTTCGTGGGTGGAGCCCTCCGTGGACTCGCGCAACCGTTACCCTTCGTGGGTTGAAGTCTCCATCAACGTGGATGTACGATAGCACCACCTATCGGAACCACGGATAAAAATCTCCGTGTCTCCAATTGCGTTTGCACACTCCAATCCCATCCCTTTACATTCTTGCAACTTGCATGCTTTACTTTCCGCTGCTCATATACTCTTGTCATGCTTGCTTGATATGTATTGTGAATGTTTAAACTTGTGCCAAAACTCCACTTCAACTTAAAGAAATTAAAAACTGCAACTTTTCTTACTTAGAGTCTATTCACCCCCCTCTAGACACCTCTTCTCGATCCTTTCAATTGGTATCAGAGCTTTGGTCTCCATTGCTTTGGTTTAATCACCATTGGAGGAAGATGGATGAGTCTACGTTGGGGAGTCTTAGACGTAGAGTGCCTATTCTTGATGGAGAGTTCTTTCATGAGTGGAAAAATGAGATGCTTGAGATTTTCAATGAATATCATTTGAACAAGTACATTACTAGCCCTTGTGCACCTCATGTTGATCCTTTGCATCCTACCCTTGATGAGTCTATTGACATGATCCGCAACCTTAGAACTGTTAATCTTATCACTAGAGGCTTGCCTAGAAACTTGATTGGATGTTTGCCTACTCTTGATTGTGCCTACACTATATGGAGATTTCTTGAGGAAAGATTTCCAAACTATTCCTTGCAAAACTTAGATGAAATTCTTCATAAGTCTATTGCCTTGAGTAAGATGAATTCTAGTGATCCTAAGTTTGGTGATTGTCTATTTGAGCTTACCAATCTCATGCGTGCCAAAGGAGATGTTGGAATCATTAGCAATATCATATCCGAAGCTATTAGAATTCATAAAGGTGACCATTGTGATGATCATTTATCTAATGAATTACCCTCTCTAGGAATTGATCAAATACAAGACGATGTTGAACATGGATACTATGATGAGGATGATGATAGTGACTATGATCTTGACGATGCGATGAGACACTTTGGTCTTATGGCTAATCTTCGCGGCTACATGGCTGGAGGAAAGGAATGGGTCCTTGATAGTGGATGTACTGATCATATGACCGGAGACAAAGATATGTTTCGTGAGCTTGCTGAAAACGACGGCCCTCGAAAGTATGTCACTTTTGGTGATAACTCAAAGGGTAAGGTGGTTGGCCTCGGTAAGGTGGCCATCTCACATGATAGCTCCATACAAAACGTCATGCTCGTTGAATCTCTTGGGTACAATTTACTTTCAGTATCTAGACTTGCTGATTTCGGTTTCAATGTCCTATTTACTGAAGTAGATTGCCAAGTGTTTCGAAGAGACAATCATAAAATGGTCTTTACCGGTATACGTAGAGGTGATCTTTACATTGTTGATTTCACTAAAAAGGCTCAACCTAGAACTTGCTTAATTGCTAAATCTTCTAAAGGCTGGTTGTGGCATAGAAGGCTAGGTCATGTGGGCATGCGAAATCTTGATAAGCTTATTAAAGGTGATCATATCCTTGGAGTAAAAGATGTTATATTTGACAAGGATAGACTTTGTAGTGCTTGTCAAGCAGGAAAACAAGTTGGAGGGAGTCACCCCGTGAAGAACATCATGACCACGAGAAGACCGCTCGAGCTTCTTCACATGGATCTCTTTGGTCCCAATGCCTACAAGAGTCTCGGTGGTAACTCATTTGGTCTAGTCATAGTCGATGATTTTTCAAGATTTACGTGGGTGTTCTTTCTTGATGATAAATCTCAGGTCCAAAAGATCTTCAAAATCTTCGCTAGGAAGGCCCAAAATCAATTTGAAGTGAAGATCAAGAAGGTTCGAAGCGACAATGGAACGGAGTTCAAGAACGCAAATGTGGATACCTTGCTTGATGAACAGGGGATTTCACACGAGTTCTCGGCTACGTACACACCTCAACAAAATGGAGTTGTTGAGAGGAAGAACCGGACTCTTATTGAGATGGCAAGAACGATGCTTGATGAGTACAAGACTCCAAAACACTTTTGGGCGGAAGCGGTTGAGACAGCTTGTCATGCAACAAATCGCTTGTATCTTCTCAAGCTACTCGGCAAGACGGCATACGAGCTCCTCACCGGTAACAAACCCCAAGTTGGATACTTTCGAGTATTCGGCTCAAAGTGCTACATTCTTGATAAGCATCGTCGTTCTAAATTTGCTCCTAAATCTCATGAAGGTTTCCTACTTGGTTATGGCTCAAACTCTCACACTTACCGTGTCTACAACAATTTCACCCGAAAGGTTGAAGAGACGGTAGATGTGAAGTTTGATGAATCTAACGGCTCGCAAGTAGAGCAATTGCCAATTGATGTAGGAGACAAAGACCCTTCGGAAGCAATCCAAGACTTGTCTATTGGCAAGATTCGTCCAACGGAGGTGAAGGAGAGTACCTCGTCCGTCCAAGTGGAAGCTTCCACCTCACGACAAGGTGAACCAAGAGTTGATACGGAAGCATCCACAAGTGGGACACACCAAGACGAAGAAAACGAGGAAGTACACCAAGATGAACATCAACAACCTCCTTCTCCACCACGACAAGAGAACGACAACGTCAACAATGAAGAAGGCCAAGAAGAAGAACAAGATGAAGAGGATGTTCCACCCCGAGCCAAGCAAAAGCTCCCACGAGTTCGAGCAAGAGTCGCCAAAGACCATCCCGTCGAGCAAATCTACAATGATATCCAAACCGGGAGAATCACTCGCTCTAAAACTCGTTTGGCTAACTTTTGTGAACATTATTCATTCATCTCTAGCATTGAACCTATGAAGGTTGAAGAAGCATTGGAAGATCCGGATTGGATAAACGCCATGCATGAAGAGCTACACAACTTTGAGAGAAATCAAGTGTGGACATTGGTCGAGAAGCCCGACAACAACCACAACATCATTGGTACCAAATGGGTGTTTCGCAACAAGCAAGATGAAGATGGACAAGTAGTTCGCAACAAAGCACGTCTCGTCGCCCAAGGCTACACTCAAGTCGAAGGTATGGACTATGGTGAGACATATGCCCCCGTTGCTAGACTTGAGTCCATTCGCATCTTACTTGCTTATGCTAATCACCATGATATCACCTTGTACCAAATGGACATTAAAAGTGCTTTTCTAAATGGTGAAATAGAGGAGGAAGTTTATGTTAAGCAACCTCCCGGCTTTGTCAATCCTAAGAAACCTAATCATGTTTACAAACTTCACAAAGCTCTTTATGGTCTTAAACAAGCTCCTAGAGCGTGGTATAAATGCTTGACCAAGTTCCTTATTGAAAAAGGCTTTGAAATTGGAAAAATAGATTCTACTCTTTTTACTAAAAGGGTTAATGGAGAACTATTTGTGTGCCAAATCTATGTTGATGATATTATATTTGGTTCGACTAACCCTCACTTTAGTGAGAAGTTTGGAAAGCTAATGTCGGAGAAGTTTGAGATGTCTATGATGAGTGAACTCAAATTCTTTCTCGGTTTGCAAATCAAGCAAACTAAGGAAGGTACCTTTGTCTCTCAAACAAAGTACACCAAGGACTTATTCAAGAAGTTCAATATGCAAGAATGCAAAGGTATGACTACACCCATGCCTACTAGTGGACATCTTGATTTGACCAAAGATGGTGAACCGGTTGATCAAAAGGTTTACCGCTCCATGATTGGTTCATTGTTATATCTATGTGCCTCTCGTCCCGATATTATGCTAAGTGTGTGCATGTGTGCACGATATCAAGCGGCCCCTAAAGAATGTCATCTTAAGGCTGTGAAAAGGATAGTGAGATACTTAATACACACACCAAATTTTGGCATTTGGTATCCTAAGAGGTCTTCTTTCGATCTTGTTGGTTACTCCGATTCGGACTATGCCGGAGACAAGGTTGATAGAAAGTCCACTTCGGGTACTTGTCAATTTCTTGGTAGATCTCTTGTGTCTTGGTCCTCCAAGAAACAAAACTCGGTATCCTTATCCACCGCCGAAGCGGAATACATTGCCGCTGGTTCATGTTGTGCTCAATTACTTTGGATGACCCAAACTCTCAAGGACTATGGGATATATGTGAAACATGTTCCATTGCTTTGTGACAATGAAAGTGCTATCAAGATTGCTCACAATCCCGTGCAACATTCTCGAACTAAGCATATTGAAGTTCGTCATCATTTCATTCGAGATCACGTTGCCAAAGGGGACATTGATCTTAAGCATGTTCGCACCGATAAGCAATTGGCGGATATATTCACCAAACCGCTTGATGAGAAAGTCTTTTGCCGTTTGAGAGGTGAATTGAACATCATTGATGCTTCAAACTTGGAGTAGGAACTCCATTTGGATACATGCAAGGCATGAGCCTTTGACTAATCCTTGATTTTTCTTTCATGTTGCTATTTATATGTCTTGGATATATTGCACCCTTGCATGCTATCCAACCCTTGTAGGTACTTGGATGAATCTAAATCTATGAGATTGAAACCCACTCACATCTTGAGCAATTTCTACATCACCAAGTCTCTACACAATGGTGGTTGAAGACAAGGAAGCACGAAACCCTTCAAACATATCCATTGACAAATTCTATATTAAGTTTTATGATTGTCATTTTGGATACACAAGTGCTCTTCCTTGCAAGACTAACCCATGTAGGTAGATGAACTCAAATTCCAAGTGGTGCTCCCAACTCTTGATGAGCTACATCAACCTTGAGCAACCCACACAAGTTCAACTACATGATCAAGATCAACACCACCACCCAAGGTATGATATTCCATCTTAGAGAAGCTTTACTCCAAGTCATGGGTCAAAGAAACTCAACAACATGTGAATACATCAAGATGCTTAAACGAAAAATGGTAACCCCATTTTGAGCTTAAAACTATGAGTATGACCTATGGTCAAGTGATCTCACTTGACTCCTAAGTCAATATACTCTAACATAGGTGACATTGTCGTCGACCAATTCTAGATGAAGTTCTCTTGTGTTTTTCTGTGCCCTTGCATTTGTCTCATGCATATTTGTTTCCCCTTTCAAAAAAAACTTCATCTAGATTTCTTTTCTAGTTAATTCTGCTCTGCATTCCCCGCATCCAATTCATTGCAAATCTTTCAGCCAATTCCCTGCAAAACCTTGTGAGATCTTACCTGCCTAGTGAGCTGAGGTGACAAGTGTTTTCACTGTGATGAACTCGGTCACACTAGTTTGTTTCCTTCAGTCCAACCGAATTCTTTCGGTGCCACCAATTTCACTGCAGGAAAGACAGCTTGCCACTTGTTCCTGCATTCTTTTTGCTCCAGTTCCACTCAATGATTCTTGTCCTCTACCAGCATCACATTCGACTTGATGCTTTGTTCTGTGACTCAAGGACCAAACCCATTTGTAACAAAAATCCAGAAGAACCCTTCTTGGAAATTGATGTCAAAGGGGAGAGAGAGATCACATCAAAGTTTAATCATTTCTATAGGGGGAGAGAATACTCAGGGGGAGAGTGTTCTTCAATAAGGAGAAAGAAACCCCAGATGCTTGGTGTTCAAGAGGAGAGAAGTCACATGTCTTTAAGAGGGGAAAGACATGTTCATATTTGATTGTTTGCATTAGCTCTGTTTCTTTTCTTTGCTCTGATTTTCTGTTCCTTATCTTCTCCCACTATCCCATGCTAGATTCAGGGGGAGCTAGACATCTAAGGGAAGGAAATCCTTGAATTCATTGCACATCTTTACCTTTGGGGACATGTCTATATCCAATGAGGTACTCAGTACTCACTCTCTACGTGTCATCCCAGTCTTGGTACTCTTGTGGTTTCTTTTGTTTGCTCTGGCTAGTAGGTGTATCTGTGTTATCTAACCTTGTTTACATAGGTTCATTCCTTCCTAAGCCAAATCAAGACCACAAGGTAAGTATATGCATCACAGTCATGTGTATGAGGATTTCTTGCTGATGTACATACTGTTTGCAAGAAGGACTCATGAGCATGAAGGTACATTTCCTATATTCACATCATTTGCTCTGATGCATATAGCCAAGATACATGTAACACATTGCTTACTCTGTCATGCTTATGCATTCACATGCTCCTATATTCCATATTTACATGACTGCATACATGTAGGGAGAGCCTATGCATGTTACATGTCTTTCCAAAGCTTGACTTGTTATTCTCTATATCTTTATCTAAAGCTTTGATGTATGTTGTCATCAATTACCAAAAAGGGGGAGATTGAAAGCACAAGTGCTCCCTGGGTGATTTTGGTAATTAATGTCAACATATCTCTTGTTGGAAAATGCTTCTACCTAGTATGTTTCAGATAAGTTCAACAATGGAGTGGCATGGACTAGAGGATGTGGAACCCCTTCAAGATGCTGAGGACAAAGGATTGGCTCAAGCTCAAAGCTCAGGACTCTACATTTTCTATTTTAGTGATCCAAGATCACATTGAGTCCATAGGAAAGCCAATACTATTAACAGGGGATGAGGTGTTGCTTAATGGCTTGCTTGCTCAAAGTGCTTAGTGATATGCTCCAAAGCCCTCAACCACTTTCTCACATCCACATCTGTCCCAAACCAAAAGTCAAACTCGGCCCCACCGAAACTTTCTATCCGGCGCCACCGAGTTCTCTTGACATAGCCACTGCCAGAAACCCTAATCAATTCGGTCTCACCGATGGGATCTCGGTCTCACCAAGATGGGCTTGCAAACTCTCTGTTGCCTATTGCAATAATTTCGGTCCCACCGAGGTATGCAATCGGTCCCACCGAGTTTGCTTGGCCAACTCTCTGTTTCGCTTATTACCCAAATCGGTCCCACCGAGTTTGTGTAACCGGTCAAACCGAGTTGAGGCTTTACCCTAACCCTAGCACATCGGTCCTACCGAGTTGATCATATCGGTCCCACCGAAATGCTTAATGGTCACATTATGAACTAAATCGGCCTGACCGAGTTCTCTGAATTGGTCCCACCGAGTTTGGTGATTTGTGTGTAATGGTTAGATTTTGTGTGGAGGCTATATATACCCCTCCACCCACTCTTCATTCGTGGAGAGAGCCATCAGAACATGCCTACACTTCCAACATACATTTTCTGAGAGAGAACCACCTACACTTGTGTTGAGGTCAAGATATTCCATTCCAACCACATAAATCTTGATCTCTAGCCTTCCCCAAGTTGCTTTCCACTCAAATCTTCTTTCCACCAAATCCAAATCTTGTGAGAGAGAGAGAGTTGAGTATTGGGGAGACTATCATTTGAAGCACAAGAGCAAGGAGTTCATCATCAACACACCATTTGTTACCTAGATTGGCTAGGTGTCACTTGGGAGCCTCCGTCAAGATTGTGGAGGTGAACCAAGGAGTTTGTAAGGGCAAGGAGATCGCCTACTTCGTGAAGATCTACCCGAGTGAGGCAAGTCCTTCGTGGGCGACGGCCATGGTGGGATAGACAAGGTTGCTTCTTCATGGACCCTTCATGGGTGGAGCCCTCCGTGGACTCGCGCAACCATTACCCTTCGTGGGTTGAAGTCTCCATCAACGTGGATGTACGATAGCACCACCTATCGGAACCACGGATAAAAAATCTCCGTGTCTCCAGATTGCGTTTGCACACTCCAATCCCATCTCTTTACATTCTTGCAACTTGCATGCTTTACTTTCTGCTGCTCATATACTCTTGTCATGCTTGCTTGATATGTATTGTGAATGTTTAAACTTGTGCAAAAACTCCACTTCAACTTAAAGAAATTAAAAACTGCAACTTTTCTTACTTAGAGTCTATTCACCCCCCTCTAGACACCTCTTCTCGATCCTTTCATTATTACAAGATACCCTGAAATCCTCTCTATTATTCTGAGAATATTTTGTGCCTACTTCCTTACAGTTCCTTTCCACCTGAATACCCCTACGGATAATTTCTCGCCCTTATCGAGTATCCACTCATCCCCAGTTGTTCATGTGTTTCACAATGGTCTTCGTAATACTATTCGATCCTCCAAAAATCCTCAGTAGCTTATTGCTCTACAATACTTGTTTGCTTGCATTATGGATGCTTCCCACATGTCTGGCAATATTCGTTAGTATCCTTAGACATCGTCATTTTGATCCTATTGATTCAACATGAGTGTGAATGCACGCAATCATCAGTTGATCCTTTTAAATTATCTTTCTAGCTCAGACGTCATTTTGAACATGAGCTTGTTCTCGACCAATCTATTTGCCGTCAATTGTACCCTTAGGTCTATTGAACTTATCCACCCTTGATCAGAGCGTCTACTTCTAATCCTTCAATTTGGAAATCATAATTCCTTTGATATCTAAGCATCGAATCATTCAGATGTTCTATAATCTGACGCCCTTGCATTCTTTCTTCAACTGGTTGTGTGTCGATGCTCACATCAGCTCCGCTATGGACCGTCAGATCCTTTGTTGGATTATTATTCGATAATGTCCTTCATATTTAATCGCCTTGTGAATTCTTCCCTGATACATAATGCCATTAGTAAATCCTATTCTCTGATTTGGCCAACCATGCTCTGCTTTTGAGTTGGTGATATTTACTCTTGAAACTTGTGGTATATGTTTCTAAGATATCCCGATGGGTTGAACCCTATGCCTTAATCTGTGTGAACCCGAAAATTTTTCACTGGTCATACTCCTCTAGTAATTCACCCGGTAGGTTTTCACACTGAACTCATTTTTATTAGAGCTGTGAATGAAATATTATGCATTGGAGAAGTGGGAGTCGACCTTGAACCTTGTGTTCATGCCCATTGACACGATGTACAACTTATCATGGAAGCTGCTTGTAAAAATAATTACCCCCCTTGTTATAAGTTCATCTGGTATCCGTGGTTCGATCATTTATGATTGTGGTTCCGACCATATGTTCTTCTTTGATCCCATTTCTCGGGCAAGTTTAAGCGCTTGTCTTCTATAGATCAATACACCCCACTTCAACCTTTAATTTGATATGCCTTCGAGTATTATCCCCCTGGTATCTCGAGGATATATCTTATGAATTTCTGATGAAGTAGTACCTTCCCTGTCATAGTGACTCCACGGGTTCTGGGTTGTCGTCAACCGAGAACACTGCTGAGTGAATCGATTCCGTGCCTCGATATGATAACTCTAAGAAATTTTTGTTGCTTATGAGTTTAATAATCCTTCAAGTCACTCCTAGCATGATTGGCTATATACTTATCGTGCTAAATTTTAACTGTGCTACCTGGTCCTTCTTCCCGGAGCACAATTTTCGACGATGAGCTAAGCTTACATCGATCTTCCTTGTCAAATCGTTTCACCTTGAACAACAAGCTTGATTCTGAGCTTGCTTCTTAACCGTTGTTTCCATAACTTCCGCTTCATCATTCCTTTTGCCCGATGCCATCGCCAATCGATTACATCTTCATGAAACCTCTGAACAAAAGGTCTCGTAATCATCAGCAATATTTTGCCTGTTCCGGGATATCAACCGAATTCATGATGAGGAATACCATCCTTGCCCCTCGATGATTTGTGTTATCATCGACAACATTATTGCTTTCCCTCCAACACAAACTTGTTCATGTTTCGTGTAGTACCTTAAGTTCCTTGCTATCCAGCTTGTATTATGTTCTACCTTGAAGTATTACTATCTTTTATGTCAAGGATGTTGTGAGTATTACTCCACCTCTTAAGAATTCTTGATACAGTGATGCTTCCTGCCATCACTATTATTTTTCTTGGTCCCCGTATTGAGTGAACTCTGTTGTGAGAATTTAATATCTTTAGCAATCCTATTGCTTCAGAGTCAATGGGCAACGATTCCAATTTATTGAATCACCATTCTAACAGTTGAGCAAGCTACCTGTGCCCATATTTCGGGCGCACCTTTCAACCAATGTTTAATTGTGTATGTTTTCCTCGAGCATACCTCATTATATCATTTGATCTGACAAATGTTATCTCCTTATTCACATAATTGTGAAAAATTATCTTTTGTAAATCTCGATGAATTGTCGCTGAGTTCCTCAGCCACCTCCTCATTCTCTCCTTGGTTTAATGATGAACTTCTGTTTCGGAACTCACTTTCATAGTTCATTTCCCGAGAATCTTACAATGTCATCTCGTCAATTTGTGTTGCACCTTTTCTCCGCAGGCATCCTGAGTCTGAGGTATCCTAACCCATAAGATCTGAATCTCAGTAAGATATGATGGTTGGAACATATTTTCAAGAGTTATAACATTGGTCTTTATATGAACCAGTAAGATGATGACATGCCTAGCACACTTGGCCAGAGGACCTATTGTTATAGTTTCCTTTTTAGCAAGGTGATCCATCCTTCCATGAGAAAATTGTAAGACTTATTCTATGAGTTGTTCCTGATGGATCCTTTGTGTATCCAAAGTCTGACCTTCGCCTGATGACCATGTCAATGCTATCTCGAAGCATGTCTATGGTACTCCGATTTTCAACAAGAACTTTTGAAGCCCAATGCTAAATGTTTCCTACTCAATTATCCAAACACCGTTGTATGGGTAATGTCATGAAATTTCTCTTACCTAAAGAGTTTTCTACATTATATCCTGTCATGGATATCATGCTCTACTTGTCCTTGGGAAGGATATACCCTTGAAATATGCGTTTAAACACATTTTCCTTTCCGTTGTTCTGTTTAATCTGATAATCATATTTTCCTTTCCATTGTTTGGTTTAACCTTTCTTGTGATCTATATGATCTAAGAGTAATATTGTTCGGCTTATGTAAACACCTCGGTGTACAATTCTGTCAGCAAGACCCTGTTACTGTTGTTGATGACATTCCAGTAGCCACCGATGGACGAGAACTTTGCCTATTGGCCCGCCTTGTTCAACGAGCAGGAAAATGGTTCTCTCCGTCCCTCGCCCTTGGTACCGACGTTGTTGCCGACATAACTGCCAGGCCACCCTCTAACATGCCTTGCTATGATGACCATGCAAGATGTCATCGCTCCTCCTACTTTTAACCCACATGGTGGGCCCATAACCCACAGTTCCACAGGATCGAAACCTGTCTCTCTTATACACCCCTGGTTTGGAAGTTATTCCAACCGCTTGGCTTCGAATGAGATTCATGAGCCATCTTATTATCACCAATTCTGGTATCAAACACAATACTTATTCTCATTGCTCTGAACCCCTTTCACACTCTGTTTCAGGCAACGAACGATTGTCTATCCACTTGAAACTTCTTATTGCACCTTCTTACTTTCCTCTTGATATCTTCTTAAGTTTCAATTCAAGAGTTACTTTCCGCCACCTTCCCCGATGTTATCAACCAGATAGTCAACCTTGTAGAGATCCGTTCTTCTGAAATACCCTCATTATTCTTTCATAAGTACGATGGAGTTCCCGAAGAAAGGATGCCGACTTCATCATGATGACCTGAAGTAGAGAAATGAATACATCAATGTAATGGATCGACCTCTTCGAGAAGAGCAACCAAGACCGAGAAGATTCATTAGAATTTCGTAACCAGATCTTTCCCCCTTACTCCACCTCTTAAATCTCGGGACGAGATTTCTTGTAGTGGAGGAGAATTGTGACACCCGAGTAATTAAGCTACAGTGAACCTCTGCTAATGATGCCACGTCACCTCCATTACTGTTGCTAATCTTGGTTAGTTCAAAACCGATCCAAAATCCAAATTCAAGAACAAGTCAAACAGTTAAAGTTTTCAAAAGTCAAAACTAAAATGTTCTTAATGTGACAAATAATTCATAAGATATATTGGTGGAGAAACCAAGTATTTATAAATAAAATGTTTAAATGCACTAAACTAATTAAATCAGTAGCTAAAACCATTAATTAAATGCCTTTTATATTTTGTAAAATACTAAACTATATTATTTTGGGATGAAACTTTTTGTGGTTGTGACATAATTTGTAACATCAATTTAGGTGCCACTTTGGTATTTTATTAAAACCAAAATAATTAGGAACTAAAAGAAAACATAAAAGAAAAATAAGAAAAAGTAAAACAAAACAAAACAAACACACAAAAAGGGTAAGGGAAACCCCCCCTCACTTGGCTTCGGCCCAGCAGGCCACCAGGCCGCCTTGCCGGCCCAACCGGCCACCCACTCCCCCCATAACCCCCCCGCTAGCCCGAAACCCTAACCGACACCCCACTCCCCCCACTCGCTATCCCCTCCCTCCCCGATCCAGATCGGGATCGGGGCACTCGACGCCACCACCGCCCGGAGCGCCTCCCCCTCGGCCACCCTGTCGTCGACCCCGGCGCCGGCCTCTGCCTCCGCCGACCTCGCGTCGCTCCCTCTCCATGCAACCGCCCGACCGCGCCCGACGCCGCGCCGCCGTGAACCCCATGGCCACCGGCCTCCCTGAGCAGGCCGACGTTTCGAGGGGCTGCCCCTCGACTCCACGCCAACGCTAGCGAGCAGGAGCTTCCCCAAGTCGTTGCTGTCGTCTCTTCTTCAACCTTGAACGTCTCTCCGATCCCCGTCGAGCCTGCTGCCATCCCTACAGCTCCACTGTGAGCCGATGTCTGTTCCCCTCCCCTTGCTTGATTAGGCCATCTCTAGCACTGTTTGCCGCAGGGCCGAACTCCGGCCGCCGCCTGCTGTCAGCGTAGGCAGCGTTCTCGGCCTCCCCGACGACTTGTCACGACCACCGTCCGACGCGACGCCTCCCACGCTATCGGGCATGCCCAACCACGTGCCCTATCCTGGCCAGAGGGGCGATTCCGGCGAGCTCTCGCATGGCATCACCGTGCTCTGCCTCGCGGGCCTGGTCGACCGTTCGAACTGTCCCGTGGGCCACTGGCAGGTGGACCCCGCGGGATTAGCCGCTAAGCTGGCCTCTAATCTACCACCCATGTGCAAATGACAAATGGGACCCACGTCCAAATTAACCTGGGATTAATTAAACAATCCTAGTGAACTGCTAACAGGTGGGTCCAACTCTTTTAATTAACCCACTTAATAAATAACCCTGGTTAGCATTGCAACCAATGACATGTGGGCCCCGTGCTTAATTAAACCAGTTTTATAATTAAAACTTAAATAGTTAATTAGTTAGCCACTGCCAGATGGGGCCCACCCCCACTAACAAACCCTTCTAGTTTAAATTAAACCCTGTTAAATAACTCTGTCTATTACAGGTGGACCCCCCTTGGTCAGCTTGACCAGTCAACAGCTGACTATTGACTGCTGACTCAATAGTCTATAGGGGCCACTGTCAGCCTCTAACAACTCTGCTGGGTACACTTCAGAGTGCACTCATAGCAAATTGCTATTTAATTTTCAATTAGTAATAATTTCAAAAATGAATAAAACTTGGAAAAATCATATAAAATAAACCATAACTCGGATGAAAAAACTTTGTACATGAAAGTTGCTCAGAACGACGAGACGAATCCGAATACGCAGTCTGTTCATTCGCCACGCGTCCCTAGCATAGCGAACCTGCAACCTTCCCCCTCCGGCCCGTCAGTCCAAAAACGCAAAACACCGGGAATACTTTCCCGGATGTTTTCCCCCTTCGCCGGTATCGCCTGCTACTGCGTTAGGTCTCCCCTAGCACCGCGTATTGCCATGTTATGCTTTGTGTTGCTTTTGTTGCTCTGTTATTTATTGTGTTCCCCTCCGACACTTCTTTCCGGTAGACCCCGAGACCGTTGATGCTTCGGTGTTCGACTACGGCTACGCTTCTGAAGATTCCTTTCGTCTGCAGAGCAACCAGGCAAGCCCCCCCTTGATCACCAGATATCGCCTATTCCTTCTCTCTACTGCGTGCATTAGAGTAGTGTAGCATGTTACTGCTTTCGGTTAATCCTATTCTGCTGCATAGCCTGTCATTGTTGCTACAGTTGATACCCTTACCTGCAATCCTAAATGCTTAGCATAGGATGCTAGTATTCCATTAGTGGCCCTACATTCTTGTCCATCTGCCATGCTATTCTATCGGGCCGTGATCACTCGGGAGGTGATCACGGGTATATACTTACATACATATTATATGATACATGTGATGACTAAAGTCGGGTCGGCTCGTAGAGTACCCGCAAGTGATTCCGATGTGGGGACTGAAAGGACAGGTGGTTCCATCCCGGTAGTGGTGGGCCTGGGTTCCCGACGGCCCCCGGCTGTTACTTTGTGGCGGGGCCATAGGGCAGGTTGAGACCACCTAGGTGAGAGGTGGGCCTGGCCCTGGTCGGCGTCTGCGGTTACATCAATTAACACGCTTAATGAGATCTTGGTATTTGATCTGAGTTTGGCCAATGGCCTATACGCACTAACCAACTACGCGGGAATAGTTATGGGCACTCGACATCGTGGTATCAGCCGAAGCCTTCTTAACGTCAGCGACTGAGCGGCGCGCGCCGGGTTGGACCGCATAACGCAACTTCCTTTGTAATGGAGGTTCTAGGTCTGCTCACCGGCCGCGTTCGCAACGTGCAGGTGTGAATTGGGCGATGGGCCCAGACCCCTGCGCGCATAGGATTTAGACCGGCGTGCTGACCTCTTTGTTGTGCCTAGGTAGGGCTGCTACATGTTGATCTTCTAAGGCCACGCATGACCCAGGAAAGTGTGTCCGGCCAGAGGATCGAGCGTGTTGGCTAATGTGGTGCACCCCTGCAGGGAAGTTTATCTGTTCGAATAGCCGTGTTCCTCGGTAAAAGGACGACCCAGAGTTGTACCTTGACCTTATGACAACTAAAACCGGATATTTAATAAAACACACCCTTTCAAGTGCCACATACAACCTGGTGACCGCTCTCTAACAAGGTGACGAGGGGAGGATCGCTGGGTAGGATTATGCTATGCGATGATACTTGGTGAACTTACCATCTACTCTCTTCTACATGCTACAAGATGGAGGCTGCCAGAAGCGTAGTCTTCGATAGGACTAGCTATCCCCCTCTTATTCTGGCATTCTACGATTCAGTCCACCGATATTGCCCCTTTACACAGATACCCATGCATATGTAGTGTAGATCCTTGCTTGCGAGTACTTTGGATGAGTACTCATGGTTGCTTTGCTCCCTCTTTCCCTCTTCCTCTACTCGGACGTCGCAACCAGATGTTGGAGCCCAGGAGCCAGACGCCATCGTCAACGACGACCCCTACTACACCGAGGGTGCCTACTACTACGTTCAGGCCGCCGATGAGTAGGAGTAGTTTAGGAGGATCCCAGGCAGGAGGCCTGCACCTCTTTCGATCTGTATCCCAGATTGTGCTTGCCATCTTATGGCAATTTGTTTAACTTATGTCTGTACTCAGATATTGTTGCTTCCGCTAACTCGTCTATGATCGAGCACTTGTATTCGAGCCCTCGAGGCCCTTGGCTTGTATTATGAAGCTTGTATGACTTATTTTATTTTTAGAGTTGTGTTGTGATATCTTCCCGTGAGTCCCTGATCTTGATCGTACACGTTTACGTGTATTATTAGTGTACGATTGAATCGGGGGCGTCACAAGCATTGACCCCAAATATCAAAAGGTGTCCTTCTGAGGCACCACCTGTCCATCAAGGCTAACCTCCTCCTCCTCACACCTAGTAGTACTGAAACCACATATCATGTACTCGGTTTTAGTTCTACTAAGCCTAAACCCTTTCAATTCCAAGGTTTGTCTCCATAACTCTTAACTTCCTATTCAACCCCGTCCGACTATCGTCAACTAGCACCACATCATTTACAAAGAGCATACACCATGGGATATATCCTTGTATATCCCTTGTGACCCCATCCATCACCAAGGCAAAAAGATAAGGGCTCAAAGCTGACCCCTGATGTAGTCCTATCTTAATCGGGAAGTCATCACTGCCGACATCACTTGTTCGAACACTTGTCACAACATTATCGTACATGTCCTTGATGAGGGTAATGTACTTTGTTGGGACTTTGTGTTTCTCCAAGGCCCACCACATGACATTCCATGGTATCCTATCATAGGCCTTCTCCAAGTCAATGAACATCATATGCAAGTCCTTCTTTTGCTCCATGTATCTATCCATAAGTTGTCGTACCAAGAAAATGGCTTCCATGGTCGACCTCCCAGGCATGGAACCAAACCGTTTGAGATTTCCATTCCAGCAAAATTCCGTAGAAGTTGATTTGAGCGAAAATTTTAGGGTTAGGTTTGCACTGAACTGATCTCGGATAGACCGAATAGAAAGAATCAGACTCACCGGTTTGGCCTCTAGCCATTGTACATTGTTCATCTCGGTGTCAATGAGTGGTACAAATCGGTGGATCCCAGTCTAAAATCTCAGTAGAACGCTAGCATGTCGGAGAGACCGAAACACATTTCGGTTAGGCCGAGACTATGTGTCCAAGTCTCTGTAATTGCTTCAGTGCTACCGAGATGATCTACTCGGAATTTCTGAAATCATTTATGTGAAAACCTAAAACTAAAGTTTTAACTCAAAATTTTGTCAAAATGCTTGTGATGCTCATCTATTCCACTCTACCCACTCTACTCCACAGGTGCATGTGTTAGCATGTCAGACCTCAGTGACAGCCAAAACAGATCTGAAGAGCATAGTGTTGATCTTGATGCATGATCTAGTCCAGAGGAGAGTTACCATGAGGGAGAAAGGAGTTCTCCGAGCTTACCTCCTGCTACCCCCAGAACGAAGAAGAAAAAGAACTCAGATGATGAGGATGAGGACTTCCATGCATGTTGAGGAAGGGACCTCCAAGAGGAAGAAAACTGTTGTTGCTAAGGAGTATGGCACATCTGCTAACACTATAATCCATAACATCATTAAAACAAGCAAACTATGCAACGAAAATATAATTTGTCTAAAACAGAACAGTCTGTAACGACCTTAACAAACACTATTCTTCTGTAACTCCTAAAAAACCTAAAAAAAATTCAGACAACGTGCGAAATTTGTATATCAATGGTGTGTAAAAAACACAGAATTTTATCACGTTCCAGTGAATTATAATAATTCCAGTACTGGGTGTAAAAGTTCCTATTTTTTCACAAAATCAAGTCAACTATCAACCAAATCACCCCAAAGGCTTTACTTGGCACAAACACTAATTAAAACATAAAACACAATCATAACATTAGCATAATTTTGTCAACACATCAAAAATAAAAAAACAATAAGGAAAAATAAGATAACTGTTGGGTTGCCTCCCAACAAGCGTTATTTTTTATGCCCCTAGCTAGGCGTAAGGCATTGTTTCAAGTATTGTCATCTTTAGTTTTAATCCCATAGGTGTCCCTCATAATAGATTCATATGGTGGATTTATTCTCCATCTAGGGAAGTGTTCCATCCCTTTCTTTAATGGAAATTGGAATCTTATATTTCCTTCTTTCATAACAATAATAACACCTATGTTTCGTAGGAAAGGCCTACCAAGTACTATAGGACAAGACGGATTACATTCAATATCAAGCATAGTGAAATACATGGGCACATAATTTCTATTAGCACATATGAGCGCATCATTTATTCTACCCAATGGTTTCTTAATAGTTGAATCCGCTAAGTGTAAATTAAGGGAACATACATCCATATCAACAAGGACTGGCACATCACATAAAGGTTTTGGTCTATGTCACAGCCCTAGAAGTTGGTTGTAAATAGTTGCATAATCATGCATGCATCATGTGTAAATTCAAATGAATTTGAAATGGGGGATGATCAAACCCTAGCACCAAATCAAATCAAACACGTTCAACCTAAAAATATTTTCAATAAACGCAAAAATGACTTCATTAATGTTTGATAATTTTGGCAAGGGTTTTGATCCAAACAGAAAATATTGAACATTTTTTGGGAATTTTTTGGGCTTTGATTTAAATCACTAATGTAATTGAGTTGAAACCGATTCTTCTAGAATTTTTCTCGTTGTCATGTTGGATGGAGTTCTCGGAAGCAAGGATGTCAAGATCAACATGATGCAAGCAATCAATGTTCTTATGAAGTGCAGTTGGAGCGAGAAGATTGTGATAGTTTTGTGACCTCCTTTCTTCTTACCTCACGTCTTGAATCTCGGGACGAGATTCTTGTTTAGTGGGGGTGACTTGTCACAGCCCTAGAAGTTGGTTGTAAATAGTTTCATAATCATGCATGCATCATGTGTAAATTCAAATGAATTTGAAATGGGGGATGATCAAACCCTAGCACCAAATCAAATCAAACAAGTTCAACCTAAAAATATTTTCAATAAACCCAAAAATGCCTTCATTACTGTTTGATAATTTTGGCAAGGGTTTTGATCCAAACCAAAAATATTGAACATTTTTAGGGAATTATTTGGGCTTTGATTAGATTCTCAACTCAAATACATTAGTGATTTAAATCAAATCCCAAATAATTCCATGTTCAATATTTTTGGTTTGGATCAAAACGCTTGCCAAAATTATCAAACATTAATGAAGGTATTTTTGGGTTTATTGAAAATATTTTTAGGTTGAACTTGTTTGGTTTGATTTGGTGCTAGGGTTTGATCATCCCCCATTTCAAATTCATTTGAATTTACACATGATGCATGCATGATTATGCAACTATTTACAACCAACTTCTAGGGCTGTGACATTATAGTAGAAACGCTAGCACCTAGATCACATAAAGCATTACACTCATAATCTTTATCTTTACTTTAATAGTAGGTTCCCATTCATCATACAATTTCCTAGCTATAGAAACCTCCAATTCTAGCTTTTCTTCATGAGCTTTTATCATAGCTTCTATAATATGTTTAGTCAAAGCTTTATTTTATTCATAAACACTGGGTGAATTTATCATGGATTGAAGCAAGGAAATATATTCAACTAAAGAGCAACTATCATAGTTGAAGTCCTTGTAATCCAAAGTAGTGGGAAGACCACTAGTTAAAGTCTTGACATATCCAAACCCACTTTTATCATTTTTATCATTAAGATCATCACCCTTCGAACAATTGGGACGACTTCTAGCTAAAGTTGACTCATCTCCAATCCCTTTTCATCAAGTTTTATATTAATAAACAATGATTCAATAGGTGAGACACCAATCATTTTAATATCTTCATCATGATTATGGTAAAAACTGGTTGGAATAGCCTTTTCTAGAAATTCTCGCTTAGCTCTCAACCTTGCGGTTCTTTTTTTACTTTCATCAATGGAGACATAGATATATTTAATAGACTCATTAATAATGCTTGGGTGGATTTTTTTAATTTGAGAGTATCCACATCATGAGAAAATCTATCCATGTTTCTAGCCATCTCATCAACTTTATTCAATTTTTTTCTACCATGGCATTAAATATCATTTGAGAACTAATGAATTATCTAATGCTATTTTCAAGATCAATAGGTATCCTATTATTATTACAAGAATTTCCATAGGAATTGCCATAATTATTATTGGAGGAATTTCTAGGGTACGGTCTAGGATTAAAATTACCTCTATAAGCATTGTTGTTGAAGTTATTCCTAGAGACAAAATTCACATCAATAGCATCATTGTTTTGCTCAATCAAAGTAGATAATGGCACATCATTAGGATCAACATGAGCATTTTTTACTAGCAGTCATTTTCATAAGAGCATCCATTTTATCACTCAAAGTAGTAACTTCTTCAACAGAGATTACCTTCTTACCTGTTGGAGCTCGTTCGGTGTGCCATTGAGAGTAATTTTCCATTATATTATCAGGGAGTTCTGTAGATTCTCCTGATGTGATTCCCATAAAAGTACCTCATGCAGCAGAGTCTAGAAGATTTCTAGAAAAAAAGTTTAGTCTCGCATATCAATTTTGTATAATCATCCATAAGCTTAAACCATGGGTGGTAATCATTAATTTCATTCTCTCCCAAGATTTGCAACATGTTCATGCTCAAGTTGCTTAAAGTTCATAATTTGATTTCTAAGAGAAATAATCTTAGTGGGAGGAAAATACTTGGCAATAAAAGCATCCTTACACTTATCCCATGAATCAATACTATTTCGAGGAAAGGATGAAAACCAAGTTTTAGCACGATCTCTTAACGAGAAAATAAATAATTTCAACTTTATAATATCATTATCCACATATTTTTTCCTTTGCATATCACATAATTGAACGAAAGTATTACGATTAGATGCATCATCCTCATTAAGATTTCCAGAAAATTGTTTTTCCATAACAAGATTTAGTGTCGGTGTAATGAGAATCGGGGTCCCACTAACCTCTGAAGATGGACCATGACACTGCTCGGCAACGCCCGACAATCATTTCATCGGCAAGCACTACTACCGCACGGGGGGCGTCTCTCCCGCGGCATGGATCAACACTCGAGCAAACCAACTAGAAGATTCCCCAGAATGGCCTCCCCTGCCGGGTAGGCGAGTCTGGCAGTGTCGAGACCACGCCCGAGATCGATTCCAAGCTACTTCAGCAGGGTCTCTGGGGCCGCCAAGACAGACCCCGGCAAGCTTCGGATCGGCGAGCAAGTTCCTTGCCGCCCGCCAAGCCAGACCCCGGCAAGCTTCGGATCGGCGAGCAAGTTCCTTGCCGCCCGCCAAGCCAGACCCCGACAAGCCTCGTATCAGCAAGCAAATTCCTTGCCGCCCGGCAAGTATTGACCCGGCAAGCAAAGTTCCTTGCCGGTGCTCTATATCAATAATAGGCACGTCACTAGATAGATAAGGACTGCCTAGCCACGTATTCATCCACCACTCTAGAACTACCTCTATTGGAGTCTTCCCAAGCACGTGTCAAGATGGCATGGCTAGATGCTCAAGCGGTGGTGACTAGGCAGGCTACTTTCCTGGTGGTCGAATAGAAGCCATGCACCCAAGCGGTGCATTTAATTCACTCTCAGTGATAAGGATGATCACACTGTAGTACCTTTACACCTCTTGTATGCACTATACGCCACTGTTGGAGACCCCTTGGACATATAAAAGGAGGCCCAAGGAATAGCAGAAAAGGGGGGCTTCTGGCCGAGTTGATACGGGTAGCTACTGTGTACGGTTCATCACATAGCGCTCCTGGAGCCAGAGCTCAAGAACACTCAAATATACACCAAAGCAGGACTAGGGTATTACGCATCCTCGCGGCCGGAACCTAGGTAAACGATCTTTGTGCTAGCTCCTAGACCTGCTCTTTGCACGACCCCGCGCCCGCCAACCGTAGAAGGGATCCTAGTGATCCCATAGGTGTCGTTTCCACCGACATCTTTGGCGTGCTAGCTAGGGGGCGCAATTGTGAAAATCTGGTCTAGCAGTTAGCACGTCAGTTTCTTCAAGATCATCATCATCACCTTCCATGGCGCCCAAGAAAAAGGGCTCTATGACGATGAAGCTTTCCACGTCCAAGCTTCCTTCACCCACACCTGCGGATGGTGCGGGCGGCGCTAGCGCCGCGGATGGCGCGGCTGCTGCGGTAGGCACGACTGGCGCAGGCTGCGTGGTCGCCGTGCCCGCTGCAGCAAGAGCGGGCGATGGAGATGCTGGAGGTGTTCATCTTCCGCGACCCCCCGACCAAATTTCTTCACCAACAATGGCGTCTTCTTCGCCATCATCGCAATTCAGAGAAAGCTAAGTTCCAAAACATTAATTACACCCTGTTGCATAGTCTCATCCTTAATGATGTTTTTGCACATAACCTGTGCGCGAAGGAGCACTCTTGAGACAATCTGCGCTCCGGGTTGTTCGGGTCCGCCTAGCAACACCCGTGCAGCCACGTTTGTTCTTGGAGTGTGAAGCTCTCGAGAAGGCGGCGTCCTCGATAGGCTGCTAACTAGGATCCGTTCCTATGCACCATTGACTAGGACGTGCACAATCGACATGCATTCCGGCAAGTGTAGGGAATAGTTGTGCAAAAATTTAGTCATTTAAGGTAAAGACTTAACAAGTTTCTATTTATTTGAGATTTCTGCATAAACCTGAATGCCAAGGAACCTTCTCGGGGCTAGTTGCGCTCCATTTTGCCTCGAGTCCGCTCGGCAACTTTTGCAGCTGCGCTAGAACCAGGAGGGCAAACCTTTCCAGGAGGCGACATTCCCGAATAGCTGCTAAGGGCCCGTTCCCTCAACCGCTGCTGGCTGGATCGTATGCACCAGAAAGCATTCCAGCAGGCATAGGGGATATTTAGCAGAAGTAAAAATTTATAAGTGAGTTAAGTGCAATTCAGATGCTAATCAACTTGCCATATTAATACGCAGTTATGGCCCAGGGGCTGGCAACGCCCTTAGGACCAATCTTCTTGGTGTCAAGAATGACGTAGTTCTTCACCATAAGCCTTCCCGGCAATGATCTTGCCGGGAGGCGGTGTCAAGGATGACGAAGTTCTTCGCCATGAGCCTTCCCGGAAGTGTCGAGAACTCCAGAGTTCTCCACCGAAATCAGGCATCGAGAACGTCAAAGTTCTCTGCTGAAGATAAAAGCCTTCCTGGTGACAAGCTTGCCGGAAGCCGGCGTCGAGAACGTCAAAAGTCTCCACTGAAAATGTAAGACTTCCCGGCAACAGCCTTGCCGGGAGCAAGAAAGGAAACAAAACCACACTCTAGCATCAAGATCTGTAGAGTTCTCTGCCAGAAAATTTCCATGGAAGCAGACTCGGAGGCCGGCCAATGCCTCTAGGAGCAACTTTTTTGGGAAACGTGGTTAAACACTATCATGACCCATGCAAAAATTGGCCCCAACTCCAGCGTCGAGCTCTTAGAGATCTCCACTGAAGCTAGGCCCGGGGGCTATGTCGGTGTAATGAGAACCGGGGTCCCACTAACCTCTGAAGATGGACCATGACAGTGCTCGGCAACGCCCGACAATCATTTCTCCGGCAAGCACTACTACCGCATGGGGGGCGTCTCTCCCGCGGCATGGATCAACACTCGAGCAAACCAACCAGAAGATTCCCCAGAATGGCCTCCCCTACCGGGTAGGCGAGTCTGGCGGTGTCGAGACCACGCCCGAGATCGATTCCAAGCTACTTCAGCAGGGTCTCTGGGGCCGCCAAGCCAGACCCCGGCAAGCTTCGGATCGGCGAGCAAGTTCCTTGCCGCCCGCCAAGCCAGACCCCGGCAAGCTTCGGATCGGCGAGCAAGTTCCTTGCCGCCCGCCAAGCCAGACCCCGACAAGCCTCGTATCAGCAAGCAAATTCCTTGCCGCCCGGCAAGTATTGACCCGGCAAGCAAAGTTCCTTGCCGGTGCTCTATATCAATAATAGGCACGTCACTAGATAGATAAGGATTGCCTAGCCACGTATTCATCCACCACTCTAGAACTACCTCTATTGGAGTCTTCCCAAGCACGTGTCAAGATGGCATGGCTAGATGCTCAAGCGGTGGTGACTAGGCAGGCTACTTTCCTGGTGGTCGAATAGAAGCCATGCACCTAAGCGGTGCATTTAATTCACTCTCAGTGATAAGGATGATCACACTGTAGTAACTTTACACCTCTTGTATGCACTATACGCCACTGTTGGAGACCCCTTGGACATATAAAAGGAGGCCCAAGGCGTAGCAAAAAAGGGGGGCTTCTGGCCGAGTTGATACGGGTAGCTACTGTGTACGGTTCATCACATAGCGCTCCTGGAGCCAGAGCTCAAGAACACTCAAATATACACCAAAGCAGGACTAGGGTATTACGCATCCTCGTGTCCCGAACCTAGGTAAACGATCTTTGTGCTGGCTCCTAGACCTGCTATTTGCACGACCCCGCGCCCGCCAACCATAGAAGGGATCCTAGTGATCCCATAGGTGTCATTTCCACTGACATCTAGCAAAGCAACATGAATGTCATATGACTCCGCACTAGTGGCAGGAGGAGTAATTGTAGTAGTAATAAAATCATTACTATTATTATTTGAAAAATCACACAACTTGCTATTTTCTTGAGACATAACGACAAATGAGCAAACTAACAAAGTAAATATTTTTTTATTTTTTATTTTTATGAGAAGTGGGGGAGATGAAAACGAGAGGCAAATGCAAATAAAAAGGAGAGCAAGTAGATGATATTTTAGTGTAGGTACTTGATAGGTTTTGATGATGTCTCCCCCACAAAGGCGCCAGAAATTATTCCTGCTACTTGTGAGCCGCGTTGGGATTTTCCTGAAGAGGAGGGGAGATGCAGTACGATAGAGATAAGTATTTTTCTCAGTGAGAACCAAGGTTTATCTAACTAATAGGAGAATCGTGCAAAGCCTCGTGAACAACACATGTACGCAAAAGCAAATACTTGCACCCGACGCGAGCAAGAGGGCTGTCAATACCCTTGAACTCGTTACTTGCAAGGATCAAATCTTGTATAGGTAGATGGATAAATTGCAAAACAAAATAAAAGAAATAACATTGCTACGAATGTATTTTGGATTTATAATATGATAAAGCTAGACCCGGGGCCCATAGTTTTCACTTGAGGCTTCTCTCTCGAACACATAGCATACGGTGAGTGAACAAATGACTGTTGGGAAATTGATAGAAAAGCGCATAGTTATGACGATATTCAAGGCAATGATCATGTATATAGGCATCTCGTCCAAGACAAGTAGACCGACCCCTGCCTGCCTCTACTACCATTACTCCACCAATCTACCGGTATCCAGCATGCATCTATGGTATTAAGTTCATAAAAAATAGAGTAACTCCTTAAGCAAGATGACATGATGTAGAAAAAGTAAACCCAATCTGTCGGTGGAAACGACACCTATGGAATCACTGGGATCCCTTCTACGGTTGGCGGGCGCGGGGTTGTGCAAAGAGCGGGTCTAGGAGCCAGCACAAAGGTCGTTTTACCCAGGCTCGGGCCGCGAGGGTGCGTAATACCCTAGTCCTGCTTTGGTGTATATTTGAGTGTTCTTGAATTCTCGAACTAGCTACGGTGTGTGCGTAGTCCAAAATATCCGAATCCTTCTCTAGTATGCCTCGGGCCTCCTTTTATAGTCAAAAGGGGTCGCCACAGTGGCATACAGGAGGTGGAAAGGTATACAGTGTACAAGCTTATCGCCTGTCATTACGGGACAAGGCGCACTAAATGCGCTTCTTAGGTGTCCCATTGCTTTATTGGGGACGGCAACGAGGCCCGTCCCGTCCGTCGCCGCCCCGTCTCGCTCCGACACGCGTCCAGGCCAACGAGGCATGCGGCGCCACATAGGCTGCAGACTGCTGAGATGGCGTGGTGGTAGGGTCTTCATGAAGATCTGCATGCCACCACGTAGGTGTTTGCTGAGTTGGCCCAGAAGCCGCACGTCGCCACGCAGGTGCCTGCCCAGCTGGTTGGCCTGGCAGCTGTATAAGAATGGCGGTGGAGTCTTGGCAGACGTGGGCCTGGCTGTGGCCCCGCAGGTGTCCTCGGCAAGGGTCTTGTCGGGGCCCCGGCAAGGGTCTTGCCGTGGCATCGCGGTCGTCTCCGGCAAAGGATTTGCCGGGGGTCTCGTGGATTTCCTCGGCAAGGATCTTGCCGAGGATCGTCGTCTTCTGGTCCTCATCTGATCTTGTGTGCTTATGATCTTGACAAAGATCTGCATGCCACCATGGAGGTGCCTCCCGAGCCTCGGTTCCAAAGTGGTTAATGGTATGGAACCTTTGGGCTCAAGGGTGGCGCGCCCTGCTGGTGTTGGGCAAGTTGCCCCAGTAAGGCTCTTGCCAGGGGTGCGGGGCCGCCCCGGCAAGGGTCTTGCCCGGGGAGTCCACCTCGCCCTCTTGCCCTTTGTGTCTCTGGTCTTGGCATTGCTTTGCCCGTCTTGTGCCTTTGGCTTCCCTCCTCTGCCCTACTAAGTGTGGCCGCAGGTGCGGCTTTGACTGCCCGTGCACAAGTAGAGGGGTAAAAAGGAGAGACCCTACTTTTGTACACCGACAGGAGCCCCCGGGCCTGGGCCACACATAAGCGCAACACGTTGTTGGGCCAGGCCCAGAACGGTGTGCGGGCACAAGGGGCGGAGTTTTACTGCGGTAATTCCTTCGTTCGCTGCGGTTCCCCACGACCCATGTTGAATGCACGACGTGGAGGGTCGTGCGTGACATGGGGGTCACGCATGGGATGGTAGCTACTCTCATGCGTCACATCTTGGTAAAGAGGCGGCTCGCGCCTTCCCCATAAAAAGAGGAAAACGCAGGGGCGCGACTCATTACTGAGTGGACTCGGGTCGTGGCCTTCGAGGCGCCCATGCCCTACGATCACGGGGTGGAAAAGGGTCGCCTCACTCGTCCCCTCGATTTCTGTTCACTCACCACGTGTCCCCCATGCCTTGAAGATGGTAGGCGGCGGGTGCGGGGGGCACGGGCCTTAAATGACAAGGCGGGAAATCGGGCCGCCACTGATTGGAGCAGCGGGTCGGTCTCGGTTCCCTGCGCTGCTGATGTCCGGATTGGTTGAGTGAGGCGGCCGAGCCCCGACCCCGCCCCTTTATAAGAAGGGGAGGGGTGGCACCCCTCAGTCTTTCATCATCCGCCTCCTTCCACCTTGGCTCCTTTCTTTCTTCTGCTATGGCGAGAGGGCACGCCGGTGCTTCGACGGTGGCGATGAGGGTCTCCGCTCGACAGCACGCCCCTCCTTCCCAAGAGCTCGTGGCGGCAGAGCCGGCTACGAGAGGAAGGGGGGCGAGGCCGAGGTCGCCATGGCGCTCGGGGAAGAGGAGGACGGGGCGGCGCACCGGCCTCGCCTCCGCCGGCGGTCCCTCCCCCAATGGAGGGCCACGTCGGGGACCAGCCCCGCGAGTTCTTCATCAGGCTGCACCGGCCCGTGCGTCGCCGTCTTCCTGTCCCCGCTCCATTCACTCGGTAGATGCAGCTCGACCTACCACAGACTCCGAGGTTGCATATGAGGGGCTACGGGAATGGCGGTACGCGGGTTGATGTTGACTTCCCCGCCCATCACGTCATGTATCTTCGTCACGGATGGAAGACCTTCGCTCGTATCCATAGCCTGACAGAGGGGCTCGTTCTCTATTTCAAATTAATGGAGAACGGCCTGCTCTCTGTCAACGTCTTTGGGGACTTTGGAACTCGCCTAAAGTGTTGCGTGGAGAGCTCCTCCGACGATGAAGACTCCTCCTCAAGCGGGAGTGACGAGGAGGACAGCGACAGCGACGACGAGGGCTTCAAGCGGGGGAACACCGACTCCGACTGACCGCGTCGCCCCTCCCTTGGCCATGCGCCCTGCCGAGGGCCTTCCTCGTCAAGGTCTCCATCGGCGCGTTCCCCATCGCCCCCTTTTTGCTTTCACCTGTCGCACCTGGGAGGAAAAGCGCAGGAACGGGGATCATGGGGCACTTATCTTTTTTTAGTTTGTAAGCCTACGGGCCTTAGTAGAATTTAGACCTTGTAACCCCCTCGCTCGTGTATATGTTCCGTATGAATTGTAATTGTTAACAACGTATGAATGAAAAGAAGGGTGTTTGTCGGGCTTCTTCTGCGCGTGGGCGGGGGCCACACCAAGGAGCGAGTCCTTGTTATCTTAAGACAAACATTGCAACCCGGCAACAGTCCTTGCCGTCCTCCTGCTCTATAGCTCGATTACACTCACGCCCATGGCGGAGGTAGGGGCAAAGCAGGATTGGGCCCTTCGCCCGCTCCCTTCCCACCGTGCTACGACCAAGTCCTGGTCCAAAGTAAGGTTTTTTGGACATGGGAAAGAGGGAGCATGATGGTATAAGAGTGAGCGAAGTATTGTACGTTCAAGTTTCATACGGAAGTAGGGAGTGGGGAATGAAAAACTTATCTGATGTTGCAGCCCCCTGGCAGTCTTAGCTTCCCTCGGTCGGACCTTTGGATCCGCAGCCCCTGGCAACCTTGGCTTGCCGGGGTCGGGGCGCCGGCCTGTTCTCTTTCCTCCAACAGCTCAGCAGAAATGTCCATGCACCCTGCGAACCTAAAAGGACAGGAAGGAACAGAGATATGCACACTCGACCTCTATGTTAGGGGTTAGTCGCTGCTAACCACTATCAACCCTAACCGAGGGAGAGACTCAACCTAGCATGCATGCTAAAACTTAGGGCGCCAGCGCTTCATTTAATTTTGCTCAGGGTCTGTGCTTGGCTTTGTACAAAGGGTTACATGCCTCGCCGACAAGGCTTGTACAAAAGGTGGTCTGCCGGGGAACCCGACAACCGCGCCTTATGGGTAAAACTTGCGAAGATGTTCGATGTTCCAGGAGTCGCTCACTGGAATAGCATCTTCGGTCTCCACGCGGACTACGCCGGGCCTAGTGACTCGTATTACCCAATAAGGGCCTTCCCACTTCGGCATCAACTTGTTGGAATTCTTGGCCGATTGAACGCGCTGAAGAACGAGGTCGCCTTCCTCAAAGCTTCGGGCATGAACCTTGCGGCTATGATAGCGGCGCAAGGCTTGCTGGTAGCGCGCTGCTCTCACAGCCGCCCGAAGACGATCTTCCTCAAGGAGCATTGCGTCATCTTGCCGCAATTGCTCTTGCTCAAGCTCATCATAAGTGAGTACTCGAGGTGACCCGTACATGAGTTCCGCGGGGAGAATTGCTTCTGCCCCGTAAACGAGGGAAAAAGGTGTCTGGCCGGTGGCTCCATTTGGTGTCATTCTGATTGACCAAAGAACCGCCGGCAATTCATCAATCCAGCATCGTCCGCACCTGCGTAGCCTGTCAAAAGTCCTTGTCCGGAGGCCTCGCAATACTACCGCATTTTCCCTCTCAGCCTGGCTGTTGCTTCGTGGATGTGCAACAGAAGCAAAACAGACCTTGTTGCCGAGGTCCTGGATGTACTGCATGAAGGCGTGGCTTGTGAACTGTGTGCCGTTGTCGGTGATGACTCTATTTGGCACACCAAAATGGCAGACTAGCCCCTTTAAGAATTTGACGGCTGATTGTGCTGTCACCTTTCTCACTGGCTCCACCTCTGGCCAGTTTGTGAACTTGTCGATTGCAACGTACAAGTACTCAAAGCCCCCGACAACACGGGGAAAGGGCCCCAGTATGTCGAGCCCCCAGACCGAGAATGGCCAGGAAAGAGGGATTGTTTGGAGAGCTTGAGCTGCACTACAAAAAAATACACTTCCGTGATGATACGTGTTTGTCACAGTAGGTCGCGTTTTCTGTCATGCATGTACATCCATGACAAATTTATGACAGAATCAAGATAGTCATACCTGTGCTGTCGTAGAAGTGTTCCATGACATTGCCAAAATTATCATCACGAAAGTGTCCACTTCCATGACGATAAATCGCGCGTCACAGAAGTGCTTTCGTCAAGGGTGACCGACACGTGGCATCCACCATAACGGAACGCCGTTAAGCTATCGGGTCGGATTTTGGATCCGATAACCCGTTAACAGCCACGACCAATGCCGATTTTCCACGTGTAAAATTCTCATTGGCTGACGGATCCACGCGTCAGCTCCGCGTTGGCACAGGTGTCACTCATCCAACGGTCGAGATGGGCCTATGATATGTTGACACGTGGACCGGCCCAAAAGTGGCCCACAAAGTTTAAATGGGCCGGCCGAAGGCCCATAAGATTTAGCGGACCATAATGGGCCGGCCCAGCTAAAGGCCCACAAAATTTAGCGGACCATAATGGGCCGGCCCAGCTAAACGCCCACACGATTTTGCAGACCATAATGGGCCGGCCCAGCTAAAGGCCCACAAGATTTTGCGGACCACAATGGGCCGGCCCAGCTAAAGGCCCACAAGATTCTGCAGACCATAATGGGCCGGCCCAGCTAAAGGCCCAACATTCTCTGTCAAATCGGCCCGTCAACAGCCTGTCCTAAACTTGTCATCAACGTGGCCCATGGTCACTTCTGGCCCGTTAACAGTCCGCTAAGTAATTGGGCCGAATTACGGCCCGGTGTATTTCCGGCCTGTTAAAGGTCCGGCTTCATTTGGGCCCATTTACAGGCCATCAAAACTTTCGCCCATAAACGACCATGAAGGATTTGGGTCATATTCGGCCATGTCTAACATTCGGCCTGTTAGAGGCCCACTATAGCTTTGGGCCACTTTCGGCATGTTGTCATTTTCGGCCTGTTAACGCCGGATGTAAACCATGGGCCATATGTGGCCCAACGTCATATCGGGCCCATTAACGGCCCATATAAAACTAACGATAATCTAGCCCGGCCGAAGTTCCGGCCTGTTAAAGGCCCGTGTATTAGGTCGGCGCATTTACGGCCCGTCCAAATTTCGTCCTGTCAAAGATCCGCATCGTAAATGGGCCACCATTTCGGCCTGCTAAGTCCAGTGGGTTATTTGGCACAATCAGGGCCCAATCTCACTTTTGGTCTATTAAAGGCCCATGTTTTTATGGGCTCGAGATATTTACACTTGTAAATGGCCTATTTTTACTGAGGGCCCAAATAATGTTTAGGCCTGTTAAAGGCCCACTATGGGCACAGGCCTACCAGAAAAATATGAAAGCTTATGCTGATTTAGGCCCAGATATTTTTAGTGGGCTACATGCCAATTTCGGCCCGTAATCGTTTTTAGCCCAATTGGAATGGGCCCGACGAATGTTGGCATGTTGGGCTCCTACGAAGCTTTCGGCCGAATACATTACTAAGATAAACCTACACTATACAAAAATAGCGTCGTAATTACTGCAGCCTGAGGCAGCATCATAAAGGTTGTACCACAACAAAATAAATTCCAACCATACAACAAAAGGCCTGTTGGCATAAAGTTTACAGTCCTTCCAGATAAAAGCACCATCAGATGTAAAGAAGCACATATCATTTGACCTGAGTGCTAATGTTTCAGGCCGTAGAATCTGATGGAGCAGCACGATCTCCACCTTTTTTCCGCCATTGCTCTTGAACAACGAAGCGAATGTCTCATAGTCTGGTTTCAAAACCATTCATATCTTGACGACATTTCTCAACCACTATTCTTGTTTCCGAAACAACGACCATTAGGGATTGGACTTGTGTCTGGAGCGCAGATATATCACTCTGTCTAGCAGGAAGATTTTGTTCAGTAGGCGATTTGGACGAGGTTACCTTGACAACCAACCCATAATTACGCAGGAAGGTGCTTTTTGCACTGTTAGTGGAGAGATACTGACGCACTACAGCAAGAGGTGACATTATGCCTGTAGTAGCCTCGTCACCTTCAGGTGGTTGTGGTTGTTCAATCATTTGTTCCATAGCTTCCTGAAAGTTCGAACTTGTAGATTAGTGTACCAGATAAGTTACTAATGAGACAAAACAAACAAAGTAGGTTAAACGTTTATACATAACTTATTTTGGTGAACTACTGTAATACATTAGCATGTATTGTAGTGCCAACTACATAATAAAATCACTTTCGGAACATATGTCCATGTAGCATGCCTACTGTATTGTCTATTTCCTCACATTCTTTGACATCTAAGGATAAAGAGACATGGTTTAAAGTAGGATGAACATAGTATGACATCATTCATATCATGGGCAAACAGATATAAAACAAACAAGCTATTTTATCATTGTGTGCGCACGTGAACATAACAACTAGATTACAGATCAAGACCAAAAGAATATCCTTCATCTCTTTTAAACCATGTAAGGTGAAATGATACGTTAAGACAACTATGAATAAAAGTGAACAGAGTAACTGGCATTGGCTGCACCAAGTAGTTAAATGAACACATCACAGTACTAATCAGTTCAAGGCAGGAGGAGTAAGGACTTACAACAACGGCTTGAACTGGTGTGCTCATGCCCTTCATCTTGCCGGTGTGGCAATCCTTGAAGATTTGCACTGCATTCGGTTCAGGTTCTTTTTGGTCCGCACGGGCTTTCCTCTGTATTTGGAACAAGTCAATATAGATACGATAATATGGCACACAAAAAAGAAGGAAGTAGCAGCTATTTACAAGAGCCTCGTAGTGTGCAATATAGCTACGAGATCCTGTTGTCTGTTGGAATTTCACTTTAGAACGGTTGGTTTTGTTCTTCAAACAGTTAGCCTAGAAGAAGATACACTTGTAAGGCACATACATAAATACAAGTTCAATATGTGGTCTGATCAAATACATATAGCCTACCTGATACTTTGGATCAGACTAGTGTTTAACGAGGGTTGTCCAGTCTTCATCTGTAATATATTCCACTGGAGATGTTTGGGCGATTTCATTGTTAGCCTTGCCTTCAAAGTGAGATTTTCTAAGGTGGTACCGATACTGTCGTAGAGCAGACTGAAAAACATGAGTGCATGCTTGTTTAGTTGCATCATCTTTCGGATCCAACTTGAACCTCATCTGTTGAAAAAAGAATGTGAGTCTTATTAGGAGGAAGCTAGAAAGTATGGGACAGAGCAAGACAATATTACTAATTGCGATGGATAACATTACTTACGGATAAATGGTCAAGGAAGGTGTTAAACTGGGTATTGTCTTTCTCATTCCTGTACTGGATCCACGTTGGGAGGATACGTGCCTGACACCTAACGGCAACGGCTGCCTCTGATACTAACTTGGCTGACTCTGTAGCATCACGTGGCCTTTTTAAACCTGCCTCAAAATGGATCTCCATTCTTCCTCCTTTAGATTTTGTTAATCTATCAAGCATTATCCCTGATGTCTGTTTCCGCTTGCGCCGTGGTGCTAGTTCAACAACGAATATGGAAAGTGTTAGTGTACATGAAACTGTGAGAGTACATATAAAGGAGCATGCAACTGCAACTTGACTCGGTCAGGTACTGTCTTGGTGTTGATGCTCATGAGGTTCATCTGAGCTTGCCAAGTCCTGTTGTGTCAGCAGTGCTTCGGAAGTAGTGTTAGGTGTGAAGGCAGCTTGGGAACTGGCCAGTTCCGAAGCAAACGAACGAGTAACTGGTTGAGATGCTGGTACAGTTGAAGCGGATGCTGTAGCTGGTGGAGCAGGTGATACTGTGTTTGTAGATTTAGCCGGTGGACTTGGACCTTCTACTGCACTATAAGTACCAGCAGAATCTCGACGACAGAACCTTTTCCGTTTCACCCAACGAGTAACATCACTCCCTACTATATTATTTTCCTTGCTCTTTTTTTACTTTGCCATGTCAAGCTGTACCCACAACACAAAAGCATAAAATCACTCTTCAGAACTCATTGATGCATGATACAAACAAGCAATACTTTGATGTAAGACAACCGTATGAGGATGGAATATGTAAGAAAAACAGGACGGCATGACATATTCACAGCTACGATGTGCAAACTAAGCAGAAGGATTTTCAAGAAAATAGAAGTAATGCAAGCTAGACACCATATGAAAGATGCAACCAATATTACTCTGCCAAGTTAAAAGTGTCTTGTCATAAGTGCAATTCGAAAAATTAGAAGCAGTACAACATAGAAATCAATGCAAGATGCAACCACTATCAAACTGCCATGTTAAAAGCGTCCAATCATGAGTGACTGATGCGGGATACACAATAGCAGTACTTTGATGTAAGAACATGGTATGATAGATAGATGCAGTGTATTCTAGACACAGAAAGCCATGTCATATGCACATGTATAACATATGAACTCAGCACGTGCAACTTAATCAAAACAAAAGAAATACAGGCTAGACAACATATGCAACATGAAACCAATTATCACACTGCCAACTTAGAGCAAGCACCTGCGATGGTGGAGTATGGGAGATGAACTCATCATGTAGACTTGGGACTTCAACTTCATTAGCAGTAGCAGTGGCAAATCTAGAGAGTCTCTGTTTGCGTCGGTCCGGAGGACCACCAACATCCCCTAACTTACTATTTTCCTTCCTATTTTCTGATATTGCCTTATGAAGTCAAAACCACAAGAAGATGAATAAAATTAGCTCTGCATAACTGGTTGATGCATGATACAGACGAACACTACTTTGATGTAAGGCAAGCGCAGGATAGGAGGATGGAATATATACAAAAAAAGACAGCGTTTCATATTCACACGTACGATAGGAGGATGGAATATGTATGAAAAAACAGTAAGCGGAAGGCATTTCAACAAAATTAGAAGAAATGAAAGCTAGGCACCATATGAACATGCAACCAATATCACTCTATTAGGTAAAAAGTGTCTTGTCGTAAGTGCCATTTCAAGAAATTAGAAGCAGTACAAGCTAGAAGACAATGCAAGATGCAACCTACATCACAGTCCCAAGTTAAATGTGTCTTATGGGTAAGTGATCGTTGCAGGTATAAGTTGTAAGCTACGAAGATGCAATTCAACATAATCAGAAGTAATACAAACTAGACATCATACGGAAAACGCAACCACGTATAACAGTTCCAAGTAAGAGCAAGCACCTGTGATGGTGGAGTAGGGGAGATGTGCTCATCATGTACACATATGTTCTAGAAACAGGAACACGTGTCATATTCACAGGCATTATGTGTAAAGTAAGCAGATGCAATTCAAGTTAGAAGCAATACAAGCTAGAAATCATACGCAACATGCAACCACATATAATAGTGTCAAGTTAGACCAAGCACCTGTGATGGTGGAGTAGGGGAGATGTGCTCATCATCTACACAGCTACGTTGACTGTCCAGCCTTGTGTTGTCTTGCGAATCTTGTTGGGAGGATGGCGGAGTAGAATCTGTAGAGACCCCCTGTTTGAGTTGCTCCGAAGGACCACCATCATCCACCGCCGGACTAATTTCCTTCAGCTGTAATGATTTTGCATTGTGAAGTCAAACCTATAAGAAAAAGGAATAAAATTCGCTCTTCAGAACTCATTCATGCATGATACTGATGAACACTACTCGGATGAAAGGCAAACACATGATGCGAGGATGGAATATGTATGAAAAACAGGATGGTGTGACATATTCACACCTATGATGTGGTAACTAAGCAGAAGGCATTTCAACAAATTAGAAGCACTACAAGCTAGACACCATATGAAAGATGCAACCAATATCACTCTGCCAAGTTCAAACTATATGGCGTTTCAACAAATTAGAAGCAGTACATGCTAGAAATCATATGCAAGACACAACCAATATCACAGTGGTGACTTAAAGGTGCCTTATCATAAGTGACTGATGCGGGATATGCAAGAATAGTAGTCTGATGTAGAAACAGGAACACATGTCATATTCACAGGCATTATGTGTAAAGTAAGCAGATGCAATTCAACAAAGTTAGAAGCAATACAAGCTAGACATCATACGCAACATGCAACCACATATAATAGTGCCAAGTTAGAGCAAGCACCTATGATGGTGGAGTAGGGGAGATGTGCTCATCATCTACACAGCTACGTTGACTATCTAGCCTTGCGTTGTCTTGCGAATCTTGTTGGGTGGATGGCGGAGTAGAATCTGTAGAGAACCTCTGTTTCAGTTGCTCGGAAGGACCACCATCATCCAATGCCTTGCCAATTTCCTTCAGCTTTATTGATTTTGCATTGTGAGGTCATACCGACAAGAAAAAGGAATATCATTCGCTCTTCAGAACTCATTCATGCATGATACTGACGAACACTACTCTGATGAAAGGCAAAGTCATGATACGAGGATGGAATATGTACGAAAAAATGGACGGCTTGACATATTCACACCTATGATGTGGTAACTAAGAAGACGGCACTTCAACAAATTAGAAACACTGCAAGACACCCATAGTGAAGGTGCAATCAATATCACTCTGCCAAGTTAAAACTGTCTCGGCATAGGTGGCGTTCATCAAACTAGAAGCAATACATGCTAAAAATCATATTCAAGACGCAAACCAATATCACACTGCCAACTTAAAGGTGTCCCATCATAAGTGACTGATGCAGGATACACAAGAAGAGTAGTTTCATGTAAGAACATGGTGTGATAGACAGATATAGTATGTACCAAAAACAGGAAAGCGTGTCATATTCACATGTATCATGTGTAAGCTAAGCAGATGCAGTTTACACTAATTAGGAGCAATACGAGCTAGACACCATATGCAACATGCAACCAGATATCACACTGCCAAGTTAGAGCAAGCACCTTGGATGGTGGAGTAGGGGAGCAGAGACTTGGACCTTGTAATGCACTATCAGTACAAGGAGAATCGGTACAGATGCTCCGTTTACGTTGCTGCAGAGGACCACCATCATCGCCTTCCTTACTCTTTTCCTTCCTCTTTCTTGATTTTGCCTTGTCAAGTCAAACCCACAAGAAAAAGGAATAAAATTTGCTCTTCAGAACTCATTGATGCATGATACTGACGAACACTACTTTCATGTAAGGCAGCCGCATGATAGGAGGATGGAATATGTATGAAAAACAGGACGGCGTGACATATTGACATGTATGATGTATAAAGTGTAAACTAAGCACAAGGTGCTTGAACTTGTTAGAATCGATGCAAGCTAGAAACCATATGAAAGATGAAACCAATATCACTCTGCCAAATTAAAAGGGTGCCCTAACAAATGTATTTTACCAAATTAGAAGCAATACATGGCAACAGGCTAGAAATAATATGCAATATGCAAAGAATAAAGGTGACTCATCGTAAGTGATTGATGCAGGATACAGAAGAGAGGTAGTTTCATGTAAGAATAAGGTTAACACATAGATGTAGTGTGTACCAAAAATAGGAAGGCATGTCATATTCACAGGTATAGTGTGTAAACTAAGCAGATGCAATTTACCCTAATTAGAAGCATTACAAGCTAGACACCGTATGCAACATGCAACCACATATCAGACTGCGAAGTTAGAGCAAGCACCTGTGATGGTGGTGTAGGGGAAGTGCGGTCTTCAGGTACAGAGCTACGTTCAATATCTTCATTTAGGCTTGCTGTTTCTTGAGAATCATGTGGAGAGGATGAAATTGCATTCTTTATAAGAGTATTGAGTCTCATATTAACCCACGCGCGTGACTGTCTCATCATAAGCGATAGACGCAGGATACACAAGAACAGTAGTTTGATGTAAGAACATGGTGTGATGGGCAGATGTAGTATGTACCAAAAACAGGAAGGCGTGTCATATTCACATGTATAATGTGTAAGCTAAGGAGATGCAATTTAACAAATTAGGAGCATTGATGAGGGATACACAAGAAAAGTAGTTTGATGTAAGAACATGGTTAATAGAAAGACATAGTATGTACCAAAAACAGGAAGGCATGTCATATTCACAGGTATAATGTGTTAACTAAACAGATGCAATTTACCCTAATTAGAAGCATTACAAGGTAGACACCATATGCAACATGCAACCACATATCACACTGCCAAGTAAGAGCAAGCACATGCGATGGTGATGTGGGGGGAATTGCGGTGATCAACTAGAGAGCTACGTTGACTATCTTCATTTAGCCTTGCTGTTTCTTGAGAATCATGTGGGGAGGATGACACTGCACTCTTTAAACGAGTAGGGCGTCTCACAGTAACCCACTCGGGTGACTGTCTCATCATAAGTGATTGACGAGGGATACAAAAGAGCATTAGTTTGATGTACGAACATGGTTAATAGACATATGTAGTATGTATCAAAAACAGGAAGGCATGTCATTATCAAAGGTATAATGTGTAAAGTAAGCAGATGCAATTTAACCAAATTGGAAGCAATACAAGCTAGACACCATATGCAACATGCAACCACATTTGACAGCGCGAAGTTAAAGCAAGCACATGGGATGGTTGTGTGTGGCAATTGAGATCATCAACTGCAGAGCTACGTTTACTGTCTCCAACTGCTGACACTGCACCCATTAGAGCGCTAAAACGCTTAGTGCTTATCTTCGAATTACACTGGAGCGACTTCTGTCTTTTCTTTTCTGCATTCATCAACACTGCGTCAGAGTCTGAAATACCCTTGCATAAAAAAACAATAGTGTGAGTATGGGTGAAGTGTGTGCACAATTAGTACAGTGTAAAGGTAGCAGATAGCAGGTCGGTGAGAAATAAATGACGGGAGACATATGATAGCTCTACAACATGCATGGCACACTAAATTACTACAGGATTCTATGAAAATAACAGTCGACTGAAAGCAAATAGGTCAGTCCATTTTTTCTGCACTGTCCGTTGTACAAAGAACGGGCAGATCACCTTCATCTACCTCCAGCCAGTCAGTGTTGATGATCTTCCTCGAAATGCCAGCGACCACCGGTCCAGTATTCCTCCCCTGCCTGCGCCCTCCCGTCGACCTCACCGCACCGCTGTGCTTGGCACCGCCCCCCCGGCCATCCATTCAAGCCCCGCCGACCTCCAGATCGGGCGCAAGCAGCTCCTGCACCCCACACCCCTATGATAGACACCGATGCGCCGCTTCCCCGGGGAACAGGCGGACTAGGTGCTCCGCGCGCCTAAGCGGGTGCTGCTTCTTTTATTGCGGTTTGACTGACCCTGAATTGAAATACAGGCAGGCTACTGACCTCTAGCAAAGGTAAAATAGTAAAAGGGAGGAAACCTTGTGTATTTAGTATCACGAAGAAGATGCAGTAAGAAGCGCTCAACTAGTTTCTTTCGTGGGATGAATACAGTGTGAGCGGAGACGTAAGATTTGCACGAATAAGGGAAGAGGAGTACCTCTTTCTGCTGGCAGTGCTGTGTCCTCCTTCTGTTTTTCCGACGATCTTCTTGTTGTTCGCCGGAAACCAGAAGTTGTGGAGGACGGTGCAGCCTTGGACGAACCCATGGCCAAGATGTTGAGTGTGGTGCAGTGGCCGTCTGTCGGCGGCGGGGAAGCAGATCCGAGGCGGCGAACGACGGCGTAGCGAGAACAGCTCTGGTGCGGTGGACGGTTGCGACAGTGGAGGCGCAGCAGTGAGGCATAGGACGGCATGGTCGGAGTGGTTCTGGTACGGCGCACGTCGGCGTAGGCGTCGTGGAGGCAGCTCTGCCTCGGCTTCAGCTGCTAAGTCCTTGAGGGCGTTGCGGTTGCGGTTGCGTTGGACGACGACGTCGGGGTACCGGCTCCGGTGTGATGGAGGAGGGCGGCAGTGGATTGGCCGCTATGGGGTGGAGGACGGAGGAGGCTGGGGTTTCACGGCTGGTGGAGAGGGCATTTTCGCGCCCACGGAGTATGAATGGGGAAACGGGGGGAGGCGGGGAACTAAGGGGGAACAATGTTTCGGTTTGAGACGCGCTTGTTTGAAATTTGGGGAAAGTTACAAACTTTGCCCCCATCTAAAATTTCGGACATATTGCAGGTTGGGGGTAGGACAGTCATGTCAGGTGTCCCAAATGTGGTCGGGATAGATTTCGGCCGAGCGCATGAGTAGGCACCCACGACGTATGAATGCTTCTCGGAGGCGGTTGAGACTGGCGTCTTGGTGAAGTTACAAACCTACCCCGGTTTAGACCTTTGGACATCGGGCCGATAGGCTACACGCGCCAGAGTCAGGACAGTAATTTCCTACCACCAAAACATTAGTATCGCGCGGTTTCGGGTGACCAGAGGCCTATTTGGCGCTTCGTTCAATATTTGGGAGCAGAAGCATTAACGTTTTCGGTTCTCTTGAATTGAACTTTCAGGATTTGTCAAACTTCACAAATCTTTACTCTTGAAAATCCTAAAGCTACGATTATTTTGGAATGGAGGGGGTACATTTGAATATACATTGTACACGAGTATATATTAAAAAATATGCAACTTACCTCAGGTCATGCATGGTTCCAGATATAATCTCCTTGGTTGGAAAAAAAAAGTTAGATATGCGTATGAATATATATAGCATGTTCAAACTCACAACAAAGATTGATGCCCCCTTTTACATCTGATTTACAAATGCCATTATCTCGGGTTCAAATAGATGAATGCACTTCCTATGAATTCGAATCTTCAAAACCCCCTTTATGTTGAATTTGACATGTATTCTATTTCGTAGCTAGCAATTTGGAATGTATCCATGCAAGTGACAAATGTATAAAGTGCTTCACACTAACAACATGGAGTGCACTAATTAATGTTTATATATGAATTGCAAAAGCATCCATTGCCTATATTTCAAACCGCTCTCCTTCTATGGATCGATAATATGAAATAAACACATGCACATGCTAGAATTCAATAGAGTATGGCTGTCTGATAGACCGATTTTCGTCCATACGCAATTTGCAAAATTCATGATCTCATCCAAAAATAATAATGCCATTTATATTTTCATTTAATGCGTAGAACGCCTTTTACACGTAGATGCACTATGCCTCGCCCCGTTCTCACAAACGCGTTATATATCTCTCTATCTAACGCATAAGTGCACACACTTTATATGCATCGGCATTTCTCTTTCACACATGCTCACAATCTCTCTCAGGGTGTCGGGGTGTCTCACGCACATGCTCTCTCTGTTTCTCTCTCTCTCTTTCTGACTACTATGTACCACTCTTTTCACTAATCTCAGTTGGAAAACACTATTTCTCTCACATGCATATATACACATGCACGGTCTTTACTAGCCCTCTATACGCACATATATGTGCCTACGTGTCTCCCGCACGCACATTATCTTTAGGCCTCACTCGCACACATTGCCCCCCGACACACCTCTCTCTTAGTAGTTGGCCGATATGATTTCATCATATCATTCGGTAGGATACCCCTGGCTGTTAGGCTGGATGGTAATACGAGGCAAAGTTTTACCCTAGTTCGGATCAGACCTTGCAGTTGAAGAAAGAGCCTTCTCCTGGTACTGTATATTAGTGATAGGGGTGTGTACAAAGTACACGTGAATACCAGGCATTGTGCATGTGTGTATACTATCAACGAACTAGCCCCCAAGCTTGTATAACATACTAAGGGCCTAGGGTTACAAATCATATATAGTCGGCTTATCACCAGTGGGGATAGAGTCCTCCGCGACTCTGGTAGCTTCGTGTTGTACGCCGAGTCCTCCACATGGGTCTTCGTATAACACGTCTCGGTCCAACTTATATGTGGTGCAGGATGGAACCGACCCATGAGTCTTCATGTTGACCCACCACAACTAGAAATGATGTGCCCACCACACCACACACACAATCGGCCACTAAGAAAATAAGCATATACAATAGTACAACAGTATCTAGCTCACGATACGTCTCCATATTTTGTTGATGACACTGACGGACTTTACATTTGATGCGTGCTCCGTATTTTGTTGACGACACTTACGGTCATTGTATTTGAAGCGAAAGCACGATATGGTCACTGGACTTCAGAATAAGCTCATCATGGTCACCACATACATTTTGTCGTGCTAACCAACATGTGGTTGGATGGTTAGAGGACAGTGGTTTCTCGAGCCCACCAAGGTTAAAGTCCCGGTGCTCGCATTTATCTTGTGTTAATTTTAGTATTTTCCGGCGATGTACGTTCAGTGGGAGGAGACGTTCCACTCGACTACGAGGCACCTATGGTGACTTCGTAAAATCTCAAGATCTCTCGAAGGTGCTCATAGGGGTAGGGTTCGCGTGTGTGCGCTTATAGCGGTGAGTGCTTGCACGTATATATGAGCCCCTGCGTCTGTACCATGTTAAACAAATACATATCATGATTATACGGTCACTGGCTCACCCGTACAACTCCGTATTTTGTTGATGACACAATCAATTGACCAGTCAAACGTTCCACGCGACGCAACTAGTGTTGCACCATCGGGGCGCGTAACCGTGGGGCCCACCTATCACCCCGTATATGAAAGAAAGAAATGGTAGTTTGAGTCTGTACTGTGTTAATAAAATAGGAGTACATTTTAGGGTGATCATATGGTCACTGGCTCACCATACAGCTCCGTAATTTGTTGATAACACGATCAATTGACCAGTCAAACAGTCCACATTCAGCAGCGCACATTACCATAGGGCCCACCCGTCAGCGTATATATGAAGGACAGAAATGGTAATAAATTAGTGGTCGGTGGGTATTCGAAGTCGTGAGACCTCTGGTTGGCAGTCACCGGCAGTTGGGGGGCG